>NC_060140.1:96013298-96334012 GCF_021461385.2 Schistocerca piceifrons
AAGAACACATTGACACCGGTGTGTCAGACCCACCATACTTGCTCCGGACACTGCGAGAGGGCTGTACAAGCAATGATCACACGCACGGCACAGCGGACACACCAGGAACCGCGGTGTTGGCCGTCGGTTGGCGCTAGCTGCGCAGCATTTGTGCACCGCCGCCGTCAGTGTCAGCCAGTTTGCCGTGGCATACGGAGCTCCATCGCAGTCTTTAACACTGGTAGCATGCCGCGACAGCGTGGACGTGAACCGTATGTGCAGTTGACGGACTTTGAGCGAGGGCGTATAGTGGGCATGCGGGAGGCCGGGTGGACGTACCGCCGAATTGCTCAACACGTGGGGCGTGAGGTCTCCACAGTACATCGATGTTGTCGCCAGTGGTCGGCGGAAGGTGCACGTGCCCGTCGACCTGGGACCGGACCGCAGCGACGCACGGATGCACGCCAAGACCGTAGGATCCTACGCAGTGCCGTAGGGGACCGCACCGCCACTTCCCAGCAAATTAGGGACACTGTTGCTCCTGGGGTATCGGCGAGGACCATTCGCAACCGTCTCCATGAAGCTGGGCTACGGTCCCGCACACCGTTAGGCCGTCTTCCGCTCACGCTCCAACATCGTGCAGCCCGCCTCCAGTGGTGTCGCGACAGGCGTGAATGGAGGGACGAATGGAGACGTGTCGTCTTCAGCGATGAGAGTCGCTTCTGCCTTGGTGCCAATGATGGTCGTATGCGTGTTTGGCGCCGTGCAGGTGAGCGCCACAATCAGGACTGCATACGACCGAGGCACACAGGGCCAACACCCGGCATCATGGTGTGGGGAGCGATCTCCTACACTGGCCGTACACCACTGGTGATCGTCGAGGGGACACTGAATAGTGCACGGTACATCCAAACCGTCATCGAACCCATCGTTCTACCATTCCTAGACCGGCAAGGGAACTTGCTGTTCCAACAGGACAATGCACGTCCGCATGTATCCCGTGCCACCCAACGTGCTCTAGAAGGTGTAAGTCAACTACCCTGGCCAGCAAGATCTCCGGATCTGTCCCCCATTGAGCATGTTTGGGACTGGATGAACCGTCGTCTCACGCGGTCTGCACGTCCAGCACGAACGCTGGTCCAACTGAGGCGCCGGGTGGAAATGGCATGGCAAGCCGTTCCACAGGACTACATCCAGCATCTCTACGATCGTCTCCATGGGAGAATAGCAGCCTGCATTGCTGCGAAAGGTGGATATACACTGTACTAGTGCCGACATTGTGCATGCTCTGTTGCCTGTGTCTATGTGCCTGTGGTTCTGTCAGTGTGATCGTGTGATGTATCTGACCCCAGGAATGTGTCAATAAAGTTTCCCCTTCCTGGGACAATGAATTCACGGTGTTCTTATTTCAATTTCCAGGAGTGTATATACCTGTGCGTGGCCGTTTTTACCAGGAAGCGGCGGCAGCCCAGTGGCCGCCGGCACGGTAGCTCAGCGTGTTTGGTCAGAGAGCTGGATGGACTGTATAATAAAAAATCTGAGTGGAAGGATCAACAAACGAACTTTAACGGATGCCATGTGACGTCCGCTACGACCAAACACAACGAAAAAAAAAATGGTGGGTATCGTTTAAGCCCCGTAATCGCTGGGTTGCTGGATCGAGTCCCGTATGTCAGTTTTTTTTATTTCTAAAACAGTCATTTTCTTTACTATTTATATTACAACTGATATAATGGGAAAAATACGTGTAATCGGACGAACTTTTATTAAATTTACAATGTTATTTGGCAGTCTGCAAATTTTTATTATTACAAATAATTACGCTTGAGAAGTACGCGCTACTGCTTAGACATTTTGTTTTCCTCATGGAGTACTACGAGTGTACGAAGGTTGCAGTAAATCCGCGTTCCAAACGTCGTGCCCCCTCCCCCCTTGTAAGTGTAGTCACTTATGACGCTCAGAGCTGTGCAGGTTTCCATTCTCAGCAATTAGGTTACACCATTCTAGAGTTCCTTTGTCCAGTCGTATCAGTCAGATACTGCAACTAACAGTTGAATAACAGATGTGTAGGGTAAATGAAAATAGTTGTTTTCCAATTCAGGGTGACACAGAAACTGATGACAGAATACAATAATGCCCCTGAATAGGGTGTAGTCATACACAGGGCCTACTTAGCAAGTAGGACCAGCCCTTATTTCTTATACTGACTTAGGAATTGCTCACCGCCTTTCTCCAATCGGTAGTTTGCAACTACTAGAAAACACACTAAAATAACGATCTGACGAAGAATCTGTCACAAAGAACATCATTATGCCATGGATATTTAACTAAAAACTTGACGCTATTCGCCAAATACAGGCTGACGAGAAAAGAGTGCAAATTAAGCAAGACTCAGTTCGGAAGCAGCGATAATGAAGATTTGAGATCTCTGTTACTGAGCCAAGAGCTAAATGTGTTTTTCGTACACTCGTGAGCCACACGGAAATTCACTACCAACGGTGGACAGTACTGGAAAAACGAACAGGTCATTCTCTATTCGAGAAGAGTCGTCGACCATTCGCACACAACTATAGGCCTATATCCCTGACGTGATTCTGGTATTTAATTTTGGAGCATGTTTCATGCTCGCGTATTTTGACCTATCTAGAGACCGCCAAGCTCCTCTCTAGTAATGAACGTGGATCGCACAAACAACAGTCGTGTTAAACCCAGCTCGTGATGTACGTCTACGAGATTCAGAAGGCAATAGATGCCGGCGTCCAGATTCATGCCATATACACTGACTTCCCGAAAGTGTTCCACACGGTTCCACACTGTCGCCTAATGAACAAAATCGCGAACGTAAGAAATATCAGACCAGCTTCGTGATTGCACTACTAAAGTAATCTTGTAAATGGAACACATCACTTCATTCATAGCGGAGACAAATCTTAAGTCGTAAAAATACACTACTGGCCATTAAAATTGCTACTCCACGAAGATGACGTGCTACAGACCCGAAATTTAACCGACAGGGAGAAGATGCTCTGATATGCAAATGATTAGCTTTTCAGAGCATTCACACAAGGTTGGCGCCGGTGGCGACACCTACAACGTGCTGACATGAGGAAAGGTTCCAACAGATTTCTCATACACAAACAGCAGTTGACCGGCGTTGCCTGGTGAAACGTTGTTGTGGTGCCTCGTGTAAGGAGGAGAAATGCGTACCATCACGTTTCCGACTTTGATAAACTTCGGATTGTAGCGTATCGCGATTGCGGTTTATCGTATCGCGACATTGCTGCTCCAGTTGGTCGAGATCCAATGACTGTTAGCAGAATATGGAATCGGTGGGTCCAGGAGAGTAATACGGAACGCCGTGCTGGATCCCAACGGCCTCGTATCACTAGCAGTCGAGATGACAGGCATCTTATCCGCATGGCTGTACCGGATCGTGCAGCCACGTCTCGATCCCTGAGTCAACAGATGGGGACGTTTGCAAGACAACAACCATCTGCACCAACAGTTCGACGACGTTTGCAGCAGCATGCACTATCAGCTAGGAGACCATGGCTGCGCTTACCCTTGCCGCTGCATCAGAGACAGGAGCGCCTGCGATGGTGTACTCAACGACGAACCTGGGTGCACTAATGGCAAAACGTCATTTTTTGGATGAATCGAGGTTCTGTTTACAGCATCATGATGGTCGCATCCGTGTCTGGCGACATCGCAGTGAACGCACATTGGAAGCGTGTATTCGTCATCGCCATACTGGCGTATCACCGGGTGTGATGGTATGGGTTGGTTACACGTCTCGGTCACCTCTTGTTCACATTGACGGCACTTTGAACAGTGGACGTTACATTTCAGATGTGTTACGACCCGTGGCACTACCCTTCATTCGATCCCTGCGAAACCCTACATTTCAGCTGGATAATGCACGAGCGCATGTTGCAGGTCCTGTACGGGCCTCTCTGGTCACAGAAAATGTTCGACTGCTGCGCTGGCCAGCACATTCTCCAGATCTCTCACCAATTGAAAATGTCTAGTCAATGGTGTCGGGGCAACTGGCTCGTCACAATACGCCAGTCACTACTTTTGATGAACTGTGGTATCGTGTTGAAGCTGCATGGGCAGCTGTACCTGTTCACGCCATCCATGCTCTGTTTGACTCAATGCCGAGGCGTATCAAGGCCGTTATTACGGCCAGAGGTGGTTGTTCTGGGTACTGACTTCTCAGGATCTATCCACCCAGATTGCGTGAAAATGCAATCACATGTCAGTTCTAGTACAATATATTTGTCCAATGAATACCCGTTCACCATCTGCATTTCTTCTTGATGTAACAATTTTAATGGCCAATAGTGTAACTCCAGACACACCCCAAAGTAACAGTTTAGTGGATACGGTAAGTCCACAAGGTTTGTCGCGGATTGTATACAGCGGAAACACAACGCTTGAAAATTGTAGCAAAATGCAGGAAGACCTACAGCGGATCGGCACTTGGTACAGAGTCTAGCAATATGGGCATATGTAACGCATCGCGCATTTGATTCCATGGTTTCCGAACAGTCACAGGAATCAGTCACATTCGTTAAACATCCAGTAATATGCGTACGTTGCAGTTTAAATTGAAATGTCCACGTAACATTAATGACAGGTTGTGCAGATGCAGGACTGAGATTCGTTGGAAGACTCCCCAGGAAGCATTGGTAGGAGGTAGTTCACAAAAGGCTCACTGAGCCGATTCTTCAATATTGCTCGAGTCTGGGACCAAGCAGGATCGTTACAAGAGATAGAAAAGATCCAAACAAGAGTAACATTATTCGTCGCAGGTTTGCATAAATTCCGAGTGTGTTTGTTCCAAAAAGAGTCAACCAGTATATCGTATCCTCCTATGTATATCTCGCGAAAGGGCCTTCAACGTAAATTCAGAGAGCCGACATAACACTGAGACCTGCCAACAATCGTTCTTCCCTTGCACCGTTCACAACTGAAACAGCAAAGGAGGAAGGGACAGTGGTGCACACACGACGTATTGCCACACACCATTTAATGGCTGACAGTGTACAGACACACACTGAGGTGAGTAAAGTCACGGGATACCTCTTAATACAGTGTGGAATCCTCTTTTTCCCGGCATGGTGCAGCAAATAGGCGTGGCATGGTCTCAGTGAGTCGTTAGAAATCCCCTGCAGAAATATTCACCCATGCTCCTCTTAATTGCGAAAGTGTTGCTGGTGCAGGATGACGTGCATGAACTGACCTCTCGATTATGTCCGGTAAACGTTCGACAGCATTCATGCTAGCGATCTGGGTGGCCAAACCATTCGCCCAAAAAGTCGAGAAAGTTCTTAAAACAGGTCCTGAACTGTTGTGGCCCAGTGACATGAACATGGAGTCCATGAATGGCTGCAAACGGTCTCCGAGTAGCCGAATATAACCATTTCCAGTCAATAATACGTTCAGTTGGAGCACAGGAGCCAGCCCATTCCTTGTATACACAGTCCACACTGTTATGGAGGCATCATCAGCTTGCAAATTGCCTTGTTTACATATTGGGCCGAGGGCTTCGTCGGGTCTACGCCACACCCGAACTCTACCATTAACTCTTACCAGCTGGAATCGGACCTGGTCTTATCTTTTCAGGTCTCAATTTTCCAGTAGTCTAGGGCATGAGGATGCAACAGACAATGGAAACCACTGCATTAAAGACACCTAACGTGTATCCACAAGAGGTGTGGCCTGTAATTGAAAAAAAGTGCCATCATGATCTCTCCATTGGGAAAAGATACCGGAATAGTCCCCCATTCGAATCTCTGGGAGGGGACTACCAAGGGGGAGGCGACCATGAGAAAAAGATTGAATAATCAACGAAAGGATAACGTTCTACGACTCGGGCCGTCGAATGTCAGAAGCTTAAACGTGGTAGGGAAACTAGAAAATCTTAAAAGGGAAATGCGAAGGCTCAATATAGATATAGTAGGGGTCAGTGAATTGAAATGGAAAGAAGACAGATTTCTGGTCAGATGAGTGTAGGGTAGTATCAACAGCAGCAGGAAATGGTATATCGGGAGTAGGATTCGTAATGAATACCAAGGTAGGGCAGAGAGTGTGTTACTGTGAACGGTTCAGTGACAGGGTTGTTTTTACCAGAATCGACAGCAAACCAGCACCGACAACGATATTTCAGGTATACATGCCGACGTCGCAAGTTGAAGAGATAGAGGAAGTATATGAGGGCACTGGAAGAGTAATACAGTATGCAAAGGGAAATGAAAAAATCTAATAGTCCTGGGGGACTGGAATGCAGTTGTAGGCGAAGAAACGGAAGAAAAGGTTGCAGGAGAATACGAGCTTGGGACGGAATGAGAGAGGAGAAAGACTAATTCTGTAATAAATTTCAGCTAGTAACAGCGAATACTTTGTTAAAGTATCACAAGAGGAGGAGGTATACTTCGGTATACTTGGAAAAGACCGGGTGATACGTGTTTGCAATGTTGCTAATATCAGCAAAAAGAATACTTTTTCCATTTATAACAAATGTAACTAAATTGGTGACTAAGATCCGAAAAAAATGGTTCAAATGGCTCTGAGCACTACGGAACTTAACATCTTAGGTCATCAGTCCCCTAGACTTAGAACTACTGTAACCTCCCCACCGTATTTTAAAGAATTAATGGAAGACAATACTTAATACAAATGGGAGCCGAGTGTAACCTCCCCACAAAAATTTGAAAGAAAGAAATATGACAATATTTAATTATGAATCCTGATGGACATTGCGCTAACCGTAACCTGCCCACAATGAAATGTACTGACAGTGGCAACAAAAATGTGAAATTCGCAATCTGACTCAAATATAAATCCTTCAAAATTAAAGTCCATTCAGTGACAAGAAATTTCAATTAAACCGAAATATCGGTCTTTGGCCCTGTGTAAAACAATCAGAATTAAAGTCTTACCTCAGAATAAATAGATGTCACATATCTGCTCTTGTTGTTGCGCACCGCTCGGAGGAACTGCATTGCAAATAATAATATTCTCTTTTTTTTTGTGATTCTAGTGAAATTTTTTTCTTCAAAAGAAGTGGAATGAAATGGGAAGTGCAACGAGATCTTTAGTTCAATAAAAAATTAAATTTTTGAAAAAATGCTTTTGAAATAAAAAATTATTATTGGGGAACTTGTTGGAGAATAATTACAATAAATAAATTTTTACATTATCTAATGATTATATTAATTAATGATATACCTTATTCATCATCTTGACCAGTGTTGCCGACCGCCAACATCACACTACCGCACTGGGCTGCTAGTACTGACCGACCGCTCTGCATGACGACTACAGACTGAGCACTGCTCTCAACTAGACAGAGCTACAGACTCGCAACGACTACTGACGGACTCGCAACGACTGACTGAGAACCGCTCGCAACACTCGCGCGGTCAAGCGCATACTCTCTGGTCACAGATGCTACAATGCCTCGCCATCGCTGCTGTGTTACATACGTGTTTCATAACCCTCCACTGGGGGGGCAAAAATTTGGCAGCGATGGTGAGTCATTTGGACTTGCCAAGCGCGGCAAAATTTTTCTTTAATTAACAAAATTCTATAACTTACAGAGTATTTAAATGTTGTGCACACGCACTAAGTACAAAATATATCAGACAAAGACAAAATGTGAGTACAAAACATAGTAGCAAATCAGAAAAGTATATACAAATTATTTGACAGATAAAGTGCACAGGCACTGAAAAAAATTCTTTAGCATATTCAGAACAAATAAACAGACTGGCAAGAATAATTAGATGTAGTACATAAAGTATATGTTGTGCACACGCACTAAGTACAAAATATATCAGACAAAGACAAAATGTGAGTACAAAACATAGTAGCAAATCAGAAAAGTATATACAAATTATTTGACAGATAAAGTGCACAGGCACTGAAAAAATTCTTTAGCATATTCAGAACAAATAAACAGACTGGCAAGAATAATTAGATGTAGTACATAAAGTATATGTTGTGCACACGCACTAAGTACAAAATATATCAGACAAAGACAAAATGTGAGTACAAAACATAGTAGCAAATCAGAAAAATGTATATACAAATTATTTGACAGATAATAAAGTGCACAGGCACTGAAAAAATTCTTTAGCATATTCAAAACAAATGAACAGACTGGCAAAAATAATTAGATGTAGTACATAAAGTAAATGTTGTGCACACGCACTAAGTACAAAATATATCAGACAAAGACAAAATGTGAGTACAAAACATAGTAGCAAATCAGAAAAGTATATACAAATTATTTGACAGATAATAAAGTGCACAGGCACTGAAAAAATTCTTTAGCATATTCAGAACAAATGAACAGACTGGCAAAAATATTATATTGACAAGTGACATAAGTGTATTCGCATTGGAGTTCAGCGAATCGAAAAATGTATAACCTATGAACTATGTGGCAAGAATCAGGATAGGAAAGGGAAGGATTGCATCATGGTTGTAGCACTTTAGATTGCACACAGCTGCTCTGAAAGTCCATATCTTTCCACAGAAGTACAACACCAAGTGACACAACTTGAAGTTCTTTTCCCATCAGAATTTATCAGTGTAGCCAAGACACTGAACTGTCGTAGTAATGTTCCATGTTTTCATTTTGGCAGTACATTAGGTACACCAAACAGTGGGACCATAATAACGTCTTCATTGCTCACGGTGGTGGACAGCATGTCGTGTCAACACCACACTCTTACAAGGCACACCAACGTAGAATTAGTGCAAAACCAAAGATAGTGCTCCATGATCACTAGGATAAACAGGACAAATGGACATTGCAGTAATTCAGGGTAGTTAGCTCATAAGGTGAAGGACATTAAGTCACATAATATTGTCAATTACAGTAGTAGTGTGCGGCATTCATAGCCCAGTTATTGAACATTTCTGTACCATGTATGTAGTATTACAGAAAAATGTTCATTAATTGTTGTACATAGAATCAGTAGCTTTCTTTTCCTGGTGACAAAGCATTATGAAATAATCGCATTCTTTTCAGTTACAGAGTATAATTAAGAATCATTAACCTTCTCCTAATTACAGTTAATTAATCATTTGTCGTTAATTAATCATTTGTCTAATTACAGTTAATTAATCATTTGTCTAATTATAGTTAATTAATCATTTGTCTAATTACAGTTAATTAATCATTTGTATAATTACAATTAATTAATCATTTGTCGTTAAATAATCATTTGTCTAATTACAGTTAATTAATTGATCATTTGTCATTTCAATATAGTAAGAATTATTAGCCTTAATTAATTACAAAGCATTATTAAACAGTACCATAGTTAATTAATTATGTGTCATTCCAATCTATTAAGAATCATTAGTCTTTTCCTAATTACAAAGCATTATGAAACAGTCACATTCATTTCCAACAACAAAGTATGGCATCGTTAATTAATCATTTGAAATTCCAATATATTAAGAATTATTAGTCTTCTCCTAATTACAAAGCATTATTAAACAGTCACATTCATTTCAAATTACAAAGTATCAACATTGGAAACAAGAGCTAATCAATGGCATAATTAATAACAATTCGTGGAGTGACATTAATTATTGGCACTCAGTGGCCAGCAAGTATTGAATAAAATCATCATTCAGTATTATTCAGATTATTACGAAGTCATTATTAAAAATCAGTTAATTACAGTCATAGCATTAATAATCATGGGCATTACAAGTACTCATTACAATAAACAGTGTTCCTCATTCAGTAGTATTCAGATCATTACAAAGGCATTATTAAAATCAGTTAATTACAGTCAAATCATTAATAATCACAGGCATTATAAGTGGTATCATTACAATAAACAGTGGCAGTTATTAGCTAGTGACAAAGCATCATTTTGAATATAGTCTCATTAAGAGGTCATTAATCAAGTGACATGCTATTCGGAGTTGATCAGTATTATTCAGAATTTTCTCAAACTGGTATCACTATTTGGGACTGTTAATACATTTTATATTTTTTTTTTTTTTTTTGTTAGCAATGCATTGCGTTGGGATCGATAATTAATTGCTGAAACATAACACTATTTGTTTTTGACCTATTGCTGCAAATGAGGCTAGGTAACGTCATTCGTCATGAGTCAGCTGTAGCAAGATTATGTAACAAGGCAGTACATGTGATCACATTTATAAATGATAAACACAAATGGGTAAAAATAATAAAAATGCAAGTACTAGAACAGGTATAATAAGTAACTGGTTTAGTAAGTATCATGAAAAGCTTCTCCTGGAAAAAATACAAAAACGGATTATTGACCTGAAAGAAGAAACGCACACTATGCTGAAAAGTAGTGAACTTCGAATTAACAGGTAGTGAAATGTGTATAAAAATGTGTTTCATAGCTGTCCTTTCCAAAACTTTCAGTCATCCTACTATGCAATGTAACACCTGCTGTCAAAGCAAACTGCAACAAATACTTAAATAACTACGTAGCATAAATACATAACTTCAACATTATCCTCATCTGTAAAGAAAAAACTTCATTATTCATTATCCATATTATCAAAACTCCATTATTATCATCACCTGTAAAGAAAAACTTCATTATTCATAACATCATATCTTTCATCATTATTCATCACTATTCATTATCATCTGCAAAAAAAATCACTTCATTACTCATTTCATAACTATTCCTTATCTCTAGCATATTTCATCACTAAAACTAAGATGTGTAGTTCAGTCTGACAGCCTGCATCAATCACCTTGTATTCTGAAAGAAAAAATTAGTTAAGACTGCTATTCTTCGATGAGTATAGTATATTCTTGTTAATGTTTGTTAATCCTGATCCATTTACTCTTCCTCATAAAGTTATTGCATCTCCTTTCGTTTATTCCGTAGGTGAAATTCCATTTATGTTAAATTTATTTCTTAGAATCATCATTCCTTTCTGAAATTGATGAACAAAAATTAATGTCCTGCATTTAAATCATATACCCACTAGATAATGACTGGTTTATGGTAACATAATTAACCCCACAGCATAACATGACAGAAAACGTAATATGTCAAAAACATTGACAGTGTTCAAATGCAAAAATATACACAGAATAATACAATGCAGCAGCAAAAAAAAAAAAAAAAATGTGAAACAGTCACGATGTTGAGATGTCATAAGGCAAAAAAAATGTCAAAGTCGACTGGTGTGTGTTATATCTTAACTATTTCATAGTCCATACAAACAAAACTGGAGTACAGTCACATACACAAAAAAATGGAAAATGTGCACGGTCTGATGTGTAACGACAAGAAGAGCGACCTGCTAACCTTACCTTGCCGGGCACTTGCCAAGAAAAAATACGATAATCATCAATAAGTAGTCACATAAATATAATTGCTTTAGTAAATGGCATCATAGTGTGTTGAATCATACAGTGGTTTCACTCAATAAACGGTTTAATGTTTGATATATGGTGATTGCCTTTCGATTTTCTGGTTCTCAAAGTTTCGAAGTGTACAACATTGGGGTGAGGGATGCTGCGAATCCGATACGGACCTGCGTATAGAAGTTCAAATTTACTGCACTTACCTTTTAATTTGCTGGATAAATAGTGTGTACGTACTAGTATCTTCTGTCCAACGTGAAAATCGCGGCGTGTACAAACCTGTTTTTGCTGTCTTCTCCGGCGCTCTGCGGCACGTTTGAGGTTCTTCAGCGCAATGTCAATTATTTCGTGGTGTCGTAGGCGACGACTTTTGGGAAATTCTATTAATTCTTTAATTTTGTTCGGTGGTTCAACGTTTTTCAGTATAACAGTCGGAGATAGCATAGTGGATTCATTTGGAATGGAATTAATTACATCTTGGAATGAGAATATGTGTGTGTCCCAATCAATATGTCTTTTGTGGCAGTATATTCGGCACAGTTTACCAATTTCTTTCATTAATCTTTCACAGGGGTTCGAAGGAGCGTGGTACTTGGATATATAAATCGGAGAAATGTTTCTGGCTCGTAACATGCGTGTCCATACACTACTACGAAATTGAGATCCATTATCAGAAATTACTTTCATTACATGCCCTACATGAGATAGAAAATGTTTTACAAATGCTTTCGAAACAGTTTTAGCAGTAGCTTTGCGTAACGGAGTGAAAGTAACAAATTTTGAAGTGAGCTCAACAGCGACAAATATGTAGCAAAAACCTCTGTTAGTTCTGGGAATCGGACCAAAAATATCTACTGCGGCCATGTGTCTTAATTTAACAGGTATAATGGGATATAAAGGAGGAATATGTGAAATGGTGTCTGATTTAGCTTTCTGGCAAATTTTACAAGACGCTAAAACTCGTCGTATACGTTTCTCCATGTTGGTAAAATAACAGTTCTGTCTCAGTATAAGAAAACATTTTCTTGCTCCGTAATGTGCGTAGCTTAAATGAGTGTACCAAATTAATTTGTTGACCAGTTCGTCAGGTATGCATAATAACCAATTGTTGCTGTCAGGATGAGAGCGGCGAAACAAAATGTCATTGCGTACAGTGTAGTGGTTCCTAATCGTAACATTTTTCCTATCTTGCCAAAGGTGTTTAATTTCTCTCCACACGTTGTCTTTATTTTGTTCTTGTGCTATGTCCTGTAATGACGATGAAATAAAATTTTCAAATGCAACTTGCTGAATGTACATGACACTGAAATTTGTTTTGCAGAAGTTGGTCGCTACGTCTTGCTGATTGTTGCCGAGAGAACGCGATAGTGCGTCTGCTATAACATTTTGTGTGCCGGGAATGTGAACTATTGTAAAATTAAATTCTTGTAAATAAAGTTTCCATCTGCTTAACCTGTCGTGAGTGAACTTAGACGAAAGTAAAAATTGTATCGCTCTGTGGTCTGTGTAGACGGTGGTATGTCTGCCATAAAGAAAGTGCCTAAATCTCGTGAAAGCCCATACAACACTTAATGTTTCAAGTTCTGTAACAGAATAATTTCGTTCAGCAAGTGACAGAATGCGGCTTGCAAATGCGATGTTTTTAATTACCGTAGAGCCATCTTCTTCAATTTCCTGGAAAATGTGTACGCCTAAAGCGATGTTAGAACTGTCGGTGGCAATGGAAAAATTTCTGGTAAGATCTGGATGCGATAACAGTGGAGCATTCAACAAAGCATGTTTCAAATAACATTCTCGTGAACAAAATTCTGCGTGTCAAAAGTAATGTTTGCGTTACTGTAAAATGCAATCTGTGCTGTATCTGGTTAAAATCTATCGTACGTGTTATTATTTACGGGAGAATGTTGTGGCATATCCACTATATGAACTGCTCTGTTATTTCTTATTGACGTGTTACGCTATAGATGACACCTATTGTCTGTTGCATTCATGATTATTTGTTGTTGCTGATGTTGTTGCTGCTCATAAGATCGACTGTTATTAAATGTACGCTGAAAATTGTGCTCGTTATTTTTACGTCTGTCAAGATAGTAATTTCTATACGGCGTATTGCGATACGAGTTGAAATAGTGTGTTGTCTGTACGTAGTTATTTCTTTGCTGCCATGCGTTACTATTTGTTGGAGCTGGGACTATACGTGCACGCGGCGAAACATAAAAGTTTGGTTGACCTTGTAGACTGCATTGTTGGTTAGGTAAGCTAAGCGGTTGACTTTCATGCTATTGTGGTGAAAAGGTCTATTGTTACCAAAAAAAAATGCGTTTGCTGTTAATTTTACACATACTGATGATTACGATTTTATCCGTTATTAAAATTACGCTGGTTCTGGAGTGCCTACTGAAAATTGTCACAGTCGGTAAAAGTTGTCACATCGGGTTTTCATTACTCGTTTCTTAATACTAGGTAGAGCAATAGTTAAAGAGCAGTTTTGATAGATATAAAGGATAGTAGAAGAAAAGGCAGCAGTGCAGAAAACTAAAGATGAAACAGCACTACTACAGCTCGGGGCCCTATGCTCGCTACGGCACATATTCATTAAAGCGTAATGAATCCCCTGAGGTCATTTACGCACTGCAAATCAATTTTAGCTTTTGCGTTGCAGGAAATGGCGGTAAAATTCGAAAGGCAAATTGTTGTATCCGTGCTAATTCAAGTTTCCTCATTACACGCAACGCTGATGAAAATGCAATAGCAAATTGTCGCATCAGGTTCAAAGCTAGCTTCTGCATTACAGGCAATAGCGGTGAAAGTACAAAAACAAATTGTCGTATATAGCTCAAAGCGTGTACCTGTGTTCTGTCATTATTAAATTCTTTACATTTTCTTACAAATACAAATTGCTTATTATCAACGCTCTCGTCACTGAATTTGAGAACACGTTCGGGTTTGTGTGTGAATCTGTTTGTGTGTGTCATTTCGTACTTCAAGTTGCGTAGCTTTTCAGATTTTAAGTCGCGTGGCTTTTCGGATTTTACGTCTCGTAGTCTCTGTAAATTGCTCACATGATACGCGCTGCGTGAGTCTGACAAATGCTCGTAACGTGGCGTCTGCTGTGATGCGTTATTAACTGAAGTGTTTTTCATCTCTTTTACTTCTTGTTGTAAACTCGACAGTTTTCTATGCAGAGTGTTATTAGACGAATCGATGTCATTAATTGTCTGCTGTAAATTTTGAAATTCAGGTGTTTGGATAAATGAAACCGGTGCAGTATCGTCTGATTTATTGTCATTAGTATTTTCGATAGCATCAATACGACTGGCCAATTCATCATATTTTTCTGTCAGTATTTTTGCCTGATCATCGGTTTTAGAATCGGACGCATTAACCTGTTTTTGCAACTTACGCGTAGTTTCGCTCAGTTTTTTAACATCAGCTTTGATAACATCACAATCCTGTGTTAGATCTAATTGTTCGAATCTATCTGTCACTGTTTGAATATTTACTGTGTGTGTATCTGTTTTTGATTTAAGGTCAGAAATTTCATCCCGTAATTCCGCGTTCAATTGTTCTATGGTATTAATTTTGTCGGACACAGTAGTAATATTATTGTCTACATACGTCTTCGCTTTCGCGAATATTTTACGTTTGTCCTCTTGTCTTTGTGCAGTGATTGTTTCCATGACTTGTCGTTTTACTTTGTTTTGATCCTGAATAAATCTGCGGAAACGCGTATCACTGTTCTGTATGTGCTGATTAAAGCGCTCGTTAATCTGAGTGTTCTGCTGTTCGAATTTCGCGTCTATCTTTGCGTCCATAGTGCGCGAAAGTTCTACCGCCATTGCTCTAAACTCGTCCCGTAATTGTGTAGCTTTTTCAGAGCACTGTTTGGCGACTCCGCTAATTTCGTCTCTGAGTGTATCTGTTGCGGCTGTTTGCATTTCCCTTAATTCTTGTGCAACAGACTTTATTTCTTCGCTATTTTTTCGTGAACAAGCCTCAATTTCCACGCGCAACTGTTCCTTAGTGTCACGGCACTGCGCGGCAACCGCACTAATTTGTTCACTAAGCTGCTTGAGGTTTTCATTCTGTTGTTTGTTATCTTCCCTAAGTTGTCTGAAATCTTCACTCTGTTTGTCTAATTTTTCGTTCTGTTGTTTGGAATTTGCAGTAAGGTCGTTCTTAAACTGTAGCATTATTGCCATAAATTGATTCAAATCATACGTAGCATTTGCATTCTCAGTACTGTTTAATGGTGTACCTGCAGTTGTCGCGCTTTGTGTGACCATTTGGTCATTCTGTATTTTAGAAAAAGGTTTGCCAGTCAAATGTACACTATCAGTCATTGTTTCGGAATTAAATAAATCCGCCCTACTTTGTGTGATCTGTTCACATTCATTAGACAAATTTGTCTGTTCGTTACTTGGGTTTTCCAAATCGGGTGTGTTAAGCTCTGCAGCGCTCATTACAATAGAGCATTCTGCGTCATCAATTGTCGTCAAGTTAACAGACGAGACAATTGAGTTCGTTTGTTCATCATTAAGGTGAAAGTCATCATTAGTGGTTGGAATGCACTGATTGTTAGTGAACGCAGGATTGTCATCATTACGTTGCGTATCACAATTACTATCGGTCACGCTGTTCGAGTCGGTAATTTCATTCAAAATACCTCGCGATACACTATTCACAGTCTTTCGCGGCATTTTAACAATAGTCACAATTTTTCAGAAAAATAAATAAGCACAATGCAAAAGCAACACACAAATACAACAAAGCAACAAATTGCCGTTGACCTGTAGAGAGAAAGTCACAATATTATTAAAAGCGTTGCGCTAAATCCTAATTATATCTAAGCAAACAAGAGCAGATATCTGACTGTTATTCAAAAGACTCTCAACGAAATACGATCCTGGACTGGGTGTCGCCAAGTGTAACCTCCCCACCGTATTTTAAAGAATTAATGGAAGACAATACTTAATACAAATGGGAGCCGAGTGTAACCTCCCCACAAAAATTTGAAAGAAAGAAATATGACAATATTTAATTATGAATCCTGATGGACATTGCGCTAACCGTAACCTGCCCACAATGAAATGTACTGACAGTGGCAACAAAAATGTGAAATTCGCAATCTGACTCAAATATAAATCCTTCAAAATTAAAGTCCATTCAGTGACAAGAAATTTCAATTAAACCGAAATATCGGTCTTTGGCCCTGTGTAAAACAATCAGAATTAAAGTCTTACCTCAGAATAAATAGATGTCACATATCTGCTCTTGTTGTTGCGCACCGCTCGGAGGAACTGCATTGCAAATAATAATATTCTCTTTTTTTTGTGATTCTAGTGAAATTTTTTTCTTCAAAAGAAGTGGAATGAAATGGGAAGTGCAACGAGATCTTTAGTTCAATAAAAAATTAAATTTTTGAAAAAATGCTTTTGAAATAAAAAATTATTATTGGGGAACTTGTTGGAGAATAATTACAATAAATAAATTTTTACATTATCTAATGATTATATTAATTAATGATATACCTTATTCATCATCTTGACCAGTGTTGCCGACCGCCAACATCACACTACCGCACTGGGCTGCTAGTACTGACCGACCGCTCTGCATGACGACTACAGACTGAGTACTGCTCTCAACTAGACAGAGCTACAGACTCGCAACGACTACTGACGGACTCGCAACGACTGACTGAGAACCGCTCGCAACACTCGCGCGGTCAAGCGCATACTCTCTGGTCACAGATGCTACAATGCCTCGCCATCGCTGCTGTGTTACATACGTGTTTCACTACTTAAACCTAACTAACCTAAGGGCATCACACACATCCATGCCCCAGGCAGGATTCGAAACTGCGACCGTAGCAGCAGCGCGGTTCCGGACTGAAGCGCCTAGAACCGCTCGGCCACAGCGGCCGGCGAGATCCGAAACATATGAAGAAAAATTCCTTATTCGCTTACAGTATGTTTTGTGATTTATCGGAATTATGAAATCAACTTTACTGTGCAGTCACTAACGCAGTAACTCCTGGTATGGCATCAGGCTTTCATACCCCTGATTCGTAATGCCCAGCTGACATAGACATATTCGTACTCGAATTTTACAGTCGAATAAAGAAAACGTCAGACTCAAGAGTATGTAATAAAAATTGGAAGCTAATTATTGCTGTAGGATGTAGTACCACCACGAGACCAAAATTCTGGTATGAAGTGAGACAGAACTTCCTGAGTTAATTAGTTGTACTACAACTCGACATAAGTGATTTCTCTAGAATACAAGTCCTTAACATCTTGCGACAAAGCTCGTCGAAAAAGCTGAGGCAATTTGCAGAACATGCGAGGCGATATAACGTGGCCGTAGCGATTCGTCCTGAAAGTTATGAACTCGTTGTTTGTCAGATTGCCTCGTTTCGAAGGCCGGTCAATACATTCCAATTCACGGTTTGATCACGTGCCGAGCCCTCTCGTAACAGCAATGTAACAGCGCGTGGGAATAACAGCCGTATTGTTCGATCCCAAGTGCATAACACGCGCGCTTTATTCCTATATCACACACACTTCGTTTCCAGATCCGTCCATCGTAGTTGGTGAAGGTAACTGCCTCTGTGTGCGTTCTAGCCGTTGTGACGATCGTGTTTTTTAAAGTTCTCATGAAGACAAACTTCAGATCCTAAGGACGTTCGCCGGCCGGGGTGGTCGAGCGGTTCTAGGCGCTACAGTCTGGAACCGCGCGACCACTACGGTCGCAGGTTCGAATCCTGCCTCGGACATGGATGTGTGTGATGTCCTTAGGTTAGTTAGGTTTAAGTAGTTCTAAGTTCTAGGGGACTGATGACCTCAGAAGTTAAGTCCCATAGTGCTCAGAGCCATTTTTGAACCTAAGGACGTTCGTAAACGTGAAAATAAAATTTTGTGCCTTTAAAAGGTTAGATGTATTTGGCTGTTCAATGGTGCTCTTTTGTCTCTGATACTTTGACATTTAGCTTTCCAAGACGTCCACATTAGGTTAAAATAAATATATTATTATTAGAAATAAACGCTAAATTCAAGGCGTAAAAGTAAGTCCAATGCTTCGGGTTTTTTTTCTGCAACAGTGTGACCGGAAACTGACTAGCGGAGTTAGGAGTGGAGAATGGGGACGGGTTTTAGTTTTGCAGATGGGAGAGGGGTGGAGGAAACAAAGCATGACTTCTTGCAAGACAAGACTCACAACTACTGAAGAACGTGCTAATGCTACCTTCTACTTCTACTTCTACATGGATACTCTGCAAATCCTATTTAAGTGCCTGACAGAAGATTCATCGAATCACCTTCACAATTTCTATTATTCTGACTTCGTATAGCTCGAGGAAAGAACGAACACCTACGTCTCTTCGTACGAGCTCTGATTTCCCGTATTTTACTATGTTGATCGTTTCTCCGCATGAAAGGCCGGTATCAAGAAAATATTTTCACATTCGGAGGAGAAAGTTGGTGATTGGAATTTCGTGTGAAGATTCCGCCGCAACGAAAAACGCCTTTGTTTTGATGATGTCCGCCCCAAATTCTGTATTATTTCAGTGACACTCTCTCCCATATTTCGCGATAATGCAAAACGTACTGTCCTCCTTAGATCTTTCTACATGTAGTCTATTAATTCTCTCTGCGAAGGATACCACGCAGCAGCATTTTAAAAGAAGACGGACAAGCGTAGTGGAGGCAGTCTCTTTTGTTGATCTGTTACATTTGCTAAGTGTTCTGCCAATAAAACGCAGTCTTTGGTTTGCCTTCCCTACAACATTTTCTAAGTGTTCTTTCCAATTTAAGCTGTTCATAACTGTGACTCCCAGGTATTTAGTTGAATTTACGGCCTTTAGATTTGACTGATTTATTGTGTAACCGAAGTTTTAACGGATTCCTTTTAGCACTCATGTGGTTGACCTCACACTTTCCGTTATTAGGGTCAATTTCCAATTTTCGCACCATACATATATGTTTTCTAAATCGTTTTGCAATTTGTTTTTATTTTCTGATGACTTTATTAGTCGATAAACGACAGCGTCATCTGCAAAAACCTAAGACGGCTGTTCAGATTGTCTCCGAAATGTTTTATATAGATAAGGAACAGCAAAGGGCCTATAACACTACCTTGGGGAACGCCAGAAATCACTTCTGTTTTACTCGATGACTTTCCATCAATTACTACATTACCGCTTGTGTGGTACAGTGTTGTCAAAAGCCTTCCGGAAGTCCAGAAATATGAAATCAATCTGAAAGCCCTTGTCAATAGCACTCAACACTTCACCCGAGTAAAGAGCTGGTTGTGTTTCACAAGAACGATGTTTTCTAAATCTATGTTGACTGTGTGTCAATAGACCGTTTTCTTCGATGTAATTCATAATATTCGAAAATAATACATGTGCTAAAATACTGCTCCATATCGACGTTAATGATACGTGCCTGTAATTTAGTGGATTACTCCTACCTCTTTATAATGTGCACATTACCACTTACAAAGTACGTAACAAAGAGAGTATAGGTTGTATGAGATGCGTAGATATCATTTTGCTGTCAGGTAATTAAATTTCAGACATGATCAAATAATTACTACACTTGTACTTCGGCAATTTCTTTTTAACTGACTGGTAAAACAAGAAAAAACATCATATACTGAAGGTACAGCGGTACTGCAAGGAAACGGAAGCCATAATTATTTCATCTGGCATTTTGAGCTGCTAGTAGAATAACAGCTAATGGCTAAATGGTTGAGATATTTCAGAGCAAGTGGCTCTGTGTACAAATGCTATGTACGTGTTTCCCTTTTGTTTGACAGTTTTCTCTATTCCGTATAATTTCACAAAGGCTAAAAAAGAATGCTTAACAACGTGGAATTAAGCGTTAACTGCACACGAAATAAATCAAATAAAAGCAAAATTTCTTTATTTGTTTACGTTCTTTCATTGTAAATTGCATGCAATGAAACGATCATAAATTGGAAATTTTCCGCTGTCACATCAGTATACATATCGTAATATTTCTGAGAGACACCGTTTTATCTGTGACACACAAACAAATCTAACGTAATGCGTGCACATAACACAAAAAATATTGTTAGAATACACGACTGCAAAACAATCACTGGAAATATTTACTTCCACAAAATATCTTGGAGTATGGATACGGACCGATTTAAAGTGGAACGACCACATATAATTAATCATAGGAAAGGCAGGTGTCAGAGAGATTCGTTGGAAAAATCCTTGGAAACGCCGTCCATCAACAAAGAAGATAGCTTAAAAAGGCACGTTCGATCAGTACTTGAATATTGCTCGTCAGTATGGGATCCGTACCAGATAGGATTGATAAAGGAAATAAAGAAAACCCAAAGAAGAGCAGCACGTTTTGTTACAGGTTCATTTAGTAAGTGAGAAAGCATCACGGAGATGCTCAGCCAACTGCTGTGGCAGACGCTGCAAGAGAGGCTTTCTGCACCACGCTGTCCTTCAATGTTAAGGTTCCGAGAGCAAAAATTTCGCCAAGAGTCTACAAACGTATCGCTCCATCGTACGTATATCTCGCGGAAAGACCATGAAGATAAAATTGGAGAGACTGGAGCCCACACAGAGGCACGTAAGCGTTCTTCCCGCGAACCTTTCGCGAGTGGAACAGGAAGGAGAGGAAATAACACCGGTATACAGAGCATTCTCTACCACACCAGCGAGGTGGCTTGCGGAGTATAAATGCAGATGTAGATGTGATGAAATTCGATTTTTGGGCGCTCAGCTACGTGTATATCAGCGCCCGTACTGATTCCCAATACTTTCACTGTCTAGTGTCGCCACTTTCCATAATGATGAGGTAATGATCAGGACAACGCAAACACCCAATCTACGGGCGGAGGAGATCCCCGACCCGGCTGGGAAACGAACCCGGTACCTCGTGATCAAGAAGCAGCAACGCTGGCCACTTGACCACGAGCTCGGGACGCAGATGTGGATATAGCTAACGCCATATTTGTAGATAGTCCTCCAGATCACAAAAGCTGGTCGGTGTCTGTGTGGTGTCCTACATAATGCCCTTATTTATACATGTACACTACTGGCTATTAAAATAGCTACACTACGAAGATGACGTGCTACAGACGCGAAATTTAACCGACAGGAAGAAGGTGCTGTTATATGCAAATAATTAGCTTCTCAGGGCATTCACACAAGGTTGGCGCCGGTGGCGACACCTACAACGTGATGACATGAGGAAAGTTTCCAACCGATTTCTCATACACAAACATCAGTTGACCGGCGTTTGCCTGGTGAGACATTGTTGTGATGCCTCGTGTAGGGAGGAGAAATGCGTACCATCACGTTTCCGACTTTGATAAAGGTCAGATTGTAGCTTATCGCGATTGCAGTTTATCGTATCGCGACAATGCTGCTCGCGTTGGTTGAGATTCAATGACTGTTAGCAGAATATGGAATCGGTGGGTTCAGGAGGGTAATACGGAACGCCGTGCTGGATCCCAACGGCCTCGTATCACTAGCAGTCCAGATGACAGGCATCTTATCCGCATGGCTGTAACGGATCGTGCAGCCACGTCTCGATCCCTGAGTCAACAGATGGGGACGTTTGCAAGACAACAACCATCTGCACGAACAGTTCGACGACTTTTTCAGCAGCATGGACTATCAGCTCGGAGACCATGGCTGTGGTTATCCTTGACGCTGCATCACAGACAGGAGCGCCTGCGATGGTGTACTCAACGACGAACCTGGGTGCATGAATGGCAAACCGTCATTTTTCGGATGAATCCAGGTTCTGTTTACAGCATCATGAAGGACGCATCCGTGTTTGGCGACATCGCGGTGAACGCACATTGGAGGCGTGTATTCGTCATCGCCATACTGGCGTATCACCCGGCGTGACGGTATGGGGTGCCATTGGTTACACGTCTCGGTCACCTCTTGTTCGCATTGACGGCACTTTGAACAGTGGACGTTACATTTCAGATGTGTTACAACCCGTGGCTCTACCCTTCAATCGATCCTGGCGAAACCCTACATTTCAGCAGGATAATGCACGATCACATGTTACAGATCCTGCACGGGCCATTCTGGACACAGAAAATGTTCGACTGCTGCCCTGGCCAACACATTCTCCAGATATCTCATCAATTGAAAACGTCTGGTCAATGGTGGCCGAGGAACTAGCTCGTCACAATACGCCAGTCACTACTCTTGATGAACTGTGGTATCGTGTTGAAGCTGCATGGGCCGCTGTACCTGTACATGCCATCCAAGCTCTGTTTGACTCAGTGCCCAGGCGTATGAGGGCCGTTATTACGGCCAGATGTGGTTGTTCTGGGCACTGACTTCTTTAGGATCTATGCACCCAAATTGCGTGAAATGTAATCACATGTCAGTTCTTGTATAATATATTTGTGTAATGAATACCAGTTTGTCATCTGCATTTCTTCTTGGTGTAGCAATTTTAATGGCCAGTAGTGTATATCGCAAAGTGCTTAATACGTTTCTTACAGAATTTTGAGATAAGAAACCGAAAAGTAAAACAGTTCTGTCTTAAAAAATCTTTACATTGTTTTAATTAGCTATTAGGTACAGTTCTACATCTACACCCATACTCTGCAAGCCACCTGTCGGTGTGCGGCGGAGGGTACCTTGAGTACCTCTATCAGTTCTCCCTTCTATTCTAGTGTCGTATTGTTTGTGGAAAGAAAGATTGTCGGTATGCCTCTGTGTGGGTTCTAATCTCTCTGATCTTATCCTCATGGTCTCTTCGCGAGATATACGTAGGAGGGAGCAATATACTGCTTGAGTCCTCGGTGAAGGTATGTTCTCGAAACTTCAACAAAAGCCCGACCTACTAAGCGTCTCTCTGGCTGAGTCTTTCACTGGAGTTTATCTATCATCTCCGCAACGCTTTCGCTATTACTAAATCATCCTGTAACAAAGCGCGCTGCTCTACGTTGGATCTTGTCTACCTCTTGTATGAACCCTATCTGGAACGGATCCCACTCTGGTGAGCAGTATTCAAGCAGTGGGCGAACAAGTGTACTGTAACCTACTTACTTTGTTTTCGGACTGCATTTGCTTAGGATTCTTCCAGTGAATCTCAGCCTGGCATCTGCTTTACCGACGATTAATTTTATATGGTCATTCCATTTTAAATCACTCCTAATGCCTACTCCCAAATAATTTATGGAATTAACTGCCTCCAGTTGCTGACCTGCTATATTGTAGCTAAATGATAAAGGATCTTTCTTTGTATGTATTCGCAGCGCATTACACTTGTCTACATTGATATTCAATTGCCGAGTCATTTACATTTAAATATCCCAATTTTCACATCATTTTCTAACGCATCGCCACCAGTAGGGGGAAAACGGGCCGACATCAAGTAAACAACGACAAATGAAAGAGAAAAGCCGTCTGAAGATGAAACTGCGGTTCGAAACCGGTAACGGTTGTTTGTGTAATCAAATAGCATTTTTAACAATAGCTGGTTGCTGTTTTCTTCTTTTCAAGAATAAAATTTTATTTTTTCTAAAAGATCTGAGCCTGGAATCTATCTTCTTCTTTCTTAATTTATGTGATTATCCACGTTTAAATCACTCTGGATACAACTGATATGTATTGGAAGGTTCTGACTGATTCCTGTGGCTGATCAGCGAACGCGTAGCCATATGAACGTTTCGCCTGTTTACGTGCAATAATTAACATTTATTTATGGTGTGTCAGCAGCAAATCTTTACATCATCTGCAAGTCTCTTTCCGTTTCGCAATAAGTTAACACAAAGTAACCTTCCTGCATGGTAACACAGTTTCGCGTTTTCGTAGAAGTGAAGAATTGATAGAGCAGAGAGAATATACCAACGTCATTTTATTTCTCCATCAACATATACATATACATCTACGCTATACGAACCACTGTGAAGTGCATAGCAGGGGTTACGTGGCAGTGTACCGGTTATTGGGGCCTTTCCCTGTTCCATTCACGTATTGAACTCGGAAAAATGGTTGTTTAAATGCTTCTGTGCATGCTGTAATTAATGTAATCTTATCCTCACGATCTGTATGGGAGCGAAATGTTGGGGGTTGTAGTATATTCCTGGAATCATCCTTCAAATCAAGTTCTTGAAACTTTGTTAGTAGACTTTCTCGGGATAGTTTCCGTGTATGTTCAGGAGCCTACCAGTTCAGTTTCTTGAGTATCTCAGTGACATCCTCTCTCAGGTCAAACAAATCTGTGGCCATACGCGCTGAGCTTCTCTGCATACTTTCAACCTCTACCAGTCCTATAAGTACAGGTCCTACACACCTGAGCAACATTCAGGGAATCGTTGTACGAGCTATTTGTGAGCAATCTCCTTTGTATACTGATTGCATTTCCCCAGTGTTCTACCAAAGAACCAAAGTCTGCTATCTGTGTTACCCACGATGGAGAATATGTGATCGTTCCACTTCGCATGCCTACTAAGCGTTACAACCAAGTACTTGCGTAAGTTTTCAGATTCGAACTGTGACTCACTAATATTATATTCATAGGACACTACGGTTTTTATTTAAAGCAAGCTGCCAATATTGCACCACTTTCATGTCTTATCAAGGTCTGACTGAGTATTTGTACAGCTTAATTCAGTCTGAATTTTGTCACAGATAACTGGATCATCTGCGAAAAGTCTGTGGTCACTAATAATTTGTCCGCAAGATCATTGATACAGAACATTGACAACAAGGAACCCATTACGCCCCCCTGGAGTACACCCGAATTTACCTCGATATCTGTCAATAATTCTCCATCCAACGGGTGCTGCGCCCTCCCTACCCAGAAATGTTCAATGCAGTCACAAATTTCGTCTGGTACCCCTTATGATCGTACTTTTTATAATAAGCTTAGGTATGGTACTGAGTCAAATGCTTTTTGGAAATCGAGAAATACTGCATCCACCTGACTGCATTGATCCATGGCTTTCAATTGGGTTTCACATGATCTATGTTTTCAAAATCAGTACTAATTGGCATGAGAAGATCGTTTTGCTCGAGATACGTCGTTATGTTTGAGCTCAGAATGTTTTCTAAGATTCTGCAACAAATGGATGTCAGGAATATTGCACATTAGTTATGCGGATCACTTCTGCAACCCTTCTTATATACAGGTATGACCGGAGTTTTTTGTTCAAGGGATCTACGATAGACATAATAACAGAGGGCCTACCTCAGCTGGGTATAGAATCTGATAGGGATTCCATCGGGCACTGGGGCTTTGTTCAATTTTAACGATTTCAGCTGTTTCTCAAGGCCATTTACACTAATACCTATTTCACTAATCTTTTCAGTCCTCCACAGCGGACACTGCCTTACAGTAGCAATATCCTTGCGGGCGAGGAGGTTTGCGTGCTCTGGATCCTTAGGGCTATGCCGGCGGTAGCTCAGCCACCAGCAGGGTCACCCATGCCGGATTGGCCGAGGGGGAGGAGCCAGACGAATTGTGACCCACAACGGTCCACTGGTGCTTTTCGCATATCCCAGGCCTGTCTTCACCATGTTCTTTTCCTGCCATCTCAAATCATAATAAAGGGTAGGGGGGACTCTTAGGCGTAGGGAAGCCAGCCACAATAGAGGAGTAAACCCTTTAAAAAAAATCGGAGCCTATTAGGTGGCAGCCCCACCACCAGACTAGGGGGCTGTGGGCCAATCGCCGGCACTCCCAAAAACAAATGATTAAAGAAAGAGCAGAAAAGAAAAGCCGGACTGACTCAAATATGACGACCTTTGGCATGAAAAGGACAACGAAAATAGGTTTGTGGAATATTAGAACATTGAGAGAAGCCAGCAGACTGAAACAGGCTACAAAGGAGATGAAGAGTTTCAGGTTGGACATTCTCGGGCTTAGTGAGGTGAGATGGCTAGATTTTGGAGAAATCCAAACACAAGATGGATACACCTTTTTATACTCCGGAGCGCTGGAGAGGATGCAGAGCACAGAAATGAAGTTGGACTTTTGTTAACCAAAGGAGCGAAAAAGGGCCTTATGGAATGGAAACCGATTTCAGCACGTTTTAAAACAAACATTCGAAATGCCACAGTGATCTAGTGCTGTGCTCCTAAAGAAACCTCAGATACTGAACAGTGACACCATTAAAAGTATCGGTAAGAGAGACATCTTGATTATTGTGGGAGACCTAAACGCAAAAGTAGGAAAGAACAATGAAGGCCTAGAGTATGGAAAGGGAGTCCATGGTATCGGAGAATGGAATGAAAATGGGGATATGTTTTCAAATTTCAGTGCCAGTCACGATTTGGGGATTGGAAGTACATTATCCCCACACAAGAATTGCTATAAGGTTACATGGGTACCCCTGATCACAGAACGGAAAACCAAATTGATCACATAGCTCTAAGCAAAAAAAATTATAAGGTCACTGATGAACGTGAGAAATAAACGTGGGGCTGATGTTGGCAGTGATCGCCGCCTCATTGTTGCAAATTTTGGACTAAAAATCATGGCTACAAATAGAAAGTTCGAACAACGGAACAAAACATATGATGTAGGAGAACGTAGAATAACAGCAAAACAAGAAGTTTTCTGTATTGAGCTAAGGAAACGCTACGAGGCACTCCAAGATGCACAGGAAAATGATGAAAATAGTGTTGGTGATGCACAGAGTAAGTACATCTATTGCAATGTGAGCAAACAGGTCCTTGGCTTTAAAAACTTTTTCCAGAAAGATTGGATGAAATTTGACCAGCTCTAGGAAGGAGATTAAGGCAAAATTAAATATGTGTAAAGCAAGACAGCAGAAAACTCGAATGCAAGATGAGTATGCAGCTACTGACTCTCAAATAAAGAGGAGTGTGAGGAGTGATACGAGAAAGTGGATGGATGAGCAAGTTCTGAGAGCAGAGACAGCTGCAGCAAGGGGTGACGCAAAAAACTGTACCACATCACTAGAATGTTGTCCAACAAAGGTTTCAACAAGAACGGACCTGTGAAAAGCAAGGAGGATCGGCTGTAGGCGACAGAAGAAGACCAACTTAGTAGATGGAGAGAATATTTTTCTGAAGTCTTAAACAGAGAGCAACCTGAAGAGTGGGAGAGGCAGTGGAATTTTCCAGATGCCAGTGACAGAATCAATGTAAACACACCAATTAAGACTGAAATTAAAATAGCTCTCAAAGAATGGGATAATATTGCACCTCTGGTGCTAAAAGCAGACATTGAAACCACCGTAAATCTACTGCATCCATTGTTTGAGAAGATGTGGTCAGAAGAGAAAAGTTGGAAAGACTGAAAGAAGAAGCAGAAATTGCAGGACTTAAAATAAATGTTCAGAAAACTAAGGAAATGAGAATGCGATTTGAAAAACAAGAGAAGCTAACAGTGTATGGAAAGGAATTGGAACATGTAGACTGCTTTGTATATCTAGGAAGTACCGTCTGTAAAGATGGAGGGGTCGAGGAGGATTTAAATAGTCGGATGCAGTAGGCAAATGGAGCCTTTGTACAACTGTGCCCTGTCTGGCGTAATAAGAACATCTCGAGACGAGCTAGGCTACGCTTGTTCAATAGCAACGTAAAGTCAGTCCTCCTGTACAGTTGCGAAACATGATTGAAAAACCAGCTGCAAGTCTTCATAAACCGGTGTCTTCGGCAAGTTATGTGAGGTGGCCAGCGACAAACCAGCGACCAATCCGTGAACGAATAAAGGAAAGAAAATGGAGGTGGACTGGTCACACAACACGCAAACAACAAGGAGCTGTTGAAAAGGCAGCACTGGATTGGAACCCACAAGGAATAAGTAGACGTGGCAGCCCGAAAAAGGCATGGAAAAGAACGGTGGAAGAGTAAGGTCTGGAAGCTGGTAAATCATGGAGTGAAGTGAAATGTTTGGCTGGCAACAGAACCAGATGGGAGGTCTTTACTGCTGCCCTATGATCCAACACGAACAACAGGAAATAAGTAAGTAAGTCAAGTCAGTCTTTTCAGTGGTACGAGAATGAAGTTGGGGCACTACTACTGGATTTTCCAGCGCAAAAGAACATTTCAAAACAGAGTTAAGCATTTCTCCTTTTGTTTTGCTACTCAGCTTCGGTTCCAGTCTCAGCCATGAGTGACTGAACACTAACTTTGGTTCAAATGGTTCTGAGCACTACGGGACTTAACTTCTGAGGTCATCAGTCCCCTAGAACGTACAACCACTTAAACCTAACTAACCTAAGAACATCACACACATCCATGCCCGAGGCAGGATTCGAACCTGCGACCGCAGTGGTCGCGCGGTTCCAGACTGTAGCGCCTAGACTAACTTTGGTGCCACTAAGAATCTTTACATACGACCGGGATTTATTTGGGGTTTGTGAAGTTCTTGGTGGTAGTAAGTTCCTATGGGACCAAATTGCTGAGATCATCGGTTCATAGGTTTACACACTACTTAGTCTAACTTAAACTAACTTAACGCTATGGACAAGGTACACAATCATGCCGAGGGAGGACTCGAACCTCCGACAGGGGGGAGCCACGCGAACCGTGTAAGGCCCCCGTGACCGTGCGGCTACCCCGCGCGGCGGGGTTTGTGGAAGATCATTTGCAATATACTGGTACGGTAGTCACTGAATGCTTCATAGATCGTCAAATGCGTTTTATTCAGCATCTATCTACAGCCCTAGGCTTTGTTTTATAACTTTTATGCAGTAGTCTCAGTTTCTTTGAGGAATAACGGTTCGCGCAGAAGAGTTCATGGTTGAAATCAGACAAATGATGTAGATAAATGATTAGAATGTACCCGTTTACCTCTACGATTTCAGTGGAGCCACTTTCATTCTACCAGTCTGCTTACCTTCATGCGATCAGTGATTTTCGCTGAATACTATAATGCTCAGTAGATAGCAGAAAATTTGTGAAGTATTTAGAAAATTACAAGATCTTAAGTTTTCTCAGGTTTTGCGGAATATGATGTTATTTTACGGATATTGCATGGCCGAGGATTGAAGGTCGAAATGACGGCACCTACCGCTTACAATGGGTCTCTACACACGAACACGGTCATCACCTTGCGTCAGAGGACACCTGGACTCGACTGTGAATAAAACGTTTCGCTAGTGACGAAGTAGCCAGATGATATGGAAACGGCAAAACTGAAGGCGAACTGCAAGTTGCCGTCGTGTCAAGCGGGGTACCCTAACAGGACGTCTGGGTCGTAAGGTCATTTCTCGTAACCTGTTCATTAGGGTCTGATCGGACACGGGGGCTCCAGTGGCAATTCTGAGTTCGTCTAGTAGCGCTCTGGCTGTATCCATATGACGCCGCAACGCAGAGATGGACAGAAATCGGGCTTCGCGTGGGACTGTAACGCGTCGGCGACCTTTTGCAACTCGCCTTGAGTTCTGACCTGTCTCCAAATAGCGTGTGCACAACCCACGAGTGAACACATGGAGAAGCATTGCTATCTGCAGCAACACGACCGAAAGTCCATTCTTTTGGATCAGACAGACCGTCCTTGCGGCTTGGACAGCAGTAAGATGTCGCATTGCATGTGCTTTGTTGAATATAACGTCCACAAATGACAACTGCAGTCAGTGTGCCTCTCCAGAAAACAGTGGGACACCAGTACTCACTTCCTTTTGAAGGATAACGTGACACGACCAATATATGGCGAATGAGTTTAATCTCTGCGTACACGGAAAGCAAAGATCTCAAGCGATGCAATAAGACCACAGGTATCGCCTGTATCAGATGTAGCATGTCGGACGTTGATACACTTGTTCCCCTAATTCTTTTGAACAGTGTAGACACGCAGATTAAAAAACGATGACGTAACTGCAAGACAAGACTTCGTAAAGAAAAAAAAATGTTCAAATGTGTGTGAAATCTTATGGGGCTTAACTGTTAAGGTCATCGATCCCTAAGCTTACACACTACTTAACCTAAATTATCCTAAGGACAAACACACACACACCCATGCCCGAGAGAGGACTCGAACCTCCGCCGGGACCAGCCGCACAGTCCATGACTGCAACGCCTTAGATCGTAAAGAAAAATAGAGTATATGTTTTCCGCATCTGTAAAAAGGAATTACAAAATCGAAAAGATAAAGGTTTAGGTCTCGTCGTTGTTGCTGTTGTGCTCTTCAGTCCAGAGACTGGTTTGATGCAGCTCTCCTTGCTACTCTATCCTGTGCAAGGTTCTCCATCTCCCAGTACCTACTGCAACCTACATCCTTCAGAATCTGTTTAGTGTATTCATCTCTTGGTCTCCCTCTACGATTTTTACCCTCCACGGTGCCCTCCAATACTAAATTTGTCATCCCTTGATGCCTCAGAATATGCCCTACCAAGCGATCCCTCCTTCTAGTTAAGTTGTGCCACAAATTTCTCTTCTCTCCAATTCTATTCAATACCTCCTCATTAGTTACGTGATCTACCCATCTAATCTTCAGCATTCTTCTGTAGCACCACATTTCGAAAGCTTCTATTCTCTTCTTGTGTAAACTATTTAGCCGGCCGGAGTAGCCAAGCGGTTCTAGGTGCTACAGTCTGGAACTGCACGACCGCTACGGTCGCAGGGTCTAATCCTGCCTCGGGCATGGATGTCTTTGATGTCCTTAGGTTAGTTAGATTTAAGTAGTTCTAAGTTCTAGGGGAATGAAGTTAAGTCCCATCGTGCTCAGAGCCATTTGAACCATTTCTGAACTGTCTATCATCCATGTTTCACTTCCATCATGGCTACACTTCATACAAATACTTTCAGAAACGACTTCCTGACACTTAAATCTATACTCGATGTTAACAAATTTCTCTTCTTCAGAAACGCCTTCCTTGCCATTGCCAGTCTACATTTTATATCCTCTCTACTTCGACCATCATCAGCTATTTTGCTCCCCAAATAGCAATACTAATTTACTACTTTAAGCGTCTCATTTCCTAATCCAATTCCCGCAGCATCACCCGATTTAATTCGACTACGTTCCATTATCCTCGTTTTCCTTTTGTTGATGTTCGACTACATCCTCCTTTCAAGACACTGTCCATTCCGTTCAACTGCTCGTCCAGGTTCATTGCTGTCTCTCACAGAATTTCAATGTCATTGGCGAACCTCAAAGTTGTTATTTCATCTCCATGGATTCTTTTGTTTCCTTTACTGCTGGCTCAATATACAGATTGAATAACATCGGGGATACACTACAACCCTGTCTCACTCCCGTCCGAACCACTGCTTCCCTTTCGTGCCCTACGACTCTTATAACTGCCATCTGGTTTCTGTACAAATTGTAAATAGCCTTTCGCTCCTTGTATTTTACCCCTGCCACCTTCAGAATTTGAAAGAGAGTAGTCCATCAACATTGTCAAAAGCTTTCTCTAAGTCTAAAAATGTTAGAAACGTAGGTTTGCTTTTCTTTAATCTATTTTCTAAAATAAGTCGTAGGGTCGATATTGCCTTACGTGTTCCAACATTTCTACGGAATCCATACTGATCTTCCCCGAGGTCGGCTTCTACCAGTTTTTCCATTCGACTGTAAAGAATTCGTGTTAGTATTTTGCAGCCATGGCTTATTAAACTGATAGTTCGGTAATTATCACACGCTTTGACACCCTCTTTCTTTGGGATTGGAATTATTACGTTGTTCTTGAAGTCTGAGGGTATTTCACCTGTGTCATACATCTTGCTCAGGTAGAGGTTTGTTAGGCCTGGCTCTCCCAAGGCTGTCAGTAGTGTTCTCGTCGTAAGTATTCCAAATTACAGCTACAGGATTTGGTTGTTTAGACCACGAAGAGAAGCTGTGGGGACGACCCAGAAATCTGCTTCTAGATCAGAAGCTAAAAGACGCTCTCAAAAATATGTAATAAGTCGTGTATTTGAAAATGTTTATATATCTGACTTTCTTATAAGAAAAATAATTAAATTAAAATAGCATAAAAAATTGAACAAATATCGAGCCTGGATGAATTGTGAAGCGATGTTCTTATTACTTATATGGCCGGCAAACCCACGATTAAAATATCTGTGGTCGGAAATACCACGTTGATGACAGGGATCGCAAAGTCCATGTTCAGAAACTCCACGACACCAGTAAGAACACCAACATAATGGCCACTCTACTGTCTGTCTACGAGTGATCGAATGGCCTCGAAAGATGTCTGTCTTCACTGGAATCTCTCCTGTTCCAGCTACTCTGTTTCGCCACTCTACCGTTCAAGGATTCTTCCAAACAGCTTTGTTTAATTACATATTTCTTGATCGTGTGACGTAGGCAGAGGTCTAGTGGTACAACCGTAATACAAATAAATTCATAAACTTGAACTGTACCGTTTGCAGTTGTTCACGCATGTTATTGATTTATCCGTTTAAAAACAGCTGCCGTTGCTAACGGCATGATGCGCAGGAAAATCTGAACTGAGACAGAAGGCCGCTTTCCCCGATTTTCCAGTCCACTAGCTGCTCTGCTGACCGCAACCGCTGCTGATGCAAGATCCGCTTCTGTGTGTTCATTCCCTCTCTGTGTCTTTTTCCATTGTTCATTGACATCGAAAAATTCCTTCAAAATGTATTCAATGAGCAATGGGCCACGATCTTGTTCTTTCCATTGCAGGAACACACCTGCATATTTACCTCGCTCTACCGAGCCAAAACAGTTGATGCGACACTGGAAAGATTAGCCCTATGCTACGACTCGACAATCTATAAATGAAACCGATGAGAAATTTTGGATAGGGAATTATGGGAGGAGAAATAAAAGCTTTATGGCTTTCTGATGACCTATTTCTCTCAGATAGTGGGTAAACGAATAGACTGTCTTGAAAAAAGTTGTAAGATGAACATCAAAACTAAAGAAGTGGTATGTAGCCTAATTAAATCAGGCAGGGCTGAGGGAACTGGATGAGGACCAGATGAGTAATTGGGGATGTAATACGTCATGGCACTAGTGAAAACTGTAGACGGCTACAATTAACCATGAGCTCACACATAATGACAGGATGCCCTCCTCCGTGGCAACCAGCATGGATTCCGCAGACATCGATCATGTGAAACCCAACTAGCACTTTTTTCACGTGACGTACTGAAAGCCTTGGATCAAGGCAGTCAAGTAGATGAAGTGTTTCTTTATTTCCGAAAAGCGTTGGACTCAGTACCACATATAAGCTTATTGTCAAAATTTCGACGAAATTTCTGACTGAACCGAAGACTTTTTGGTAGGTAGGACGCAGCATGTTATCTTGGATGGAGAGTCATTGTCAGACGTAGAACTAAAGTTCGATGTGCCCTAGGGAAGTGTGTTGGAACTCCTGCTGTTCATATTGTATCAGGAAATGAGACACTAATAGTAGCATATGAGTAATTGCTGCAGACAATAATAATAGTAACCTCAGACTTTTTGCAGTCGATGCAGTTATTTATGACGCAGTGGTATCTCAACGAAGCTGCATAAATATTCAATCTTGGAAAATTTCAAAGTGGTACAAAGATTGGCAATTTGCATTAAATGTACACAAATGTAAGAATGCGCACTTCACTAAACGAAAAAACGTAGTATCCCATGACTATCATATCAGTGAGTCTCAGCTGGGCTCAACCAACTCATAGAGACACCTGGGTGTAACACCTCGTTGGGATATAAAATGGAGTCATCACATAGGATCAGGTGGTAGACTTCGGTTTGTTGGCAGAATACTGGGGAAGTGCAATCAGTCTACAAAGGAGATTACTTACAAATCACTCGCGCGACCAGGTCTAGAATATTGCTCAAGTGTGTGGGACCCATACCAGATAGGACTAACAGAGGATATTGTACGCATACAGAGAAGGGCAGCACGAATGATAAGGTTTCTTTGACCCGTGGGAGTGTCGCAGAGACGCTGAAGAAACTAAACTGGCAGGCATAAACTAACCGGTGAAAGTCTACTTCGAAATTTTGAAGGACCGACTTTAAATGATGACTCTTAGTAATATACTGCAACCCCCTACGCATCTCTTACATAGCGATAGTGAGAACAAGATTAGGATAATTACAGCAAGCACAGAGGCGTTCACACAATCATTTTTCTTGCACTCTATACGTGAACGGAACTGGGAGAAACCCTGATAACTGGTACAATGGGACGTACTCTCTGCCGTGCACTCTCTGTGGTTTGCAGAGTACAGAGGTAGATGTGGACGCAGAAACTTTGTATGTCTTACATCTGCAACGTCCTTATATTTGAACGTGGCATTTCATTATACGTTTGGTTAAGATGGCTGCGGCCAGACAAGTTAAGTGACTATTACACTTGTGTCCAGTTCACTGGCTCCTCATTGAGCTTGCAAGCCAGTACTTGGCCACAGACCAAGTACTTCCAATGTCATCATAAGCGAGAGTCAGGGTTTGACTTTTCTGCTATCCTAGTTGTACTCATCCACAAAACATAAACATTTGAAAACCTATGCCCGCCACTGAAATGAGCTTCCCTGCATTATGTGCATAATTCAGTGTCGTGTTGCGCTGAAGAAAAAGCTAAATCACTTTCTTTTGTCAGCCTCATAACTTTTCCAAGGAAACTGAAGGTGTATGATCAAGCTGTCTCTATCAAACTGTAAAGGAAATTGTCTCATCTTCCGTAGTTACGCTTCTCTTTGTTTTCGTTTCTCAATGAGTTGCTCTAATTTCTTTCTCCTCACTCTTCATTATTTGTGTTCTATCACATTCCTCTTTGTCTCTTGTCCATGTCTGGGACTGCCCTTCGTTTAAATCTACTTGGCTGTAATTGCCTTCGTTGCTGTGTTCTTCATGAACTGATAAAAATTGTTTTTGTTGTTTTATTACAGCTACTACTCTTTCGAGTATTTATGTTAAAGTAATTTCTAGGCATTACATCCCATAGTAACTCTAAAACTTCTTATACCATGTGACTCGTCACGTGGGGAAGCATCATGCCCCATATAATAAATCAATAAATAAATGAAACCCGATTGTTAACAACTCATCTACTTGCCAAAAATAATACATTTATTATTGTCGGTGTTGTGGTCTTCAGTCCGAAGTTTTATGAAGCTCTCTACGCTACTCTAACTACTGCAAGTCTCCTCACTGAATAGATTTTGTAATATGAATAGAATGAAACAATTAAGAATAGGAATAATAAAAGGAACTTATAGTACATATACATTTTAATATGTTTCTTTTTTTAATTTTTTGTTGAAAACTTTCTTTTCAGTTAGTGTAGTGGCAGGTGGATTGTGTTAGCATGGTCACAACAGTCATCCTTTTAAGTATATTGGTCAGGAGGCTATACTACTAGCAACGTCTATGGATGGGAAATCCGGTTCGTTGATATTTTCCTGATTTCTACCTTAAATTTGGTCGTAAGTTCTGAGCACACTACCTGTCAGAATAACAGAATGATTGATGCTATTTGTTTATAGGACAGTTACCACAGCAACAACCAAACAGAGAATGAACATGCCCACGTCTCCCATCCTGTTCATCGTTCTCAAAAAGTTCTGCTATCTGAAGGCCACCCAGACGGTCAATAATACTGCGCAGCGTTTCCTGGTGCGCAATAATATTTACAATCCAGGAATGAGGCTGAGAGATTGCACAATAATCCTGAGAACGTCAAACACTTTTGAATTATATTTCCATGCCCTGAAATATCGTACCGTCTGTGGGCAGTATTGACAATGTCCTTGAGAGTTTCTCGAGCGTTATTATTAGAGAAGATGGAAGATGAGTACAAAAACGTAAGTGTTAACAATGATGAATCATATGGTGTGTAGCTCAGTAAACATAAGGAACATCTAAAGGGAGTCCATGGTATCGGAGAAATTAATGAAAATGGGGATATGTTTTCAAATTTCTGTGCCAGTCTCGATTTGGGGATTGAACGTACATTATTCCCAAACAAGAACTGCTATAAGATTACATGGGTATCCCCTGACCACAGAGCGGAAAACCAAATTGATCATATAGCGCTAAGCAAAAAATTTAGAAGGTCGCTGATGAACGTGAGAAATAAATGTGGGACTGATGTTGGCAGTGATCGAAACCTTATTCTTGAAAATCTTAGACTAAAAATCATGGCTACAAATAGAAAGTTCGAACAACGGAACAAAAAATATGATGTGGGAAAACTTAGAATAACAGCAAAACAAGAAGTTTTCCGTATTGAGCTAAGGAAACGCTACGAAGCACTCCAAGAAGCACAGGAAAATGATGAAAATAGGTTGATACATGGACTCAGATTAAGGACGTCTATTGCAATTTGAGGAAACAGGTCCTTGGCTTTAAAAACCATTTGAAGAAAGACTGGATGTCTGAGCGTACATGGAATTTGATCAGCTGTAGGAATGAGATTAAGGCAAAATTGAATATGAGTAAAACAAGACAGCAGGAAACTCGAATGCAAGATGAGTATGCAGCTACTGACTCTCAAATAAAGAGGAGTGTGGGGAATGATACGAGAAAGTGGATGGATGAGCAAGCTCTGAGAGCAGAGACAGCCGCAGCAAGGGGTGATGCAAAAGATTTGTACCGCATCACTAGAATGTTTTCGAAAAAAGGTTTCAACCAGAACAGACCTGAGAAAAGCAAGGAGGGTCGGCTGTTGGCGACAGAAGAAGACCAACTTGGAAGATGGAGAGAACATTTTTCTGAAGTCTTAAACAGAGAGCAACCTGAAGAGTGGGAGAGGCAATGGAATTTTCCAGATGCCAGTGACAGAATCAATGCAAACGGACCAACTAAGACTGAAATTAAAATAGCTCTCAAAGAATGGGATTATATTGCACCTCTGGTGCTAAAAGCAGACATTGACACCACCGTAAATCTACTGCATCCATTGTTTGAGAAGATGTGGTCAGAAGAGAAAATACCAAAGGATTGGAAAGAAGGGCTGATTATTAAGTTGCCAGAGAAAGGGGATACTACCGACTGTAATAACTGGCGAGGCGTCACCCTCGTATCTGTACCAGGAAAAGTACTCTGCTAAATCGTATCAAGGACTCTGTCGAGGCATGACCGAGAAAAGAACAAGCTAGGTTTAGAGAGCACAGAAGTTGTGTCGATCTCATCAAAACACTGCGTATAGTACTTGAGCAGAGTGCAGAATGGCGGAACACACTCTACCCTACATTTATTGATTTTGAAAAGGCATTTGACTCTCGTAATATGAGAGTTATGTGGCACACCTTGGAAGAATATGGAATACCATCAAAGATAGTAAATATTATTAAAGCCATGTATTTTTATTAAAAATAATTAATGCTAAGTTATGAATAAAAGTATATACGGATATTTATCTGGGGTATACATTAATTACTCAGGTACAGAGTGTTCGGAAACTGCCGTTACAAACTTCTAGGACTTTCAGAGGGGAGTGAGTACATATTATTTTGAATAAGAACCCATGTCCAGAAATTTACCGTTTCCGTTCTACGACGGTTTCAAATCGACGTTTAAGTCATCGACTTGTGCTTGAGGACTTGAATTAGGCGTGACACAGTACAGTAATTAGGTAACAACTTGAAAGCAAACATAATGCATCATGAATTTATCACTTAAACACATATGGTTGTATTAACACTTAAACATTATCCCAAAACAGAAAAGTACCCAGCATACTGTATGCCAGAACGTGAGTGATTTTGACGCTCCCTGAACTAGATCTTCAAAAAAAATGGTTCAAATGGCTCTGAGCACTATGGGACTCAACTGCTGAGGTCATTAGTCCCCTAGAACTTAGAAATAGTTAAACCTAACTAACCTAAGGACATCACACACATCCATGCCCGAGGCAGGATTCGAACCTGCGACCGTAGGGGTCTCGCGGTTCCAGACTGCAGCGCCAGAACCGCGCGGCCATTTCGGCCGGCACTAGATCTTCATCCACCATTCTTTTGTGCTTGCAACAGAGTAGAGCAATACCACGGCAGCAGCCTCTTGATCGCTCAACAGACCGAGCCACGGTGTTGTTGTACAGTATTATCAAAAATACAGTTGACGATATTACTGAGCAGTCGAAGGGAACATCAATAATATTGCACAATAATATTGTGGTACATTATTGAACGTCTAGGGACCGCTGTAGGTGACAGTTGCGACAGTCAGCTGCAGACGACTGATGCAGTCAGTAACGTACAGTTGTAGTAAGTTTCCGTTGTTCCCTAGTAAAGCGTGTTCATTTCCCGTGACAGAGTGTCTTAAGCTAGCTGCGAAAGTGCGCGTAAAAGTGATAGGGCCACTACTCTCCTGCTAAGCAAATACGGTACTGCATAGAGGGTACTGTGTGGATGTGTCTATGTGATGCCTCTTTCCTCGTGCGCAGTCGCAGACGCGCAAAAAGTAGTAGAAAGGACGGACTTGCGGATGCCTGTTCTCAAGTAGCCTCATTGTTCTAGGCGTCCGCTATGCATCCACTTCTCTGCTTGGCAATTTGTGCTGCATTTATTGTCACGAAAGGCGACAGAAAAAGAAAACACAGAGCCGACTGTTGGTACAACACTAAGAAGATAACAGAGGTACGAGAAATACAAAGCGACAGAGACGTCTTGTTCACAAATTTAGAAGGAGGTCACAGTGAGCCGGCCGGAGTGAGCGATCGGTTCTAGGCGCTACAGTCTGGAGCCGCGCGACCGCTATGGTCGCAGGTTCGAATCTTGCCTCGGGCATGGATGTGTGTGATATTCTTAGGTTAGTTAGGTTTAAGTAGTTTTAAGTTCTAGGAGCTGATGACCTCAGAAGTTAAGTCCCATAGTGCTCAGAGACTTTTTTGAGGTCGCAGTGAAATTTTAGATCTTCTGCTTAGGAAACCGCAGCGATGAGGCTGGCAATAACATTTCGCCGACTGGCAACCGGCGGCTTACGGAGGCCGACAGAAGTATTCTAATAATTTTGTATGTACGAGGGGTGTTGAATAAGTAGTACAAAACATTTTTTTTCCGAAAGCGGGTTGCTTTTATTCAGGTTTGCAATCGGTCATGCTGTTCCCCACTCTCTTGGCTACAAAACCCTATTTTTCAACGTAATCTCGTCTCAGTGCGACGGCCTTACAAGACCTTGCTGGGGAGGCCTGTATGGCCCCATGGCACCACTCTAGTGGTCGATGTCGGAGACAACTTTCTGCTGCAGTAGTAACCTGCCCATCGTCCACGTGTTGCTTCCCGCGGAGCGCATACATTGTTGGTCTAGATAGATGGAAGGCGAAAGGTTCGATGCCCGGGCTGTAGGGAGGATGGGGAAGAACAGTCCAGTTCTGTGAGCACCTCTCGACTGCGCAGACTTGTGTGAGCCCTTGCGTTATAATGAAGTTCCTTTGCCTTTTTATGGTGACGAGCACCCTGAAGTCGTATCTTCTATTTCCTGAGAGAAACACAGTACATTTCAGAATTCCTCGTTGCACCATGAGGGAGAATATCAAGCAGAATAACCTCTTCAGAGTCCATGAATACCGTCGCCATGACTTTACCAACTGAAGGTGCGACTTTGATTTTTTTCTTTGGAGCAGAGATGGTGCGGCTCCACTCCATGGAATACCGCTTTGTTTCCGGTTCGAAGTGATCTAGCCATGTTTCGTCTTCTGTGACCACGTTCGTCAAAAAAATTGTCACCATCATCCTTGTAATGAACAAGCTACTTCGCACAGATGGTCTTTTGTTGCTCTTTATGGTCTTCTGTTAGGCGCCGATCAACTCAGCGGGCACCCCAGCTGGTGGACGAGTGTATCAGCACTCCTTAGTCAAATTTGTTCTAAATAATATATCTCTTTTTCCAACAAACAGCTCAGTTCATACATACAATACCAGGAACAAAAATGGTCTGCACAAGGACTTAAAAGCACTTACTTTAGTTCAAAAAGGGGTTCACTACTCAGGAACACTCATCTTCAATAATTTGCCAGCAAACATAAAAAATTTAGTTACAAAGAAAGATGAGTTTAAAAGAAACCTGAAAGACTTACTAGAGGCCAACTCCTTCTACTCCACTGACGAATTTTTTAATAGAAACAAATGATGTATTGTATATACTCATACTATTAGTATTATTATTTCAGCTTTAAAAAATGAGGTATATACTCATACTATTAGTATTGATATTTCAGCTTAAAAAAATGACATGTTCCACATCCACGAGGATCTCCTCAGTACGGATGTATGGAACGAAAAACTAATCTAATCTACCAACAGAAACATCCAGTTGAACAACGACGTTTTTGATTGTGATCTGTCCATCACCTTGAATGAGAGTGTCCGCACGTTCCAACATTGCAGGAGTCACAGCTGTGTGCGCCAGCCGGGACGAGGGAGATCGGACAAATTTGCGCGACCTTGTTGCGATGATGACAGAATCCTCGCCCCTACGACTTTTGTTCACTGCTAGGTCTCCGTTCATATTCTGCCAGCGCTAGTGAATATCTGCGACGCTCTAGTTTTTCGCCAAAAGAAACTCAATGACCACTCTCTGCTTGAAACGCACCTCTTTCACAGACTCTATTTTGAAGGCCACTTATACCGCCACCACCTATCAGAACTTCATGAAACTACAGGCGCTGAAGCGGGAATATTCCGTGATGTCCCACAACAATTTCTACACTTTTTCCAACCTGAACTGTGCGAGAAAAAAATACGTTCCATTAGTTATTAAACGTCCTCGTATTATAAAAAACGTAACATTTATTCTGTAGTGCTAAATTCGTAAGCATATAAACGTTACCATTGTGTCCAATCGCTGTATTTGAAATACCATAATTCATATATCTACCATACAGTCTATATTGTATTTATCCTGCTGTCCCACTTATAGGACGACGTAAGTTTTCGAATGTATCCAAACGAGTAGAGAGACGCAAGACTGCATGCGTGCTTTATGTCCCTACCACACATCCGTTGCATTCATCTTGTGCCTCGCAATAGCCGCACACAGTTGTGTGTATTCGTAACAATTCACTAGTGAACTGGGGAATAAAGGCAAGGAGACAACGGTGGAAGATAGACATATTGGAATTAATCTCTCTCCGAAGGGGAAAACTACGGTCTACTCCATCGTTCAGCTTTTCAAACAGACTAATAGTGTTGTGAATAAGCCGAGATGTGGCGCTCCTTCTAAATGTCCTATAGAGACAAGAGGCAAATAATAAAAATGTTGAAGCGGTCCAAGGACTACGACATTTGAGATTAGAGAAAGCCTTGAACAATGTTCATATTCTGTGTATGTGGTTCACGCAACAACAGCTGAATGGGTTGTAAATAGTGCCGGTTAGAATGCTCGTGTTCCTTGGAGAAAAACCATGTGTTAATCGCCTGAATCGCAAAAAAAAGCGTCTAGAATTTGCTAACCAGTATATGGTGAACCCAACAGAATTCTGGGATCACGTTCTTTGGTCCGACGAGAGCATATTCTGCTTATACAAGGACGATGTACGTGTTACAGTGTGGAGGCTACCAAATACGAAAGGGAAACCCAAGAACATGGTAACTAAAGTGAAACTTGGGAAGCAGTAGCGTCATTGTATGGGGCTGTATGGCTAGATCAAGCGTTGGCGAACTGATGTTCTTGGATGGGATCATGGACAAGTTTGAATGCAAAATATGCTTCCCATGTTTCATTTGTATTCAGAGGTTTCTTGAAAACAATCTTAAGAAGAGTGTAGAAATTAGAAAATGATTCTTACTTCCAGCAGGACAATGCTCCAAAGCGTACTGTTGAAACTGTGAGGATTTGGATAGTGTACAACCCTCCATACACTTTGAAGACACTGGCCCAATCGCCAGGTTTAAATGGTATAGAGGAAATCTGGTGTGAACTCGATGATCGTGTTAGGAAACAGGTCAGAATCAAAGACCATCTGAAAGAAGTTCGTCAAACAGAGTGGAGAAATAGGGATGCTGCAGGCACTGAAACACATGTAGACTACAGAAGAAATTACACATGCACAAATAGGCATGCGTGCTTGGGCTGCTGGCAATGTATGAGCATTCATTAAGTTGAACAGAAACAAGGCATCGTCTGGATGATAAACATACACTATTTAAAAGATGTACCAAATTCACAATTTTAATATGGCAACTAAATTTTGTACCATGCGTTACACGAAATTAATCCATTTATTCTTAAGTTCCTGCGATTAAATATATATTTAACTTTTTTTATAGAAAACAAATGGCATGCTTGGAACAAGCGTACCACAAGGCTGTTTAGCCAACAGTCCTGTGGTCTCTGCAATACTCCATGTTTTCCAAGCCAATATGTTAGCATCTGGAAAAGCTTCAAGGCCACCATAATCTGCTTGGTTGCCCCATACAACAGCCAGTGTGAGCCATGTACTACCTCCAAACACAGCCTGAACATCACAAGTGAAGTTCAGATGCAGTCCACGAAAAACATTTGGACCTCAAAAAAATGGACTCACATTCAGGAGGATGACTCTTCAAACCCGCGTCCTGAATTAGGTTTTCCGGGATGGTTCCCGTGAAAGGGCACGGTCGACTTCCTTCCCCATCCTTCCCTAACCGATGGGACAGATGACCTCGCTGTCTGGTCCCCTCCCCCAAATTAATCAACCAACCACAAAGAGAACGCTCGCACCCTTTGAGGACGTTATATGAGCGCTCTTTCGTACAGAAACAATGATTCCAAACAAAGTCAACACATGGCAGCACATGTAGATGCAGTATGGTTGGTTGAAAGCCAGCCTTTCAAAGTGCAGTCAAGAATTAAAGGTTAACTTATGCAACATGGTACCAGAACTACATCAAGAAACCTAAAAAGTAATTCTAACCTGTATCATCTCGCGAACGTGAGATTTCTTCACACAACTTCTATGAGGTGTGAGACCTGAGTCGGCGGTCGCTGAAAGTGTTATCTGGCTGAATTCCCGGAAGTTATTTGAAAGTTCTATGATGTGTTTTAATACTACTGTGAACACAACTACGTCAGTGGCCAGCTGATCAGTTCAGTCAACTGTCAGGAACACAAGCTGCGCTCTCTTTAGGACTGCGCAGTCTTTGGTACATTTATCCTATATCGGATAGGAGAATAATTTTGTAATTATTAGCCGGTCGGAGGGTCCACGCGGTTCAAGGCGCTACAGTCTGGAACCGAGCGACCGCTACGGTCGCAGCTTCGAATCCTGCCTCGGGCATGGATGTGTGTGATGTCCTTAGTTTGGTTAGGTTTAATTAGTTCTAAGTTCTAGGCGATTGATGATCTCAGAAGTTAAGTCGCATAGTGCTCAGAGCCATTTGAACCATTTTTGTAATTATTATTCTATAAGTGTACTATAAAATTCATGCAAAATTCCAAATACTTTGCCCGGTATCTCAGCTTACACTCAGAATTTTAAAATTTACTCCTGAGATATCATTTATTGGGCTTGTAGGAATAAGTGTACGAAATTTCATAATTCTAGCCTTCACAAATTCTGAGAAAAAGGTACAAATATAATTTTCAGGAAATGCATTTTTAAGTTCAACCTAACGTTTTTTCTTCTGTCATCTCTTGAGAAGGCTCTAGATTTGTAGTCATGGTTCTCTTTCGCTTCGAGACCTCTCTTCTAGTTTCTTGCTTTCTGCATTCTTTCATTTGCCAGGTCTTCAACTGACTTTCAGTTTCAGAGAAGTGCTGTACATCTATTTTTCTCACCATGCCTTGCGGGTAATTATCTGTTTTAAAATTCTTTCTCTCGAATACCTTTATCCTTTCTACGTTCCCATCATCAAATACAAGAAATGCACAGTAAGTTACAATTCTGAAAACTGTACCACATGAAAATGTGGCTTTAGGTCACTGATTCTTCGAAATCAGAGCATCTGGTTTGTTATTGTTTCTGAGATGCGGGAGACAGTTACAGATGAGCTACAAACTCAAAGAGTTTATATCACAGCCTTCTAGATGTATACCGTGCACGTTTGCTTGAAAGTAATCCACGGAATTGTTGTTCACCGAGCTAGTACTGAAACGTTGCTTCAAAAAGTGGGCATCACCAACTTTAGCACCTAACTAAACAGTAGAATTAAAGACTTTTCTTAGAAAAAGAGTTTTATCAGCAGCCTTTACTGGACAAAGCACAACACATGTGGTCTATGTGAGCGACATGCAACCTCCACCACTTTAATGTTACTGGCCAAGAAAAAGTATTTATTGGTAACTTATACAGGGTGGTCCACTGATAGTGACTGGGCCAAATATCTCACGAAATTAGCATCAAACGAGAAAACTACAAAGAACGAAACTCGTCTAGCTTGAAGGGGGAAACCAGATGGCACTGTTATACGGCAAAACAAATTTCAACTGCGTCTTTTTAAATGCGAACCCCCATTTTTATTACATATTCATGTAGTACGTAAAGAAATATGAATGTTTTAGTTGGACCACTTTTTTCGCTTTGTGGTAGATGGTGCTGTAATAGTCACAGACGTATAAGTAAGTGGTATCACGTAACACTCCGCCAGTGCGGACGGTATTTGCTTAGTGATACATTACCCGTGTTACAATGGACCGTTTACCAATTGTGGAAAAGGTCGATATCGATGTATCGCTATTGCGATCAAAATGCCCAACGGGCATGTGCTATGTGTGCTGCTCGGTATCCTGGACGACATCATCCAAGTGTCCGGGCCGTTCGCCGGATAGTTCCGTTATTTAAGGAAACAGGAACTTGCCCCCCTTCTAACAGCCGTGTACCGCAAGTCTCTAGAGGAACGGAGGGTTCCAAATGATTGGAAAAGAGCACAGATAGTCCCAGTCTTCAAGAAGGGTCGTCGAGCAGATGCGCAAAACTATAGACCTATATCTCTGACGTCGATCTCTTGTAGAATTTTAGAACATGTTTTTTGCTCGCGTATCTTGTCATTTCTGGAAACCCAGAATCTACTATGTAGGAATCAACATGGATTCCGGAAACAGCGATCGTGTGAGACCCAACTCGCTTTATTTGTTCATGAGACCCAGAAAATATTAGATACAGGCTCCCAGGTAGATGCTATTTTTCTTGACTTCCGGAAGGCATTCGATACAGTTCCGCACTGTCGCCTGATAAACAAAGTAAGAGCCTACGGAATATCAGACCAGCTGTGTGGCTGGATTGAAGAGTTTTTAGCAAACAGAATACAGCATGTTGTTATCAATGGAGAGACGTCTACAGACGTTAAAGTAACCTCTGGCGTGCCACAGGGGAGTGTTATGGGACCATTGCTTTTCACAATATATATAAATGACCTAGTAGATAGTGTCGGAAGTTCCATGCGGCTTTTCGCGGATGATGCTGTAGTATACAGAGAAGTTGCAGCATTAGAAAATTGTAGCGAAATGCAGGAAGATCTGCAGCGGATAGGCACTTGGTGCAGGGAGTGGCAACTGACCCTTAACATAGACAAATGTAATGTATTGCGAATACATAGAAAGAAGGATCCTTTATTGTATGATTATATGATAGCGGAACAAACACTGGTAGCAGTTACTTCTGTAAAATATCTGGGAGTATGCGTGCGGAACGATTTGAAGTGGAATGATCATATAAAATTAATTGTTGGTAAGGCGGGTACCAGGTTGAGATTCATTGGGAAAGTGCTTAGAAAATGTAGTCCATCAACAAAGGAGGTGGCTTACAAAACACTCGTTCGACCTATACTTGAGTATTGCTCATCAGTGTGGGATCCGTACCAGATCGGCCTGACGGAGGAGATAGAGAAGATCCAAAGAAGAGTGGCGCGCTTCGTCACAGTGTTAGTTGGTAACCGTGATAGCGTTACGGAGATGTTTAATAAACTCAAGTGGCAGACTCTGCAAGAGAGGCGCTCTGCATCGCGGTGTAGCTTGCTCGCCAGGTTTCGAGAGGGTGCGTTTCTGGATGAGGTATCGAATATATTGCTTCCCCCTACTTATACCTCCCGAGGAGATTAAGAATGTAAAATTAGAGAGATTAGAGCGCGCACGGAGGCTTTCAGACAGTCGTTCTTCCCGCGAACCATACGCGACTGGAACAGGAAAGGGAGGTAATGACAGTGGCACGTAAAGTGCCCTCCGCCACACACCGTTGGGTGGCTTGCGGAGTATCAATGTAGATGTAGATGTAGGAAGTGTTCAGTCATATGTGAAACGTCAACCAAGACCTGCAACAAATGATGATGCCCAAGTAGATGTTTTAGCTGCTGTCGCGGCTAATCCGCACATCATTAGCAGACAAATTGCGCGAGAATCAAAATTGTTCAAATGGCTCTGAGCACTATGGGACTTAACATCTATGGTCATCAGTCCTCTAGAACTACTTAAACATAACTAACCTAAGGACATCACACAACACCCAGTCATCACGAGACAGAGAAAATCCCTGACCCCGTCGGGAATCGAACCCGGGAACCCGGGCGCAGGAAGCGAGAACGCTACCGCACGACCACTGCGCGAGAATCGGGAATCTGAACAACGTCGGTGTTGAGAATGCTACATCAACATTGATTGCACCCGTACCATATTTCTATGCACCAGGAATTGCAAGGCGACGATTTTGAACGTCGTGTACAGTTCTGCCAGTTGTCACAAGAGAAATTACGGGACGATGACAGAGTTTTTGCACGCGTTCTAATTAGCGACGAAGCGTCGTTCACCAACAGCGGTAACGTAAACCGGCATAATATGCACAACTGGGCAACGGAAAATCCACGATGGCTACGACAAGTGGAACATCAGCGACCTTGGCGGGTTAATGTATGGTGCGGTATTATGGGAGGAAGGATAATTGGCCCCCATTTTATCGATGGCAATCTAAATGGTGCAATGTCTGCTGATTTCCTACTTAATGTTCCACCGATGTTACTACAAGATGTTTCACTGCATGTCAGAATGGCGATGTACTCCCAACATGATGGATGTCCGGCACATAGCTCGCGTGCGGTTGAAGCGGTATTGAATAGCATATTTCATGATAGGTGGATTGGTCGTCGATGCACTTTACCATGGCCCGCATGTTCACCGGATCTGACGTCCCAGGATTTCTTTCTGTGGGGAAAGTTGAAGGATATTTGATATCGTGATCCACCGACAACACCTGACAACATGCGTCAGCGCATTGTCAATGCATGTGCGAACATTACGGAAGGCGAGCTACTCGCTGTTGAGAGGAATGTCGTTACACGTTTTGCCAAATGCATTGAGGTTGACGGACATAATTTTCAGCATTTATTGCACTAATGTGGTGTTTACAGGTTATCACGCTGTAACAGCATGCGTTCTCAGAAATGATAAGTTCACAAAGGTACATTTATCACACTGGAACAACCGAAATAAAATGTTCAAACGTACCTACGTTCTGTATTTTAGTTTAAAAAACCTACCTGTTACCAACTGTTGGCCATATGTTTGTGACTATTACAGAGCCATCTATCACAAAGAGAAAAAAGCGGTCCCACTAACTAATTCTTTACGTACTACACGAATATGTAATAAAAAATAGGGGTTCCTATTTTTAAAAAACGCAGTTATATCCGTTTGACCTATGGCAGCGCCATCTAGCGGGCGATCCATAGTCCCATCTGGTTTCCCCCTTCAAGCTAGACTAGTTTCGTTCTTTGTAGTTTTTTCGTTTGATGCTTATTTCGTGAGATATTTGGCCCCGTCACTATCAATGGAGCACCGTGTATAATCAGTGTTAGAGTCTTACGAAATTGTGGTAATAGTAACGCAATTTTGAAAATAATGTAGTTTTGTGACTGAAACAGAATCGAATCGCTTAGTTTTTACCCCTCAGAAAATTTCATTTTACTCCTCGTGGGATAATTACCCCCAGGTAGGAAACCACTGGGCTAGAACCTAATTCCGCCCTACATTAATGCGTGGATGACTGTGTAACAGCTCCGGGCAATGGCCTTAACGTAGGACACAACGAATCAGCGAAGCAGACGGCTCGCGGTTGTAAAGTTTCAGCGTCCTGCCTGCAACAATGCCACGCGCAGGGCTGCTGGCTGTCGCCTGCAGTTGTTGCGAGGCGGCGCCCCACTGCCGCTCGGCTTATCTGCCTGCCGCCGCCTCCTGTAACGGAAATCCCAGCAGCGGTTGCGTCACCCAGCCAGTTCCGGCTGCGTGCCACAGCTTCCGCCCGCCGCGCGATAGGCGTCACGGCCCGCCAGCTGCAGCGGCAACGCGCAATCTTAAGTCACGTCACGCTGGGCCGTGCCGAGTGATTTAAATTTCCATCAACGCCTCTCTCCCGAGGAACAGAACGAGAACAGTGACCGTTCCGACTATCAGGCAATAGTAGGCGGCCGCGTAGGGAGGCAAAACTTTAGGGGCGGGAAAGGGCGGAAAAAATTGTTTCAATAGGTTTGTTTATAAATAAATAAATCTGCTACCAGTCACGATTTTTCTTTATTTTACTTTTCGCACGATGCGTTTCGAGAAATAATTCCCAAGAAAGAACTGGAGATATATTCATATCACAGAAAATATGAAGATAAAATACTAAATGAAAAACTTGAAAGTGAATCAGTGAATTTCTTCAGATGTTGCGATAATATACTTAAATAAAAATAGCAGAACACAGAAATAAGCACAATTGTAAAATCAATATAAGTAATTTATGAACCAAATTGCATAGAGTAAATATCTGAGCATTCATATAGCACCCTGTATATTTCGAATGTCACTACATCCCTAGTACAGACGGATTCTTTTCATACGTGTCGTGGATTACTTATATATGTTGCGCAGACATTTTAACAGTATCCATTTGATACCGGGAATAAACCAGCCACGTAACTTTTAAGGGCAAGTGATTTGCATTCTGCTTCTTTGCGATAGGTGTCACAGTTCAGATGCACTCGATTTTTGGTAGTTTCCGGTATGATACGGCACTTTATTGTATTACAGAACCAAACGTACATTTTTGCAGTGATAGTCTTGCAAAACGACTTGACAGTACGCTAGTACTTTTGCTAGTGTCCGAAAAACACCTAATTTGCCACACATTAGCGATTATATTCCTGCTAATTCGTCCTTTTTATCTGCTATTTCTGCGTATTTATTTTCTCGTTTTTGCGACCTGAAGCACAATTTTTCTTACTGGTAACACTTTTAAGTGTTTATTTAACGCATTTTACGTACTTGCTCCCAGTTTATTAAATAGTAAGAAGGGGGGAAAAGGCGATCGGAGAATAAATGTACCGAAAAGCAAGTACAGTTGATCATGTAACAGTCAACCCACATAACACCATTAAGGGAAGTGGAAAGTGACAAAAATGAAGGAGTTTGGGGACATGTTTACTAATAGTTTACGCTTCTTAATCAAATGATGAAGAAAATAAATTGAAGGCAAAATATACCAAAGAAGATGAATGTGTACTTTGATTAGCTACAGTATTGTGTTTTTTATTTGATTTGTATTTAAGCTGAATGCAGAAACTGGTAGTAGGTGCTGTGGAAAATTAAAAATAGTTCGTATAGCATCTACCTTCGGCCACACACGTCCAAATTTTTCTCTGTCTAAACATTCATCTTCAAAGTGTTTTGAACATACTTTAGAATATTTTGTGGGGACTCCTCCTTATTTTCTGGAACCACATCTTTGCTCGTTGTTCATCCTTCGGGAAACTAAAATTTAAATCACACATAATCATTCTTGATGTTCTAGACACTCTTAACATGGTCTCCTACTGTACCTTTATAGCAAACAAAAAGGTTTGGACACACATATTGTACAAAGACAATTACAGACTCCCACTCTATTGAATTTACCTGTCTCCAGTCTTTCAAATCTATATACGTAATCGAAAAGTCACTGATAAATGCATGGAGGATAGTATTTGCTGAAACAACTAACCATTCCCTTTCATGGTCCACTAGCAAATTTAGCAGAGGAAGCGATTGTTTGTAAGCTTTTGTACGAGCCATAATATCTATTATATAGTCATAAAATCGTAGAAAATTAGGTCTACAGAATCAAGCCTTACTTATAATGCGTCTCGAAATTTTTAAACATAGTACCCATGAAAAGTTACTATCCCTCCTTTCACATATTTTTCTTTGCATCCGTAGCAACAACAGTGATTCACCATCGCTATTACACTATCAACAAACGGTGAAAACACAACAAAAACTCTTGATATTATAAACCTCAAACTCGCATAGCGAAGTCCCGAAAACACGTGACAATCATGGTTTAATGTTGACAACATCGCAGAACGCAATGTTCATTCCAGAGATATTTACTCTATGCCAAATTGTTAAGATAAGTAACCTCTGTACAAAAGCATATCATAATCTGTGGAAGACCTATAATTTTATCTCTGTGGACTACCTGTAAGAAGATATTTGTAACTGTTGTGTTTATATAAGATATTTTCGATGTGTAAAGTGTACAACAAGTTGTATGTGATGTTTAGTGTGTGTGAGACTCTGCACAAATGGACCATTAGAAAACTGTAAGAACAAATTATTCTAAATTTCGCCACTAACTTCACAAAAAGAATTGGAACCCAACTAAAAAATCGCGTGTTTCTTATGTATTGCAGTAAAAGTCAACGAAATGAAGCAGACTCACACACGCTGACAACATTAAAAGAAATGGCTTAATACACACAAAAACTGCACTTGAAAATGGGAATTATTTCTCGAAACGCGTCGTGCGAAAAGTAAAATAAAGAAAAATCGTGACTGGTAGCAGAAGATTTATTTATTTATATATTGTTTCTACAGTTGCAGGCTTTCAAAAACCATTTATAATGGATCAAATCAGATTCATTTCAAATAGAACAGCAAAAACAATATCACCGAATGAGGAGAAAAAAAAAATGAAAAAGAGCAAAAAAATTAAACTGCCGAATTGTTTTCAAAAGCATACCGAACACTTACTTAATAAGCCTTTACTTACTTTGACTAAAGTAAACACATTGCTTCTACCTAGTTCAGAAGTAAAGCAGCCGCTACTGAGTACGAAACGGAAACAAAACATGACCTCGATTCATCTCTGTCGAATGCTGGAGCGGCGCACATGTGCTGGTTTGCAATCGTGTTGCGACTTCATGCCATAGCTCCCTCAGTTTCTCTTTTTGTTTTTATCCCTGCAAATCATTTTCTAAGTGTCAGTCGTACTGAGTGGTCCTGCTGATGTTTTTAGCTCTACTAGGTTTTGTACTTCAGTTTCAACACCTCTATAAAGAGTAAAAGGCGAGTACAGTTCATCGTAACCACACACAAAAGTTGGTGTGCCTATCTGTTAAGTCTGTCTCTGAGTGGCTGAGACTCGCAGCACGAGAAAACAACTACACTGCCTTTTCTCAAACAAATTAGCTGTCGTTTCCTTAAAATTTGACATATACGAAAATAATAACCAGCAAGGGAGTAAATTCAAGTAAAAATTCTTTCGTACCACACCTTTATATTTCATTTTCTTGCAATTAAAATAAGGAATTTATGCAAAATTAGGTTGCACTGATATATCCAGTTGAGTTCTGGTTTAAAACGTTCTGCATATTCATCCTATTTCAATTATTTTGGGAATTTCAGAAATTGAGAACAAAAAATAAGAAATTTGGGACATTTGTTGTTCTCAAGAAGTTTAATAGGAATCGGGAACAAAGTATGAAAACTGAGAATTGTCCCCAGAAAATGAGGACGTCTGGTCACCTTAATTTAATGGAGATTTACGTTGTTGTGTCGTTTGTTGTTGTCATTTTTCAGATCTCGCCTGAGGCGGCAAAACGCCTAGCAACGACCCTGACAAGAACGTTTTTGTCTTGGGTGTGTCTTTAGTTAGTTACTTCCATTTTCCATGGCTCTTTTGTACAATTGATCGTTGTATGACACAAGTCATTTCCCATTCACATTTCACTTTCATACGTAGACTATATAGAGAGCTACATGCTGGCCATTTGTAGGTCCTTTATTTTTATTTTTATTTTTCTTAATGGAGGTTTGGATTCCTACCTACCAGGTTTTACACACTATAAAAAAAGAAATCCTTCTCCGGAATAGACAGAGTTGTGAAGGCGAAACTTTTTCAGTTTGTTTTGAAATGTAACTTTCTTGTCTCTCAGACATTTTATATTCTTGGTGAAGTAATCAAAAATTTTGGTGGCAGCATTGTGCACCCCTCTTTGTTGTAAGAACAACCTTAATGTGGAACAATGGGTGTAACTTTCTCTTCTGGATTGTGTATCATACATCATTGTTCCTTTTGATCTGCGATGTATTACTTACAACAAACTTCATATGGGAATAAATATGCTGTGAAGGAACTGTCAAAGAGCTGAACTCCTTAAACGCATATAACCAGGGTGACGATCCGTGAGCACCACAAATTACGTACGTTTTCTTTCTTACAGATGAGTTGCCTCAGAACATTATAACGTATGACATTCAATGAAAACACGCAAAATTTCTTAGCTTACTGATTTGTCGCTCCGCAATATTTGCATTCATTCGGAGTGAAAATATGATTGTAGTAAGTTGTTCTAGGAGTCTCAAAATGTCTTTCAAATGGTTCAAATGGCTCTGAGCACTATGGGACTCAACATCTATGGTCATCAGTCCCCTAGAACTCAGAACTACTTAAACCTAACTAACCTAAGGACATCACACACATCCATGCCCGAGGCAGGATTCGAAACTGCGACCGTAGCAGTCGCGCGGCTCCGGACTGAGCGCCTAGAACCGCTAGACCACCGCGGCCGGCTCAAAATGTCTTTCTTTTCCAGTTTAAATTCTCATTAATATGGACACCTAAAATTTTTGAAGTTTGCAGTTTCTCACCATGTGTTACACTTATTATTGGCGTTGTACCTACAGGTATGCAGAACTAAGTGTGCTGTCCGTTTTTATAATTGAAATTGAGACCATTCTGAGAAAATCATTCAATAATAACATGTATTTAAGAACATTATTTATCTTTTCTTCTGTGGCAGTGTCTTTGTTTTCTTTGATTACTAGTCTCATCCAGGAAAAGAATTAATTCTGCCTGTTGTACCATATATCAGTTGGGATGGTCGTTTGTTTACATGAGAAATAACAGCGGACCTAAGACTGGGCCTTCTGAGACTCCATACGTGATTTCTTCACATTCAGAAGAATTTCTCTTGCTTACATTGGATGAACTATTAGGTACATCTTCTGCAGTCTTTCTATTACGCACGACATTCATTAGTTTGCGATACCACCAGTTCCATAAAACCTCACTTTATCCAGGAGAACGGTGATTCACACAGTGGGAAATCCCTTACATAGGTCATGGAAAACATCGACTAGTTCTATTTTGTTATTTAGTGCGTGTAAAATTTGGTCTTAATGGCATTCTCAATCCAGAAACTCTTCTGAAATCCAAGCTCTGTTTTATTGGGGATATTATTGTTGGCTCACGTAGGCTACTATCCTAGAATACACCACCTTCTTAAAAATTTGGCGTGGGCAAGACCAGCCGCTCTCTGAAGAGACGAAGTCACGAGCCCTAGGCGCTTTGCCTCGGTTCGAGCGACTCTCCCTCCCCCGTTGGAGGTTCGAGTCCTCCCTCGGGCGTGGGTGTGTGTGTTGTCCTTAGCGTAAGTTAGTTTAAGTTAGTATAATTAGTGTGTAAGCCAAGGGACCGATGGCCTCAGCAGTTTGGTCCCATAGAACCTTACCACAAATTTCTAAATCTTTGTAAGGCCTGCGAACTGTTATGAGGGACTTAAATGCGCTGAGTATACGGGGCGAAACAGCTGAAACAGAGCACGCCAAATACGAGAGGAAGTTAACAATAAAGTGACTTCCGCAATTTATCGCAGCTCCATTGTCGATCTGCACCAGGGAGGAAATGAAGGCAATGATTCATTTTTAGTTTGCGGAAGGTGTTAAACCTGCGGAAATGATTCTTCGATTGCAAGAACAGTATGGTGACAGCTGTCTATCGCGAAGCATGAGTTAAGAATGGATAGAGCGCTTCAAATAGAGAAGAACTTCTCTATGTGACGAGGAAAGATCGGGCAGACCATCGACGTCAACAACTGAGGATAGTTTGGAAGCCGTTGAGGGTATGATGATGGAAAACAGACAAATCACTGTGGACGAAATCGCCTATACTTCACATATCAACAACGGTTCAGCGTTTTCCATCATACATGATATTGTGAGTGTGTGGGTTTTATTCTGTCAAGTTGCGCAATGGATTGATCCAACAAGTACCCTTTGGCTCCTACAAGAAACAATTTCCACCCCACACTACTACAGAAGTCAGACAGACGTTCCTAATGTACCAACAAAAACTGCTTGAAAAACATTCAGCAACAAATATCTTCTGGAGTCGTCTGCTGTAAGTAAAAGACACAAAAATGATCTATATATTCTTAAGTAACTAGCAACTGGGAACGGGAGTATTGCTGCTTAGTGTAAGAAAAACATTAAACGAACGAAAAATATTATTTATTACAAAAAATTCTGAGAAATCAAGTGAAACTTTTTCTTATAAAATTTCCGTGCTCTTTTCGGAACAGTAGATTACCTCTTATGGATAAGAATGATATTATTTTACAAAGTATGGAAAGGTTCTTATCTCCCTTTTCTTTAAGAATGTTATTTACTTAGCAGAATGGCTGAGAACCGCGCCTACACAACTTGAATAAATTTTCTAGGTACAGTCAAGGCTGTCACGTGAGAAATGTAATGTGGTGTACTGTTATGGAGGACAGATGGGGCTCGCATACGCTGTAGTGCACAATACTGTGAGCTGCGACGACTGCCGCCTGTGCCACTCGCTGCTGACAAGTAACACAACTATTTCTTTCTATCTGGATCTCGCCTTGATCAAGTCAAGGACTCCTATCTGCCCTTTGTCTGTTGGTGTGGTACACCGGTCAGATAACCAGTCCACCATGGTACCACTCAATACTCGCTTGCAGGTGTTTAACTAGTTGTCTGTGTTCACACCGCACAATAAGTGTGATAGCCAACACAGTGAACAATGCTTAATTGCGAGTGACTCAATATAGTCACTCCCATTCGCTAATGACAGAGGTGCTCTCCCAGTGAAGTACTGAGGAGAGACTTCGTTCCCTGCTCTTTGTGTACACGTACGATCGCAGTCACTCTCATTACGTGTTCCCACTCCAAGAGTGACAACGGAACGGCCTCACTTTCTGGAAAAGTCGCAAGGGTATATCATTCACTGCCTTCCCTCACTCCTCTGACTCTTTGCGTCAGAAATATTCCGCCAATCAGCGTTGCTCTTTTAAATGGGAGAATGACGTTTCGTTTAAGTCGACCAATGCGGAAATCTATAGCATCTCCATTAGGCATACACTGTCCTCCTGTCAGAACTCCGTAACTACGCAGTCGGTTCATGAAAAAATGCATCTTCTGGGCGCTCCCACACAATGTAGCGGCATTTGCTTCTAAGTCGAACACGGGGGTCGTTATCCCTTCAATCTGGCAAAAAGCTGTCTTCTCTCTGGCTGGTCGCTTCAACCAAAGTAGGTATGTTGTTGACCTAGCAATCTGAAGGGACGGTCTTCCCAGTGGGATGGTTTCCTCTTTAGAACGAAAATTCCTGTGACCATCATGTTGTGTATGCCAGACTCGACTTTTTTCAACCTTGGTGCGCACTTGCAATTTACTTATTAGATTTGCATATTGCTTACATGAATTCATACAAAATTGACTCTACCTTATCGAGTTTGGGTTCGAACGAAGCGTCTTGATGTGCAGAGTACGATTGTGAGGACGGAATATGTAAGAAATGAAGGTCCAGAGACATGCCAGGTAGGTAGCGAAAGAATTGACAGTGCAGCATAAGGTACACAGAATGGACATCTCTCGTAAACATCTGGCACGTTATCATCGTGAGGGAGACGAATTTTTACAGAAAATCGTTACTGTAGACGAAACGTGAGTGCATCATCACGAACCGGAAAGTATGGTTGCGAGCATTGTTTGGAAACACCCACCATCACCACAACTTAAGAAATTTAAACGTCAACCATCGGCTGGTAAGATTACGCTAACACTATTCTGGGACATGGAAGGTGTGGTAGCCTTTCATTTCACCGCAAAAGGAGAAACTGTGAGTAGTGAGAACAGTTTTTATGTGTTTCGAACTGAACTGAAACTTGCAGTCAGGAAAACCGCAAAAAAGGTGTCAGCCTGCAACAAGATAACGCGTGGCCACATTCTGCCACACGGACTGCCGAAAGAAAGAAAGAGTTGTGATTCGAACTGCTGAAACACCCGACATACGGTCCAGACCTGCCTCGAAGTTATTTTCATATGTTTGGATCATGGAAGGAAGCGCTCAGGGGAAGATGCAGAAGTCATTGATACGGAGCAAAATTAGTTACACTTGCAACCAAAATAGTTTTTTTTCTGACGGAATCAAAAATCTTGTGAAACTTTGGAAACAGCACGTTGAAGTGCAAAGAGGTTATGTACAAAAATAATGTATGTTTCAGTTTTCTACCTTAGAATAAATATTTCTTTTCTCAGAAGTCGCTTTACTTTTTGACTTCCACAGCATGAGAAAAACTATCTTTTCGCTAAGTGATGTCGAAAATTGTGGAGAATTTTCGGGCACAAGTGAGTATTTTTTAAAGTTTATTGTTCCCGAATTATCATGAGTTTTTTAATGGAACTATGTTGTTGTTGTTGTTGTTGTTGTTGTTGTTGTGGTCTTGAGTCCAGAGACTGGTTTGATGCAACTCTCCATGCTACTCTATCTATCCGGCACAAGCTTCATCATCTGCCAGTACATACTGCTTAGTGTATTAATCTCTTGGCCTCCCTCTACAATTTTTACCCTCCACAGTGCCCTCCAATACTAAATTGGTGATCCTTTGATACCTCAGAACATGTCCTACCAACAGATCCCTTCTTCTAATCAAGTTGTGCCACAAATTTCTCTTCTCTCCAATTCTATTCAATACCTCCTCATTAGTTACGTGATCTATCCATCTAATCTTCAGCATTCTTCTGTAGCACCACATTTCGAAAGCTTCTATTCTCTTCTTGTCCAAAGCACTTATCGTCCATGCTTCACTTCCATACATGGCTACACTCCATACAAATACTTTCAGAAACGACTTCCTGTCACTTAAATCTATACTCGATGTTAACAAATTTCTCTTTCTTCAGAAACACTTTCCTCCCTTGCCAGTCTATGTTTTATATCCTCTCTACTTCGACCATCATTAGTTATTTTGCTCCCCAAACAGCAAAACTCTGGTTTCTGTAAAAATTGTAAATAGCCTTTCGCTCCCTGCCACCTTCAGAATTTGAAAGAGAGTATTCCAGTCAACACTGTCAAAAGCTTTCTCTAAGTCTACAAATGCTACAAACGTAGGTTTGCCTTTCCTTAATCTATCTTCTAAGATGAGTCGTAGGGTCAGTATTGCCTCACGTGGTCCAGCTTTTCTATGGAATCCAAACTGATTTTCCCCGAGGTCGGCTTCTACCAGTTTTTCCATTCGTCTGTTAAGAATTCGTGTTAGTATTTTGCAGCCGTGACTTATTAAACTGATAGTTCGGTAATTTTCACATCTGTCAACACCAGCTTTCTTTGGGATTGGAATTATTGTATTCTTCTTTAAGTCTGAGAGTATTTCGCCTGTCTCATACATCTTGTTCAGCAGATGGTAGAGTTCTGTCAGGACTGGCTCTCCCAAGGCCGTCAGTAGTTCCAATGGAATGTTGTCTACTCCGGGGTCCTTGTTTCGACTCAGGTCCTTCAGTGCTCTCTCAAACTCTTCACGCAGTATCGTATCTCCCATTTCATCTTCATCTACATCCTCTTCCATTTCAATAATATTGTCCTCAAGTACATCGCCCTTGTATAGACCCTCTATATACTCCTTCCACCTTTCTGCTTTCCCTTCTTTGCTTAGAACTGGGTTTCAATCTGAGCTCTTGATGTTCATACATGTGGTTCCCTTATCTCCAAAGGTCTCTTTAATTTTCCTGTAGGCAGTATCTATCTTACCCCTACTGAGATAAGCCTCTACATCCTTACATTTGTCCTCTAGCCATACCTGCTTAGCCATTTTGCACTTCCTGTCGATCTCATTTTCGAGACGTTTGTATTCCTCTTTGCCTGCTTCATTTACTGCATTTTCATATTTTCTGCTTTCATCAATTAAATTCAATATATCTTCTGTTACCCAAGGATTTCTACTAGCCCTCGTCTTTTTATCTACTTGATCCTCTGCTGCCTTCACTACTTCATCCCTCAAAGCTACCCATTCGTCTTCTAATGTATTTCTTGCCCCTATTATGGAACTATATGGTTTCTTTATATCCATAGGATATAGGGAAGAGGAGCCACATATTACAGAACAAAAGGCAACCGCAGCATTCAAAATGCAGCCGATAAAAACCTAACACCGATTAAAATCTGAATGTATTACCCAAGTTTAAGATGGGCGAAAGCACGAAACGCGCCATTGCACAAAATAAAGTTGTACAAATTATTTGTCTTGTTACTGTATTCCTTCAAATAATTCAATCCATAGCCACAGAGATAACCCACCAATTAATAAGGTAAGAGGCAGTCAAATGGAAAAGAGACACATGGAAAAATTATAAGCAAACTATTAATTATTTCAAAAATAATGGCTGTAAGTGTTTATGGATTACCCCACCGTGAGACAAAACCGTCAATACCTTGGTGGAGACACGCTTGCGGTTGCCTACGGAACCAAGAGTGTGCCCAGGCGAATTCGACTGCCACGAATGTCTTACTGTAGGGCTCCAAAAGTTTGGAAATCGTATGGTGATAGATCGGGAATGTGTGGAGGATGTGTAAGGGATTCCATGACAAACTTCTGCAGCCTAGTCGACACGGCCTTGGCAACACGATGGCGGGCGTTATCCTGCGACAGAGTGGTGCCGTTCGTTAAAATTCCTGGACGCTTAGAATTCATGTCGCGCTTCAGTTTCTGCACATTACCCACGTACCGCACTCTCTTAATTGTAGCGCTGTGTCCCCGAAAGTCAGCGAGCGGCGGGCTCTTGCACTCAAGGGGAAAGGTGATCATGACTTTACTAGAGCTGCCGTGCACAGCTTTGGATTTTTTCGGTGAGTATTAATAATTCATGTGCTTGCACAGTTGGTCCTGACCCTTAACTTCTGACTCAAAAAGATGAACTCATGTTTGATCTCCCGCTACTGTACGGAACAGAAAACGACATACTTCGTCGTAATACCGTTCCAGATACCGCAGTGATGCAGGCGTTGTGTTGAACTTCTGCTCTTCCGCCAGGCTGTTGGGAACCCACTGCGCACACAATTCTCCGGAAATTCAGATGTCCTGTAACTAAGACTGATGTCGACATGAGCTGTCGTCTTCAACCGTCCGCCGTCGCTGAAGGCAGCGTCCAGCGCAGCAATGGCAGAAGGGGTCGCCTGCTCTCTTTCAGTGACACCCGACATTCTCGAAATCGGTTATTCCAACCTAGCACCTGCTCACGTAGTGTGGCCACCGTAAACAGCAGACGTTCGAGCATGAATTTGACTTCCCGACACTCCTTCTGGAATCAAAAACCGCACTTCACCTAGCTGACCCTTTTTTCCCTGCTCCACGCTGAAGTCGCACGCACAAACGGCTTGCTAACGTCACGCCGAGCACGTCTAACAGACAAATGTCACAGCAGTTTCTTCCTGATTCCTAACAGCGGGCTGGGCCTTCCACACACACACACACACACACACACACACACACACACACACACACACATACCGCGCCATGCTCGCTATCATCTGACGGCCCCTCATATACACTACTGGCCATTAAAATTGCTACACCACGAAGATGACGTGCTACAGACGCGAAATGTAACCGACAGGAAGAAGATGCTGTGATATGAAAATGATGAGCTTTTCAGAGCATTCACACAAGGTTGGCGCCGGTGGCGACACCCACAACATGCTGATATGAGGGAAGTTTACAACCGATTCCTCATACACAAACAGCAGTTGACCGGCGTTGCCTGGTGAAACATTGTTATGATGCCTCGTGTAAGGAGGAGAAATGCGTACCATCGCGTTTCCGACTTTGATAAAGGTCGGATTGTAGCCTATCGCGATTGCGGTTTATCGTATCGCCACATTGCTGCTCGCGTTGGTCGAGATCCAATGACTGTTTGCAGAATATGGAATCGGTGGTTTCAGGAGGGTAATACGGAATGCCGTGCTGGATCCCAACGGCCTCGTATCACTAGCAGTCGAGATGACAGTCATCTTATCCGCATGGCTGTAACGGATCGTGCAGCCACGTCTCGATCCTTGAGCCAACAGATGGGGACGTTTGCAAGACAACTACCATCTGCATGAACAGTTCGACGACGTTTGCAGCAGCATGGACTATCAGCTCGGACACCATGGCTGAAGTTACCCTTGACGGTGCATCACAGACAGGAGCGCGTGCGATCGTGTACTCAACGACGAACCTTGGTGCACGAATGGCAAAGCGTCATTTTTTTGGATGAATCCAGGTTCTGTTTACAGCATCATGATGGTCGCATCCACGTTTGGCGACATCGCGATGGACGCACGTTGGAACCGTGTATTCGTCATCGCCATACGGGCGTATCACCCAGGGTGATGGTATGGGGTGCCATTGGTTACACGTATCGGTCACCTGTTGTTCGCATTGACGGCCCTTTGAACAGTGGACGTTACATTTCACATGTGTTACGACCCGTGGCTCTACGCTTCATTCGATCCTTGCGAAACCCTACATTTCAGCAGGATAATACACGATCACATGTTGCAGGTCGTGTACGGGCCTTTCTGGATACAGAAAATGTTCGCCTGCTGCCCTGGCCAGCACATTCTCCGCATCTCTCACCAATTGAAAACGTCTGGTCAATGATGGCCGAGCAACTGGCTCATCACAATACGCCAGTCACTACTCTTGATGAACTGTGGTATCGTGTTGAAGCTGCATGGGCAGCTGTACCTGTACACGCCATCCAAGCTCTCTTTGACTCAATGCCCAGGCTATCAAGGCCGTTATTGCTGCCACAGGTGGTTGTTCTGGGTACTGATTTCTCAGGATCTATGCACCGAAATTGCGTGAAAATGTAATCACATGTCAGTTCTAGTATAATATATTTGTCCAGTGAATACACGTTTATCATCTGCATTTCTTGTTGGTGTAGCAATTTTAATGGCCATTAGTGTAATAACTTTCTCCTCCCAGAGATAAAAGTCCAAAGGTGTTACGTCTGGTGAGCGAACACCTCATTTTGTGTTTCCAGAACGAACGCTCAAACGATATGTTAATAAGATCTGTAATTATCTGCTGGTAATACGAGGTGTATCCGTCATGTTGGTGCCACATGGGTTGTCTTATTTCCAGGGTGATACCCTCCAATAATGAGACAGCATGTCTGTTAGGAACTTGTGGTGGTACGACCCTCTGATACGGTACAGCAGCCTAATGAAACAGCGGTTCCTAAGTCTGGCTACATATCTTCTGTTCCCTTTACTACTCGTTACGCTTAGGGAGATCGCACTCTACTAAGTCCGAATAAATTTATTATTATTTCCAGATTCCTTCCCGCTCTCGCCATCCAACTGTGGGTACTGGACCTTGAATGTATTCGTTTAGCAATTCTATTTGGTGATACGCAGATTCTTTAAACGTAGTTGATTTCTCATCGTTATAGCGACCAAAGATAAATTTTAACCGCCGCGTCTTAAAATATCGCAGTCTCTTCGTTGAACGCTAATTTTCTTCGAGTAGATATAGATCGGTCATTGTAAGACACTGGTTGTATGAAAACTGGTTATTCCCTGAATTAAATCACTGATAGTCCATGTTACGTCCTATTCTGTCAAATGTATTACTGAACCCAAATAGTCGCAATGTCTCTCGAGCAGAGATAACTTTTAAGTGCTGGAACTTGAACGCAATATCCTCTCATATACAGGTCAGTTATTTTCAATTTATTTCAAATTAGTGTTTCAATATAAATTCGCTATGATCGCCTTATGAATGACAGATTGTGAAGAACTTATCACTATACCAAAACGTCTTACCACTTTTCCTTGAGAACATTACAGTATCCAGAGGTGACTTCAAACATACACTATGTGATCAAAAGTATCCGGACACCTGACTGAAAATGAATTACAAGCTTGTCGCAACCTCCATCGATAATGCTGGAATTCAGCTTGGTGTTTGCCCTACCTTAGCCTTGATGACAGCTTCCACTCTCGCAGGCATACGTTCAATCAGGTGCTGGAAGGTATCTTGGGGAATGGCAGCCCATTCTTCACGGAGTGCTACACTGAGGAGAGGTATCGATATCGGTCGGTGAGGCCTGGCACGAAGTCGGCGTTCCAAAACATCCCAGAGGTGTTCTGTAATATTCAGGCTGGACTCTGCACAGACCAGTCCATTACAGGGATGTTATTGTCGCGTAACCACTGTGCCACAGGCCGTGCATTATGAACAGGTACTCGATCGTATTGAAAGACGCAATCGCCATCCCCGAATTGCTCTTCAACAGTGGGAAGCAAGAAGGTGCTTAAAACATCAATGAAGGCCTGTGCTGTGATCGTGCCACACAAAACAACAAGGGGTGCAAGCCCCCTCCATGAAAAACAAGACCACACCATAACAGCACCACCTCCGAATTTTACTGTTGGCACTACACACGCTGGCTGATGATGTTCACTGAGCATTCGCCATACCCACACTCTGCCATCGGATCGTCACATTGTGTACCATGATTCGTCACTTCACATAATGTTTTTCCACTGTTCAATTGTCCAATGTTTACGCTCCTTACACCAAGCGAGGCGTCGTTTGGCATTTACCATTGTGATGTGTGGCTTATGAGCAGCCTCTCGACCATGAAATTCAAGTTTTTGCACCTTCCACCTAACTGTCATAGTACTTGCAGTGGATCCTGATGCAGTTTGGAATTCCTGTATGATGGTCTGGATAGATGTCTGCCTATTACACATTACGACCCTCTTCAACTGTCGGCAGTCTCTGTCAGTCAACACAGGAGGTCGGCCTGTACGCTCTTGTGCTGTCCTTTCACGTTTCCACTTCACTCTCATATCGGTAACAGTGGACCTGGGGATGTTTAGGAGTGTGGAAATCTCGCATACAGACGTATGACACAAGTGACACCCAATCCCCTGACCACGTTCGAAGTCCGTGAGTTCCGTATTTCGCCCCATTCTGCTCTCTCACGATGTCTAATGACTACTAAGGTCGCTGGTATGGAGTACCTGGCAGAAGCTGGCAACACAACGCACCTAATACGAAAAACGTATATTTTTGGGGGTACCCGGATACTTTTGATCACGTAGCGTACGTAATATGTAGTGGCTAGAGATATCCTTGCGCTATTACTTGAGCATCGTATTTAATGTTGACTTTAAATTCAAATTTTCAAATTATGTTGGAACTCCTTTTATAGGTAATTTTCAAATAACTTCAAATTTGCAGTTTTAGGATAAATCACGACACCAACACATGCGATTCTTCTCCACACATCAAAAAGTTTTATTCCATAGGATATAGTACAGACTTTTGCCACGCAATTACTTGGAATTTTTATACTTGTATATTGTAATCACTTGTGGCTGCGTATGTGTGTCACACAGAATGTGATCCACGCGGACCTTGAGAGGAACTGAAAGGTTTACATTTTGTACAACAATTTCTGTCTTTTCTTAATTGTTAACGAGTAGTGCTCATTGTAATTAATTGTAGCTTACGGCATCTTCAGTGGAGAGAATATCCGTCGATGGCAGCTTGTCGTCAGGAAGTGAAGACCAGTTAGTTGCTGAGCCACTCAAGAAACACAAAAGGACCCTCCTTGTAATGTAATTCTACAATTAAAATTCAAGAAACAGGAATTCATAAATTAATATTAAAATAAAAAGTACTGTGGCTTACAATATATCGTGCTACGTTAGAAGCAGGTAATGACAGGCTTAAGTAGTGCATATCGCTATTAACTGTAGGTACTTTTATCTATTTAGACTACCGTAAATAACGCAGGAACTAATGATGTGATTTTTGTAAGGTGATTGTTTACACTTCTCCCAGCCAGCGTGGATACTCCGAATCTTGATTTGCCCATCTATTGTAAGGACAATTCACCCCTAGTTTGATATAAACGCCGCATCACTTTGTAGTTTTGTAGACACCATTTGTAGAACTGTAACAAATTTCGAAAGTGAATGCCATGAAGCAGCTGGTGCAGCAAAATATGGAAAGAATTAATTGCGTTGACAGACAGTGTTTGCAGAACACATATCTGGCTAATCCCACTAGCACATATTAGTTGCCTCGCAACGACAGGCGGACTGTGAATCAGCGCTGCTAAAACGTTAGTTTCATCATCTCTCTCGTCAGATGGTGTTCTTTTTTCGTTGTCGTATTTTATTCTTCACACTTCACCATGAAAGAAAACAGTATCCACTTTTGCTACGCGGGGTAGTCGCGATCGGTCTAGGGCCCCTTGCAACGGTTCGCGCGGCTCCCCCCGTCGGAGATTCGAGTCCTCCCTCGGGCATGGATGTGTGGCCTTTGCGTAAGTTAGTTTAAGTTATATTAAGCAGTGTGTAAGCCTAGGGACCGATGACCTCAGCAGTTTGGTCCCATAGGAACACAGGAACTTACCACAAAAAAAGTATCAACTTTTTTGAGCTTGTCCGGCCTCTACAACAGAGCACAGACTGATGGGCTTCAAGCGCACAGCTTAACACACAGCCCGTACCTGATTCAAGTGTTTGTTGAAATGAAATGAAATGTTCGTATGGCATTGTTGGCCGGGAGGCCCCATGTGGGAAAGTTCGGTCGCCGTATCGCAAGTTCTTTTGAGTTGACACCACGTCGGCGACTTGCGAGTCAACGATGATGAAATGATGATGAAGGACACACAACACCCAGTCATCACGAGGCAGAGAAAATCCCTTTGTTTATTATTTGGTACGGACGACAGCGGTTTGTGGGTTCTTTCCTACTGACAGCGGGATAGCGATTTCTGGCGTTGTTATCTCGTAATTATTTCACTGATATGGCATCTTCTTCGAATGTACTTTCCAATCGTACGCAAAAACAGTATGTAGTTCATTAAAATCTCGAAGTCGTGTCATAGTTGAGCGGTTAAAAACTGTACATAACACCTCCGTACGTCACAGAAGTCGCCTCACGGACGCACCTCTGTGTTCTTCGCATATTTGGGGTGATCTAACCTAGCCGCCTAGACCAGAATAAGATGAGAGTTTGTAATTATTATGTAGTGAGAGTGTGGACTACAAAGACTGTTAAAAAAAATCCATGTTTCAGGGGATGATTGTACGCATCAAAACAACAAAAAATGTCTTACAACCCTGGTTCCTACAAAGCATACATTCTGACATTTGACTGCTTGTTCAGAGGAGGTGCTCAATATGATGTCCACTCATCTCAATGCACGCCTCTGCCCTTTCTGCGTAACAACTCACGCACCCTTTGAAATCGTCCTGATTGGTTCTGAATGAGCTGAGATGCATGGAAGACATGACTGTGTAGTGTCGGCGCCTCTTTTTTTGGAGCGGCATAAATCAATTGCTTCACGTGACCCCATAACCAGAAGTCTAGTGAATTTACACTACTGGCCATTAAAATTGCTACACCACGAAGATGACGTGCTACAGACGCGAAATTTAACCGACAGGGAGAAGATGCTGTGATATGCAAATGATTAGCTTTTCAGAGCATTCACACAAGGTTGGCGCCGGTGGCGACACCTACAACGTGCTGACATGAGGAAAGTTTCCAACCGACTTCTCATACACAAACAGCAGTTGACCGGCGTTGCCTGGTGAAACGTTGATGTGATGCCTCGTGTAATGAGAGAAATGCGTACCATCACGTTTCTGACTTCAATAGAGGTCGGATTGTAGCCTATCGCGATTGCGGTTTATCGTATCGCGACATTGCTGCGCGCGTTGGTCGAGATCCAATGACTGTTAGCAGAATATGGGATCGGTGGGTTCAGGAGGGTAATGCGGAACGCCATGTTGCATCCCAACGGCCTCGTATCACTAGCAGTCGAGATGACAGGCATCTTATCCGCATGGCTGTAACGGATCCTGCAGCAACGTCTCGATCCCTGAGTCAACAGATGAGGACGTTTGCAAGTCAACAACCATCTGCACGAACAGTTCGACGACGTTTGCAGCAGCGTGGACTATCAGCTCGGAGACCATTGCTGTGGTTACCCTTGACGCTGCATCACAGATAGGAGCGCCTGCGATGGTGTACTCAACGACGAACCTGGGTGCACGAATGGCGAAACGTCATTTTTTCTGATGAATCCAGGTTCTGTTTACAGCATAATGATGGTCTCATCCGTGTTTGGCGACATCGCGGTGAACGCACATTGGAAGCGTGTAGTCGTCATCGCCATACTGGTCAATCACCCGGCGTGATGTTATGGGGTGCCATTGGATTTAAGTCTCGGTCACCTCTTGTTCGCATTGACGGCACTTTGAACAGTGGACGTTACATTTCAAATGTGTTATGACCCGTAGCTCTACCCTTCATTCGATCCCTGCGAAACCCTACATTTCAACAGGATAACGCATGACCGAATGTTGCAGGTCCTGTACGGGCCTTTCTGGATACAGAAAATGTTCGACTGCTGCCCTGACCAGCACATTCTCCAGATCCCTCACCAACTGAAAACGTCTGGTCAATCGTGGCCGAGCAACTGGCTCGTCGCAATACGCCAGTCACTACTCGAACTGTGGTATCGTGTTGAAGCTGCATGGGCAGCTGTACCTGTACACGCCATCCAAGCTCTGTTTGACTCAATGCCCAGGCGTATCAAGGCCGTTATTACGGCCAGAGGTGGTTGTTTTGGTTACTGATTTCTCAGGATCTATGCACCCAAACTGCGTGAAAATGTAATCACATGTCAGTTCTAGTATAATATCTTCGTGCAATGAATACCCGTTTATCACCTGCATTTCTTCTTGGTGCAGCAATTTTAATGGCCAGTAGTGCAGTTCCGGGGAACCTGCAGGCCAAGGTATGGGGCCTCCCCGGCCAATCCACCAGAATTCAGATGCCCTCATCAGGTGCCCACGCACAATACGGAGAAAATGTGCTGGTGTACCATCATGCATGAACCACATCTGTAGCCTGTCCTAATATGGAGCATCCTCCAGCAGTAGGCAGTATGTTCTTCAGAAACTGGTGATAACGTGACCCAGTTAATCTCTGTGGTAGCACGTATGGCCCTAGTAATCTATTGCCAAGAACGCCTACCCACATGTTGCTTGAGAATCGATAATGCTGCCATGTTTCTTGAACCGCATGAGGACTTTCATCGGCCCACACACGCTGATTATGGAAATTTAAATATCATCTCGTGTAAACCCTGCCTCATCAGTAAACAAAAAAAATAAACTCCTCCCGAAATGGCTATGAAAGTGCAACGGTACCGACCGGCTGCCGTTTCATCTTCAGACCACAGGCGTCACTGGCTGCGGATATGGAGGGGCACGTGGTCAGCACACCGCTCTCCCGGCCGTATGTCAGTTTCCAGGACCGGAGCCGCCACTTCTCAATCAAGTAGCTCCGCAGTTTGCCTCACAAGGGCTGAGTGCACCCCGCTTGTTAACAGCGCTCGGCAGACCGGATGGTCACCCATCCAAGTGCTAGCCCAGCCCGACAGTGCTTAACTTCGATGATCTGACGGGAACCGGTGTTACCACTGCGGCAAGGCCGTTGGCATCAGTAAACAAAATCTTGGAGGCAAATTGTGGATGTGTACCACACTGACGCAAGAACCACTGGCAGAACTGCACTTTAGCAGGATGGCCTTGTGTCCTAAGAGCCTGGACGCGCTGAATATGGTACGGATACAACAACTGCTTATGAAGTAGCGCCCAGACCAGAGCAGGGGATGACTAAGACCTTCAGCCGCTGCTATTCGTCGCACACTGGTATCAGGATTGTCGTCCACTGCATGTAGAATACGGTCCTCCGTTTCAGGCGTGCGGACTGAACGAGGCCTTCCATTGCCTATTTTGTTGGGTGCTACGAAACCTGTTTCCCCTGGTCGCTGGAAAAAATGGCTGAACAGCTTAACAGGTGGTACCCTGCTTGCTTGAAATCGTTCGGTGTACAGGTTACGGGCTCTCGGATTAACTCCATCTGCTAAATCATAGCATTAAATCATGTCTGCCATTTCTCTTGTGGAATAAAAGGCATCCATTGCTAGGTTGTGTCAGAATATTTGGAAGAGATTAAACATGATGTTCCGCACCACAAACTTCACAGTAACATGTACTTTAAACGTGACCTGCAAGTAGGTCAAACATCACGGTATACTCCCGGAGTACGGAGAAGTCTACGCGAACATAGACAAATGTAATAAGACTAAAATACAGTCACACAACGTAAACGGAAAAACTTACTCAGACCATTGAGCCAAATAATGATTACGTCTATACTGCACGTGAGTATCCTAGCAATCTGTTAATCCTGGTATGACACGGAGGGCCAATGCAATAACGGTACTCATATCCACAACCACATGTTGCTGATGCTTTCCTAGCTTGCAGCATTCCATGACAGGGGCTGTAATTAACGTTAATTATCGGGTAGTCGTCTGCAGTACGACAAGTAATGCACTGCCGTGGATGACATCACAACGGCACCTCCTATGAATACGTATTCATATGTCATATGTCAGAACGTATGCTTTGTAGGACCTACGGTCACAAGACATTTTTGTTTTGTTTTGATGCACACTATCGTCCCCTGAAATATTGGACACTTTTTTTTTAAACATCTTGTATAGTAAGAGGAGCGCCGACTTACACAAAAGGTGTTGGTTACCACCTAAGCTAAACATGAATAAATAACATTTTGAAAAAAAAATCAGTCAAATGTTTTGTGGTATTTGTTTCGAAGTAAGTAATAGAATAGATTAGAGAAACATTTGACGCACATTTCTTGCTGTACATGGTTTCTAGTATCACTGAATCGCGCGTCAAATGGTTCTCTAATCTATTTTATTTCTTATTTTTAAATAAATCATTTTACAAAATATTTAATTGAGCTTTTTCACTTTCTTTCTTTTCACTTTTTGTTCAGAAAGCGTAATCCGTTTGACACCACATTTCCTTTCCTAGCATCTTCCTGCGTTTAGTGCTTCACTGAAAGGACACCATTTTAACAGTTAAATACCGCACCAACGCAACATTGCATGCGCAAAGTAGATCGGCCTTGAAGAGTTCAACTTTTTGGATAGTTCATTTACACAACTGCTGTTAGTGAAATATATTAGCAATTTCCCGTCAAAGAACTAACTAAGTTTTTCTTGATTAGCCTGATTACTTTCAAGCAATTAGATACAGCTTCGCAAAATTGGCCCGTCAATTTGATACCCCATTCGTCTATACCCCACTCTTCGATGAGCTATGAAAAATCGCAAAAACATCCATTGTGTAATTTATAGGGAGTTTTGTTTACGCTCCGCTCAAACATTTGACCAAAAAGCTACAACTTGCTTTGGAAAATGGTTACAGAATTTCTTTTTTCAACAACATGTTTGTCATCACACGGACGAACGGTTTCTGAGGTAGTTCAATAAAAGAAGCGACTCTATTAAAATATCAGACATTTCCCCTACAAAGATGGTTGCTGGCTGCACGGTATGGCTTAAGATACGGTTACTGCGAAGTCGGAGCGGACGTCGTCTTATTTGGCGACGGACTGTGTATCAGTGACGTCACGGCCGGAAGCACGGCTATATCAGGACAACGCCGCTAACGGGATCGTTTCTGGCGATGATTTTCAACTGACGCCATTAATGTCTCAGGCGTACTGAAGACAAAGACGAGCATGATGCGGGAATCGATGGAGAAGACGACCGTGATGCGGGAATCGAATACATCGGTTATACGCCAGAAAACTATATCGATCGATTCACTTCCTACAGTCATGGGTTAACACTTGCGAATATATCATCACAGGTAAACAGGTAGGCTTACACGTCCGGTGTCATTTTCGATCAAATAATTCTGGTGGTTGGGCCTCGTAATTGTAAACTACCAAAATAGCTCAGTTGCCAACATTTCGACAGACTTGCTGTAGTCCCCTTCGGGGCGCTGAATCACCCTCAAGACGATCGCAGAAAGTCGGTCGAAACGTTAATAGTTCGGCTGTTTTAGTACTTTACAATGATGTGGCCCAATGCCCGAAATTGTTTTATCCAGAAAGCCAGACAGACTTTTAAAATTCGTAGAAATCTGTTAACTAAGGCCATACGTCGAACATGGATTCCCACGACAACTCAGCATATGCTCAGACTTACAACAGACCTGAGGATAACAGGTAAGACAGCACGTTTGCCTTCTTCTTAGACATCGATCGTGGATTTGGTAAGTTCTGATGCGAAGGACTTCTTTGTAAACTGATTAAAATCCGAATGCCACCGAAGACACTAGACACCGTAATATTCCTTCACAATCACTATGCAGTACATTTCAACATGGAACCAAGCAAGTGCATTTTAGCTTCAGATATAAGCGTTCACCATTCTTGCACTACTTAATTAGCATTGGGAGGAAATAATTACAAACAAAATATGTTTTACTTATCTTTCTCTTTTGCTTCCTCTTCACTGTCTAAGGTCGGGTTTGTCATGTGATGAGTGAAACATTTCTCCGCCTTTTTCGTCATTTATTCATATCAGCTCAGCAATTCACGACGCAAGTCGCACAAACAAGTGAAACAAATGACAAACATCTTCAGACGAGTGGCATAGTACCTTTCAAGCAGTACGCTAATCACACAGTGACTGGCATGGAATCTTTAGAGCGCAAAGACTAAACACGAACGCACAGAAATGGCGCACGACGCCCTTATGTATCATCTCCCATTTCCCGCGACAATTTTCTCGAAACAGAATCTTTAATTTCCATAATTTTATGAAGGGGATAGTAATTTAGACAAAAATGTACAGTTTTAGAAAACTGACGAGGAGGATTAGAATAATATAGTATTGTTTTATCAAATCTTACTCAGTTTTAGGAAAGAATACTATAAAATGGGAAAGTTTTTTGTTATCAGTAACCCTCAAACAAATTATTTCTGTAAATAGAAAATATTCTTTCATAAGCGGAGAAAGGGAGATTCCAGCTGATGTATGTCAAGGCTAGTACAAATAACTCTTACCTGTACAGTAATTTTAGGTATAACATACTTTTTAGGTATCATAATTTCATCATGTTCCTTTAACATACGTAGTATAAAAGAAGTCTAAAGTGTTATTTAGATCATTTCTCCCCCTTTTTGTTTTTAATTATTTCCTTTATCTGAAAATAAATGATGTGATGACGAACCTATTAGTTACAGCACATACTGAATGAACCAATTACTCATACACTGACGAAAAAAATCTCAGCACCAAGAAGGAGTTGGTGCGACATAAACGAAAGTTGGGAGGCGTGTTTCTACATTTAAGGCATGATTTTATTCAAATTTCGCGCCAGTTGCATTGGAGTGGCGCTAGTAATGCCATCATGGGAATGCAAATCAGGTTTGGTTTGAATATACACTGTAACGGCCTTGAACGTTAGTTACCTTTGGGATTGGCCGTGACGAGCTGAAGTTAGTTTTCAAGACGACATACCCGCCGTTATCAACACCTCACTGCCTGCCGCTGTGGCCGGGCGGTTCTAGCCAAAAATGGCTCTGAGCACTATGCGAATTAACTTCTGAGGTCATCAGTCGCCTAGAACTTAGAACTAATTAAACTTAACTAACCTAAGGACATCACACACATCCATGCCCGAGGCAGGATTCGAACCTGCGACCGTAGCGGTCGCTCGGCTCCAGACTGTAGCGCCTAGAACCGCACGGCCACTCCCGCCGGCGCAGTTCTAGCCGCTTCAGTCCCGAACCGCACGCCTGCCTCGGGCATGGATGTGTGTGATGTCCTTAGGTTAGTTAGGTAATAGTTCTAAGTCTAGGGGACTGATGACCTCAGATGTTAACTCCCATAGTGCTCAGAGCCATTTGAACCAACACCTCACTGACTTTGAACTAGGTCGTATAACAGGGTTACGAGAAGCTGGATGTTCCTTCCGCGATATTGCAGGAAGACTCGGCAGGAATGTAGCCAGCGCACGTGACTGCTGGCAGTTTGGCTCACGAGAATATATGGACAGAAGAAGAACGAACGACCACGTGGCACTACCGAGAGGCAAGACCATTGCTTTCGGCGTATGGCTCTGTCGCATCCTAAAGCATCTGCAGCAGCAATATGAGCAACAGTTGGCACCACAGGGACACAACGAACTGTTATAAATCTGTTCCTTCGAGGGCAGCTACGAGGCAGACGTCATGTAACGTGCGTTCCACTGACCCCAAACCACCGCCATTTGCAACTTGTCATGTCAAGCGGGAGCTTACTAGAGGGCAGGGTGGAGGTCTCTTGTGTTTTCTGAGGAAAACTGGTTCTGCCTCGGTGACAGTGATGGCCGTGTGTTGGTTACAATCACGTCATTTGAACGCCTGCAACGAAACTGTTATAAGGTTACAAGGGATACTGTAATAGTATGACTAATTTGCTGGATGTGGTAATGTTTACTGTGGAAGAACAGTTGGGGTTTAGCAAGCACAAGACAATATATTTATTGAGTTACCTTCTTGATAAAGAGAGGACGCAGCATATAACAGTTTCACATTGAATTACTTAGTTACACAATTGCCTATGTCTCAGTGCATAACTTGGTACATATGTTAATAATGTAAGGTGTACTTGTCTTGCTAATCGTTGGATTTGCTGGGTATCTGATCACTGAAATAGGAGTACTCCATAAACATAAGAGCTCTTCAAAAAATAGTTCAAAACTCAAATTTAAAGCATAGTAGCAGGGATAATATTTTGGACATTAAAGAACATGTTTATATAAAAATTAAGCTATAAGGATGTTTGAGAACCTCTGCATAATAAGTTATTGTCTTTTATTGTGAAGGTACTGTTCAGTTTTCGATCTATGTAGAGCAAATTGAGTATTTCGTATGCCACACCTTTTAGGCAGGCAAAGCAGTGATTAAACAAAAGAAGAGGGGTGAAACTGCCAAAAAGTGGAGTGCCCTTAAATATGTAAATAATCTGATGATTGTCTACAAAATAATCTAAGGTACTTAGTTTTACGTATTTTAATATTGTAACATTGTAAATGCATGATGGCCATGTTTAGAAATAATATATTTGACTAATGTAGTGTCACGTGACGGAACACAGGACAGAGGATAGGGGACAAAGGTCGAGGTCTTTTGATCGTGGTCCGTCAGTGCGGTAAGGTCGGTGCGGCTAAGAGCCGCCGACATAGTATCATGTGGCCATCAGTTTGTTTTGTGGATGTGATTTAGTAAAATAAAAACGTTTTCATTCTAAACTGTTGTCGGTGTAAATCATTTGTGAACGATCGTGATTTAGACAAATACTTGAATTCATTCACTGCTGTACTTAGGCTGGCTATTTACACAATATAGGGCGCAAATGCAATTGTGCACAACCGAACCCCTTTTGCAGACGAGTCATGATAAAAGGTTGTCTACAAGCCCGAGTGAAGTGGCACTGTCTGCGTCCTTGACACACTGGACCTACACCTGGAGTTATGGTCTGGGATGCGATTTCATACGACAGCAGGAGCACTCTGCGGTTATGCCACGCACCCTGACAGAATTTGTACGTCACCCTGGTGATTCGACCTGTTGAGCTGCCATTCATAAACAGCATTCCAGGAGGTCTTTTCCAAAAGTATAACGCTCGCCTACCTGCCGCTGTTGTAACCCAACATGCTCTACGGAGTATCAACATGTCACCTCGGACTGCTAGATAACCAAATCTGTCCCCAATCAAGCACATATGGGACATGATCGGACGACAACCCCAAAGCCATCCACAAACAACATTAGCCGTCCCTGTATTGACAGACCAAGTGATACAGGTATAGATCTCCACAGGTATCCGACACCTGTACAACACAATACATGCACGTTTGCGTGCGTGCATTCAACATTCTGGAGGCTAGACCGGTTATGAATGTACCAGCATTTTACATTTACGATGGCTTACATGAAACTCTGATCTTGCTACGTTAATCACTTAAATGTGTTGGTTGGTTCAAATGGCTCTGAGCACTATGGGACTTAACATCTGAGGTCATCAGTCCCCTAGAACTTAGAACTACTTAAACCTAACTAAACTAAGGACATCACACACACCCATGCCCGAGGCAGGATTCGAACCTGCGACCGTAGCGGTCGCGCGGTTCCGGACTGAAGCGCCTAGAACCGCTCAGCCACAACGGCGGGCACTTAAATGTGTTACCTAGACAAATAAATTCCCGAAATTTCATTACTCTATATTAATTCCTTTTTGTGTTGCAGTTTTTTCCCCGTGACTGTATGTGACTACGTGTATCACGTAATTCAGGTAAGTTAGCGTCGAGAACTTTTATAACCATTGCTGTCGACTAGTACAGTAATGGAAATTTACCTACTTCCTGCATACATTTTTAATGTTATGTGAGCCTCACTGCCCCTTCTTTTTTTTTAACTAATTTGTGCCTGATTTTATTCTGAGAAGCTCAGTAATGTATGTAAATACCGTACATGTAAATGTGATTCAAAAAGTACTTGAAGTGAGGTTAAGCGCAGCTGGACAGTAAGAAACTCTTTAGCGCACAATCCCCGCAACGATAGCAGTTGTGAATCTTTGAGTATGGACTAAGACAATTGATTTATTAAAAAAATCTGTATCTTGTGGAAAGAGGGCGTGTTGCTACGCTGTCGCTCAGAACGTATTGTTACATTTAATGAGAATTGATATTTTAGTTGTAAGTAGGCTGTTTAGGTTCTTATGTTGGTAACGCCACCGCCACGTAGCGCTCTGTATGAAAATGGTTCAAATGGCTCTGAGCACTATGGGACTCAACTGCTGAGGTCATAAGTCCCCTAGAACTTAGAACTACTTAAACCTAACTAACCTAAGGACAACACACACATCCATGCCCGAGGCAGGATTCGAACCTGCGACCGTAGCGGTCGCGCGGTTCCAGACTGCAGCGCCAGAACCGCTCGGCCACTCTGTATGAAAATCACTGTCTGTGCTGTGTGCAGTCTGTGGCTGGGTGGCATTGTTGGAATTTGCTATTGTAGTGTTGGGCAGTTGGCTGTTAACAGCGCGTAGCGTTGCGCAGTTGGAGGTGAGCCGCCAGCAGTGGTGGATGTGGGGAGAGAGATGGCAGAGTTTTGAGAGCGGATGATTTGGACATGTGTCCATCCGACACAGTAAATTTGTAAGACTGGATGTCATGAACTGATATATATATATATATATATATATATATATATATATATATATATTATGACTTTTGAACATCATTAGGGTAAATACATTGTTTGTCTCTATCAAAATCTTTCTTTTGCTAACTATGTCTATCAGTAGTTAGTGACTTCAGTAGTTAGAATCCTTTATTTAGCTGGCAGTATTGGCGCTCGCCGTATTGCAGTAATTCGAGTAACGAAGATTTTTGTGAGGTAAGTGATTCATGAAAGGTATTGGTTATTGTTAGTCAGGGCCATTCTTTTGTAGGGATTATTGAAAGTCAGATTGCGTTGCGCTAAAAGTATTGTGTGTCAGTTTAGTGTTGATCAGAATAGGTAAAGAACGAAATGTATGAGTACGTTCAGTTCTGCTCAGCTGCTTGAAAATCAAATAACGAAGAGGTTTATCAGCACAATCATTCATAAATTTTCTAAGGGGGTGTTACATAGTCATAAAACCGAGTAAAGTATGTGTAAGAGTTGCCTAATATTTATGTATACAAATTTTCTGGAAGTGAAGAATAGAAATATCTTGTTTTTGGAAAAGGAGGTGAACTTCATTGTCGTTGCCGTCTATCAATCGACTGAATTGTAAGTGTAAAACGTTCACTAAAATACAGGAAAAGAAATGCTTTCTCTATAGTTTTCATTCAATAAGTAACAACCTCTCATAATTTCTTAATTACAGTAATTGGATTATTTTCCTGTACAATAGTATGGTGCTGAACTCCACTGACCAATTTTGATGTAGCAGGACATGTAGTTTGAAGGAAGTTTGTGTGCCAAGCAAATCTCCTTTTCGCACGTAAAGCAGACTGCTGTTTGATCTTATTTACTTACAACAGTGGTCCCTTAGGTATGAAACGCTACGAAAACTTGGGCTCAAAGCTATCCGCTATACGGCCAAGTAACTAACAGAGTCGTATTTTAAACCTTAAAGAACAATAAATTCCTCCAAATTGCAATACGTCACCAACTGGTGCAGAAGCTGATCATTTAAGGAGCAGCAACTAAAATTCAGGTACCAATTACGACTTAAAGTAAAAAACATCAATCAAAAATCAGTCTCTCTCCCTCTCTCTCTCTCCAAACACATATATAAATATTCATATTATTGAAATAAAAGTCATTTTATAATTTCAACAGACGATGCAAGGGTCTCGTCGACGGCAAACAACCCGGCTTGTGCCCCCCGGGAGGGAGCTGCGCGTGGCAGCCTTCATCTCCCAACTGTTCTAGCTCTGAACAATAGAGATTCCAGGGACAAGCAGGCAGAGAACAGCTGCTGTCGACACGGAATATTGCCGCGCGGCTGCTTCCACTGCGACTACAGGACGGCCCCTGAGGACTAGCTCACCAAACAACCAAGGTGGATGCAGATGTGCAGCATCAAGCCAAAGCCGACAGAAACGAACGCCGCTCTATTCAGACAGGGGTACCTTTTTATTAAAAGGCACCAACAGACAGACAATCTACGAGTGCCATTCTGAAACATCCCTCTTACGCTAATCGGCCCACAAAACATGTAGAAGGTCTCCTAGACAATTACATAAAGACACAAAACATCTAGTAGGCGAAGTCTATAATAAGGTAAATTACTCGCACGTTTCCACGGATGATCAGCTACTACTGTCACACATAGATAACTGACATTCGTCAGACCAATAGCAGAATATGCTTCTGCACCGCAAGTTTCGCTATCTCGAACAGACAAAGAATAAACTGTTGACGACAGATCGACACCTACTCAGGAAACAAATTTCGACTGGACTTCCGAACGCCTTCCAATATTGTACTTTCATGATACAGCAGTGATCACCCAACCACAAACATGGTTAGCACGGCTAAAATTATCACCAAAAGTCAAAGCATCATGGACGTATCAGGACTAACCACAGGCAAAAAAGACCTAAAAGTCGGGTAGAGATACACTATGTGATCAAAAGTATCCGGACAACTGACTGAAAATGACTTACAAGTTCGTAGCGCCCTCCATCGGTAATGCTGGGATCCAATATGGTGTTGGCCCACCCTTAGCCCTGATGACAGCTTCCACTCTCGCAGGCATACGTTCAATCAGGTGGTGGAAGACATCTTGGGGAATGGCAGTCCATTCTTCACGGAGTGCTGCACTGAGGAGAGATATCAATGTCGGTCGGTGAGGCCTGACATGAAGTCGGCGTTCCAAAACATCCCAAAGGTGTTCTGGAGGCTTCAGGTCAGGACTCTGCGCACGCCAGTCCTTTATTGTCGTGTAACCACTCCGTCACAGGCCGTGCACTATGAACAGGTAGTCGACCGTGTTGAAAGATGCAATCGCCATCCCCGATTTTCTCTTCAACAGTGGGAAGCAAGAAGGTGCTGTGATAGTGCCACACAAAACAAGAACGGGTGCTGGCCCCCTCCATGAAAAACACGACCACCGCCGACGAATTTTACTGTTTGCACTACACACGCTGGGAGATGACTTTCACAGGGCATTCGCCCATACAACCACCCTGCCATCGGATCGCCACATTGTGTACCGTGATTCGTCACTCCACACAACGTTTTTCCACTGTTCAATTGTCCAATGTTTACGCTCCTTACACCAAGCGAGGCGTCCTTTGGCGTGATGTGTGACTTACGAGCAGCCGCTCGACCATGAAATACAAGTTTTCTCACCTCCCGCGTAACTGTCATAGTACTTGCAGTGGACCCTGATGCAGTTTGGAATTCCTGTGTGATGGCCTGGATAGATGTCTGCCTATTACACATTACGACCCTCTTCAACTGTCGGCGGCCTCTGTCAGTCAACAGACGAGGTCGGCCTGTACGCTTTTGTGCTGTACGTGTCCTTTCACGTTTCCACTTCACTATCACATCGGAGTGGACCTAGGGATGTTTAGGAGTGTGGAAATCTCGCGTACAGACGTATGACACAAGTGACACCCAGTCACTTGACCACAGTCGAAGTCCGTCGGTTTCGTAGTGCACGCCATTCTGCTCTCTCACGATGTCTACTGACTACTGAGGTCGCTGATATGGAGTACCTGGCAGTAGGTGGCAGCACAGTGCACCTAATATCAAAAAAGCGTATGTTTTGGGGGTTGTTCGGATACTTTTGATCACGTAGTGTACACAAAGAACTCCAAGAAAGACTATTGTCACAAACAAACGAGACCTGCAAACTAACAATTTGAACAGTGAAATCCTAATGTGGAATTATGACATAGTAACAACCTCCCACTAGTGGTACTTGTGGGGGCTGATTGCACAGACAACAAACAACAACAAAAATACAATAGCAGCACTCACGACTCCAAAAACCGGGATTACAAAAGGTACAATAATACTCGTAAAAATATTATTTCTGAACGCAGTGTAAATGTAACTTGGGTAACATATGTTGGCGATAAACTACTGTAAACAAAAGCAGATGCACAATCGTAAGTCAAATAACCGATGAACATATATAGTATGTTTCATAATTCATGTTACACTCTGTTAGAGGTTGTAGAGGGGACTTAGCAGATCACGTTTTGCATAGGAACCTGCTTGCGAGTCGTTTTAATGATACACAATAGAATACTCCAAGAGACGAGTGCAAGACAGCGCTCGTTCCTTTCTGTATTCTGACACACACAAAAAATACTAATTATCCCTCATTGTAACTCACCCAACTCGACAACTTATTCACACATGGAGACAAGTGTAAGACGGCACTTGTTACTCTGTGCGTTCTCACACACATTTACTTCTTGAGACAAACTCTGCAGAGCCTGTTATTCCCCAACAGGCAGAAAACTGGAGGTAATAACTATGGCTGGATACTTGTCGGTATCAGTGCCTCCCTTGAATGAGCACAGTCTTGTGGTAGTTTATTGCAGCATCATCGAACTATAGTGACGGCTCCCAGTGACTCGGCTGCTCCATGGTAATGTCTGCTACTTTGACTGCAACTGCTGAGACTGCCCCCTACTGCGGCTTATATACCGCTTTTTCAGGATCTTGGTGGTATATCTATGCAGTGTTGTTTTCCCTTGCTCTTACTCAAGGTTCTTTCAATGACCGAAATTGAAGGAAGTATTGCACACCTACTCTTAGGAACCAGACAATGCCCTGGTTCACCACAACTGTAAAATACCCATTTATCAACAGTAGGTGACTGTTCATACTGAGCATCAAGGTGGCGGCCAACCTGTGCGCATTCGCACAGACGAAGGTGAATGGTCGGGTAACCATTTAACAATATATGAAGATAGTAACCGTTCTCGAAAGAACAGATACCATTAATGACCGTGCAGCTTCTCACGGGAATCGTCACCTTAGTGGGCGTGAGTAATGAGTGGATGGGCAAAGTATCTGTTAGGTACATTACTTACGTATATTGTGGACAGTTGGGAATGTGGGTCCCACGGGAAGCGTGCAAGGGATAAGTCCCTGCAGTCGTGCTGTTCATCTGTGTCCTCGGTGGCTCAGATGGACGCCGGCACGGTAGCTCAGCGTGTTCGGTCAGAGGGCTGCGTGCTCTCTGTAATAAAAAACTGAGTCAAGGACTCAACGATCAACTTGAACGGATGTCTTGTGACGTCCGCCCAGACCAAACGCAACGAACTATATCGAAAAAAATGAAAATAAAAGATGGATAGAGCGTCTGTCATGTAAGCAGAAGATCCCGGGTTCCAGTCCCGCGGTTCCGGACTGCAGCGCCAGAACCGCACGGCCACCGCGGCAGGCTGTGCACTATTGGACAACGGAAAATCCACGATGCCTGAGACAAGTGGAACATCACCCACCTTGGCGGGTTAATGTATGGTGCAGCATTATGGGAGGAAGGATAATTGGCCCCCATTTTATCGATGACAATGTAAATGGTGCAATGTATGCTGATTTCCTACGTAATGTTCTACCGATGTTACTACAAGATGTTTCCCTGCATGACAGAACGGCGATGTACTTCCAACATGATGGATGTCCGGCACATAGCTCGTGTGCGGTTGAAGCGGTATTGAATAGCATATTTCATGATAGGTGGATTGGTCGTCGATGCACTTTACCATGGCCCGCATGTTCACCGGATCTGACGTCCCAGGATTTCTTTCTGTGGACAAAGTTGAAGGATATTTGATATCGTGATCCACCGACAACGCCTGACAACATGCGTCATCGCATTGTCAATGCATGTGCGAACATTAAGGAAGGCGAACTACTCGCTGTTGAGAGGAATGTCTTTACACGTATTGCCAAATGCATTGAGGTTGACTGACATTATTTTGAGCATTTATTGCATTAATGTGGTATTTACAGGTTATCACGTTGTAACAAAAAAAATAACGGCTCTGAGCACAATGGACTTAACTTTTGAGGTCATCAGTCCCCTAGAACTTAGAACTACTTAAACCTAACTAACCTAAGGACATCACACACACCCATTCCCGAGGCAGGATTCGAACCTGCGACCGTAGCGGTCGCGCGGTTGCAGACTGTAGCGCCTAGTACCGCTCGGCCACCCTGGCCGGCTGACGCTGTAACAGTATGCGTTCACAAAGGTACATGTGTCACATTGGAACAACCGAAATAAAATGTTCAAACGTTTCTGTATTTTAATTTCAAAAACCTAGCTGTTACCAGCTGTTCGTCTAAAATTGTGAGCCATGTGTTTGTAGCTATTACGGCACCATCTATCACAAAGCGAAAAAAGCGGTCCAACTAAAACATTCATACATGGACTGTGCGGCTGGTCCCGACGGATGTTCGAGTCCTCACTCGGGCATGGGTGTGTGTGTTTGTCCTTAGGATAATTTAGGTTAAGTAGTGTGTAAGCTTACGGACTGATGACCTTACCAGATAAGTCCCATAAGATTTCACACACATTTTTTTAAAACATTCATATTTCTTTACGTACTACACGAATATGTAATAAAAAATGGCGGTTCCTATTTTAAAAAACGCAGTTGATATCCGTTTGACCTATGGCAGCGCCATCTAGCGGGCCAACCATAGCGCCATCTGGTTTCCCCCTTCAAGCTAGACAAGTTTCGTTCTATGTAGTTTTTTCGTTTGACGCGTATTTCGTGAGATATTTGGCCTGGTCACGATCAATGGACCACCCTGTATACCAGACCATACCTAACAACACTCAAAGCGAACAACATTAATACAATCTGGTGACCTATCTGTCACAGGAAATCATTTACATACCTGCCGATGGTGGTACCATATAAAAAGTTGCATTGATATCCGACAATGTCTTCTCGACGCTTCACTGTTTCTTGTCAGGCAGTGTTGTAGGATAACAAAAATTTGTTAAGAAAATCGAAATTTACATCAGAGGTCTTAATCTCTCTTTGTGGACGCATGTTTCCAAGATTGACACGAAAGTTCAGGATAAAGATTGCATTGCGGGAGTCTTCAGCTACTCATACCAACAACGGTTAACGACAAGCTCGCTAAACGACAGGGAGCAGTTTGGCGTCCTCTTTACACGACTATGCGGCGCTGCTACGTCAGCTGTTATTTGTGGGGAGGGCTAAACGTGGCAGCGAGGCGTGTGAGACGATTAACATTTTAAGTGAAAACGTCGTTTACGAGAGTTAGCTCGATTACACAGTGACATAAAATGGGTATTTGGCTATTAGCACCGCTCGTCGAATGTGGCTGTTAAATCCTACAGCGATGTAAAGTATTGGGCTTATAGTGTTGTTAGATGTTGGAATCGAGGAAAATCTCTTGACATTCACACAGTATGTATAAAACTGTAAATCAGAAAGTTTAGGGATTTATTCTTGAGGTCAAAGTATTACAAAACGTTCATATGAACATGGATCTGAAAATCATTCGTATGGGAATTACGGAAGTTTTATTATTCATGGACAAAGAAAGTACATTTATCAAACTCGTTTACACGTATGAAAAGATTTATTACTCTTGACACAGAAACGAAACATTTACCAAACACATTTATATCAACAAAAACGGCTCTAAGTGACCAGCTCCTGCCCACACGCATCCCCCCAGCCTGTGATCCATATTTTGCCATACGCTGTGGATAACTCCTGTTGTGTTCCGTATCTGGTCAAGTCCACTTGCGATACGCTCCCTCAGTACGTCGACACTGGATAGTGGAGTGGAACACACAAAGAATTTTAAATGTCCCCCAAGTAAAACAATCCTTTGGATTCAGTTCTGGTGGTCGGGCAATCCACTTGTTCGGAAGCTTGTTATCGAGATACTGGCGAACTATACTATCGCTCATTATTTCCAATACAACCTGGAATTTCAAATTTACAACACAAATCAAACGTTATGTCTCACAAAGTATAATTATATTAACTTCCACAAATGTAATACAATCACAATCATTATATTTTCCTTGCATCAAAGTACCCTCCTTTGGATTTTTAATGACTGCTTCACAAACTCGAGGCCTGCGGTCAATCAGTTTTTGTAGGTATCGTGCATCTATGTGATTGCACACATCCTTAACAATATTACAGCGATGTTCCTTGCTGGATATATTAACTTCCCTGATACGTCTGTCCACTTCATACCAGACCATTTCAATGGGTTTACAGTCGGGACTTTGTGACGGCCGTACCATATCATTCAGTACTTTCCTTTTTTCCTTTGATGTAATGTAGTTCGTACAGTATGCCAACAGATATTTTCGGTCATTGTCTTGTAAAGTGAATCCTTTCCCTATTAGGATCAATCCGTATTGCATGATGATGAAGTATGCGGTGGTACTGTTTCTGATCCATACATCCTTCTATTTTCACGATGTCGCCAACTCTATCTCCGGCAAAACATCCCCAAAGCTAATAGAACCTCCACCGTGTTTAGCTGTAGATAAGTACGCACTGCTAGGCTACCCTTTCCCCTACAAATAGGTGAAAAAATATTCTCCTTCTGGTTCCAGAAATCTCGAACTTCTATTCATCTGTGAATAACACCTTCGTCCACTCTTCCGACGTCCAATTACAATATTTCCTAGCCCATTCAAGTATCCTCTGTTTATTTATGGGCCGTAGAAGGGGTTTTCTTGCTGTGACACATCCTTTCAAACTGGCTTCTGTCAGTCTCCTTTTCACTGTTCAAAAAATGGCTCTGAGCACTATCGACTTAACTTATGAGGTCATCAGTCCCCTAGAACTTAGAACTACTTAAACCTAAGTACTTTAAACATAGCTGCGCTACAGCAACGGTTCCACGTAAATCAGACTAAGAACAGCCGACCAGTTGCAAAGGATAAAGTAATCTTTACCTAGGTTTCAATAGATATAAATCTATCTTCTTCAGAAGACGGCAGTATTATAACATGAAGTGATATGTCCTTATCGTTTAGGCAAACATCCGCATAGTTACATTAATCATATAAAATATAGCCCTGAAAACAGGGTTTGTCAAACAAATAAAATAGGTACATAGAAGTTGCAGAGCGCCTAAGCGACACTGCCGTCTTCTGAAGAAGATAGATTTATATCTATTGAAACCTAGGTAAAGATTACTTTATCCTTTGCAACTGGTCGGCTGTTCTTAGTCTGATTTACTTAAACCTAACTAACCGCCGGCCGCTGGTGGCCGAGCGGTTCTGGCGCTACAGTCTGGAACCGCGCGACCGCTACGGTCGCAGGTTCGAATCCTGCCTCGGGCATGGATGTGTGTGTGTCGTCCTTAGGTTAGTTAGGTTTAAGCAGTTCTAAGTTCTAGGGGACTTATGACCTCAGCAGTTGAGTCCCATAGTGCTCAGAGCCATTTGAACCTAACTAACCTAAGGACCACACACACATCCATGCACGAGGCAGGATTCGAACCTGCGACCGTAGCGGTCGTGCGGTTCCAGACTGTAGCGCCTAGAGCCGCTCGGCCACCCCGGCCGGCCTTTTCACTGTTGCAACAGATATTGTTGGCGTTTTCATTTCTACCAATTCTGAACGAATGTGGGGCGCTGTTTTGAATCTGTTTCTTTTACTGGTAATTCTGATATATTTACCATCTCTTTTAGTTGTTTTACCAGGGCGACCAGGTCGTGATATGTCCTTCTTTCTATCTGTTGTCTTCTGACGATGAAGGGTGTGTTGCACTCCTCTGTTTCGCAATTTGGCGAATAGATAAATCTGTATGTCTAAGTGATACAATTGAAGCACGTTTTCCTACGGATATCTCCACTCGGGGAGTCATACTAGCGATGTGCATACATCAGTGTCACGAGGGAACTGACGTGCAGGAACCACAAGTTCTGTATCGGAACGATGCTTGCCGTTCGCTGCGGACATCACGTTGCTACAGGGAACAACAGAGCTGCACCAAATGCGGTGTCCGTTGGCAAATAGATAAACAAACGTATCAGATAGGTATATAACGTTTATGTACGCAACATTGTTTGTTGGATACTATTGTATCCCGATGACCACAAACAAAAAACATGACATGTGGACAACTGTTGTACTATTCCTTTGCTTCCTCGACCGTACCCACGGTATTAGACATTATCTACAGAGAACTAGATGTCATTTTTTGGGTGTATTAAAATTAGTGAGCGGTAGTGTAGTCGGGTAGGGTGAGGTGGAGCACCATCTTTGGATAATGTCTAGAGGTACATTATCGAGTAAACGAAGCAACTCATCCCTGAGAAACGGCAGATTCATTGGTCCAGTAAGACACTGCGGTGGGGAGTAGGGGCAAATACACTGAAGTGCCAAAGAAAGTAGTACAGGCATACGTATTCAAATACAGAGATGTGTAAACAGGCAGAATACAGAGCTGCGGTCGGCAAAGCCTATATGAGACAACAAGTGCCTGGCGCAGTTGTTAGATCGGTTACTGCTGTTACAAAGGTAGGTTATCAAAATTTAAGTAAATTTCAACGTGGTATTATAGTCGGCGCACAAGCGATGGGACACAGCATCTCCGAGGTACCTATGAAGTGGGGATTTTCTCGAACAACCATTTCACGAGTGTACCGTGAATATGAGGAATCCGGTAAACATCGAATCTCCGCAATTGCTACGGCCGGAAAAAGATGTTGCAAGGACGGGACCAATGACGACCGAGGAGATTCGTTTGACGTAACAGAAGTGCACCCTTCCGCAAATTGCTGCAGATTTCAGTGCTGTGCCATCAACAAGTGTCAGTGAGCGAGCCCTTCAACGAAACATCATCGCCGGCTGGTGTGGCCGAGCGGTTCTAGGTGCTTCAGTCTAGAACCGCGCGACCGCTACGGTCACAGGTTCGAATCCTGCCCTGGGCATGGATGTGTGTGATGTCCTTAGGATAGGTTTAAGTAGTTCTAAGTTCTAGGAGACGATCTCAGATGTTAAGTCCCATAGTGCTCAGGGCCATTTGAACCATTTGAAACATCATCGAGCCGAAGGCCCACTCGTCTACCCTTGATGACTGCATGACACAACGCCCCTCGCCAGGGCCCATCAACACCGACATGCTGGCTGGTAGGGCGACTCTCATTTCAAACTGTATCCAGCGGATGGACGTGTACGGGTATGGAGACAACCTCATGAATCCATGGACCCTGTATGTCACCAGGGGACTGTTCAAGCTGGTGGAGGCTCTGTAATGGTGTGGGGCGTGTGCAGTTGGAGTGATATGGACCCCTGATACATCTAGGTACGACTCTGACAGATGACACGTACGTAAGCATCCTGTCTGGTCACCTGCATTCATTCATGTCCATTGTGCATTCCAACGGACTTGGGCAGTTCCAACAGGACAATGCGACAACCCATACGTCCAGAATGGTACAAAGTGGCTGCAGGAACGCTCTTCCGCGTTTAAACACTTCCACTGGCCGCCAAACTCCCCAGACATATGGGATGTGATATATCAGTTAATACGTATTTAACGTGTAGAATCCGAATATATCTTTCAAAATGTTCTAGCACTTAATATTTTAGAATTTGAAGGGCCTTTTATTGTATATTTTCCGTATTTAGATATTTACTTTTCTTTTGCTTAGAATTTTTTTTCTTTTTTTTTTTTTCTTTTACAGGAATGCTTGAAGGTACACAAATTGTCACTTGGTGGTAGGTGTGACAAGGAAATGGCAAACAAAAGAAAAACACCGTTGTTACATTTTTCGAATGCCAAAGAAGAATTAAGTTGATAAATTTAGCCTTATTCCCATCATGTCCATATGTACATGTTACGTAGTATTGAGATCTAAGCTTCTGAATATATACGAGGTGCGGCTAGAAAAAAACCGGACTGATGCTGGAAAAAACATTTATTTACAATTATTTACAATTTCATGTTGTCTCCTTCAATGTACTCTCCTCCTCGGTCTCTACACCGCTCCATACGAATTTTCCACTGTTCATAGCAATGCTGCAGATCATTTTCGGTAAGTCCATACATTACTTCCGTCGCTTTTTCTTTTACTGCTTCAACAGTCTCAAATCTATTTCCTTTCAAAGCTGACTTGACTTTAGGGAAAAGAAAAAAGTCACAGGGGGCCAAATCAGGTGAGTAGGGTGGATGATCTAAGATGGGAATGTTGTGTTTTGCCAAAAACGTCTTCACTGACAACGCACTGTGAGCTGGGGCATTGTCTTGGTGAAGGATCCATGACTTTTTTCTCCACAAATCGTTCCGTTTTCTCCGTACTCGCTCACGTAGGGTAGCCAGGACGCTAATGTAGTAATGCTGATTCACTCTTTGTCCCTCTGGTACCCAATCAATGTGCACAATCCCTCTGATGTCAAAAAAAACAATCATCATTGCCTTGAATTTCGATTTTGACATTCGTGCTTTTTTTGTCGTGGAGAACCAGGAGTTTTCCAATGCATCGATTGGCGTTTAGTTTCGGGTTCGTAAGTAAAAAACCACGATTCATCGCAAGTAATAACATTTTGTAAGAAGGTGGGATCACTTTCATGTTTTCCAGGATGTCAGAACAAATCATTCTTCGGAGTTCCTTCTGTTCAATTGTGAGACACTTCGGAACCATTTTTGAACACACTTTGTTCATGTTGAAACTTTCATGAAGAATCTGATACATCTAGGTACGACTCCTGTTAACTCAGACACTGCTCTGATTGTTAAACGGCGATCTTGTCGAACAAGTTTACCGATTTTTTCAATGTTTGCATCAGTTTTTGCTGACAATGGTCTGCCAGTGCGAGTGTCATCACTGGTGTCTTCGCGGCCATCTTTAAATCGTTTAAACCACTCAAACACTTGTGTTCGCAATAAACAATCATCGCCGTACACTTGTTGTAACATTACAAACGTTTCACTTGCAGATTTTCCTAGTTTGAAACAAAATTTGATGTTAACACGCTGTTCTTTCTGTACACTCAACATTTTCCGACGCACAGACAAAACGTCAACTACTTAAAACAGACGCCACGGGCAGACTGAGTGCAGGAGGCAGATGAAACTCGAGCAGTAGGCGGAGCGAGAGTCACGTGACAGGCAACGCGACTTTCAGCCTTATTGCATTCGTTTTATTGTTTCACCAGTACTAGTCCGGTTTTTTTCTAGCCAGACCTCGTATTTCTTGTTTGTCTTAATTCTGTCAATGTTCAACATTGTTTCTCATCCTTCTGTGTATCTAGGAACTGTAACGTGATAGGAAAAAGCTGATTTCACTGGTGAATTTAGCACACTAAACTTACGTATTTCCACCCATTTACAAACAAGAAGCAGAAAGAAAGTTGACCGGTGTAGCCGAAAACCTCATCACGTGGGAAGCCAGCGTAATCAGTGAATAAGGTACATAGGAAGAACTGCATAAATACAGTACACTGCTCTAACATGAGCTGCGAGAAAGCTGTTCTCGGCTGAACGATTGCCTCATTTAATTTTTGCAGCTGATGAAGTGATATGGATACAGATGATATTCACGCAAAATGTTGGTGATGTAATTCTTCTTGTACTAGCTGATGGAACTACATACACAGTACGTAGAAATCGTTCTTCAAGCTCAGTGTTCCGTACAACACGTGGCCTCCCATCATCTGCAACCATCTTCCCAAATGAGCTTATGAAACGTCCCCTTAGAAAAATTATACATGACTATGCTTAAACTGACACACAATATTTTTAGCGCAACGCAATCTGACTTTTATAATCCCTACAAAAGAATGGCCCTGACTAACATTAACCTATACCTTTCACAAATCACTTACCTCACAAAAATCTTCGTTACTCAAACTACTGCAATACAGCGAGCGCCACTACTGCCAGCTAAATAAAAGATTCAAACTACTGAAGGCACTAACTACTGATAGGCATAGTTAGCAAATGAAAGATTTTGATAGAGAACAAACAATGTATTTACCGTAATAGTGTTCAAAAGTCATAATATATATAACAGTTCATGACATCGATTCTTACAAATGTACTGTTTCTGATGGACACACGTCCAGATCATCCGCTCTCAAAAATCCGCCATCTCACTTCCCCACATCCACCACTGCTGGCGGCTCACCTCCAACCGCGCAACGCTACGCGCTGTTGACATCCAGCTGCCCAACACTACAATAGCAAACAACAATGCAAACCAGCCACAGACTGCACACAGCACAGGCAGTGATTTTCATACAGAGCGCTACGTGGCGTTACCAATAAAAAAAACATAAACAGCCTACTTACAAGCTTATCTTTCGTGAGAGTTGGTGGAGTCGCACAAATGATCTAGCACAAGGTAAATGCCTCCCAGGGTGATGTTCGGAAGAAAGTTAACGTGCTGTGATCGCTTTCCGAACTTCTACGCCGCTCGTGTAGGCATTTCAGGCAATGAATGCACCGTTGTGATGTTTTTTTGGTGGAAATTATTCTAAAAGAGAACCAACGGCACTCAGACTGTTGGGAATGCAGGGGGCGGCGTAGGTTATCTTCAAACAGAAAGATTCCGAACAATTAGTAACTAAACGATGTTTGTTAAATACGAAGAAAACTAAACTTAAATGATGCTTCGTCTTGTGAAATGTCCAGTACAATTAGACGTTTGAAATTACTACAAGTCCTCTAAAATATTAAAGTCCTGCCACTGTGCCTCTGAGTGACGCCTACGTGGAGTCCAGAGCTGGCCTAAGATGCCTACGGGGTCCAAATTGCCGGACGACCACTGCAACTTGTAGAGTCGGTGGTAACTTGAGACTGTACACGGCTCGACGCACTGAAGGGAACTGTTCGCCGTAGCTCAGTGCCACGGTACTTAACGAAGCATCGAAAAACCGTACACGTGGTGCCCATGTGTTGGCAGCTGCGGCCCCTGGCGGGCCTCAGTATAGTTCGTACTGCCAGCCCATACATCTGCTGCGCTACGAGTGTTTCGAGCGCGCCTTATCGATTGTGGTGCGCGGTACTCTCTGGAGTCGCGAGTACCGTCACCGCACAGACAAAACGAAACAAAAGTCGCCACCAGCTGCCAACAAGAAAGTGTGTAAAAGTGCAGATGTAACGTAATACAACCAGGAGTCACCAAAGGGAACTCCTTTCACACCTCTAAGCAAGAATTTTCGGACCTATGAGCATTTTGTAGCGTTCTGATATCAAGAATGAATCGCTAAAGTTCTCACATATGTTTTCATACACCGAGTATACACTGATGGGAAAAAATCGCAACATCAAAACATAATTAATGTAGAGTAAGAAAATTTCGGGAATACATTTGTCTAGGTAACATACAGGATCATGTGCGAGATCAGCCACCACAAATAAGAAATGTTGGCACGTTAATAACCTGTGTAAACGCCAAAATGTTGAATGCAAGCGTGCAAACGTGCATGCATCGTGTTGTACAGGTGTCGGAGCATAGTTTGTGGGATGGAGCCTGTTGCACTTGGTCAGTCAACACAAGGGCGGTTGATGCTGGATGACGCTGAAGTTGTCCGATGATGTGCCATATGTGCTCGGCTGGAAACTGGTTTGGTGGTCGAGCAGGCCAAGGCAACATGTCGACACTCTGAAGTGCATGCTGGGTTACAACATCGGTATGTGGGTGAGCGTTATCCTGTTGGAAAACTCTGCCTGGAATGCTGTTCATGAATTGCGGCACAGTAGGTCGAGTCACCAGACTCGTGGACAGATTTGCAGTGAAGATGTATGGGATAATCACGAGACAGCTCGTTCTATCATGCGATATCCCAGCCCAGACCATAACTCTGATGTACACTACTGGCCATTAAAATTGCTACATCACGAAATGACGTGCTACAGACGGGAAATTTAACCGAAAGGAAGAAGATCCCCTGATACGCAAATGGTTAGCTTTTCAGAGCATTCACACAAGGTTGGCGCCGGTGGCGACACCTACAACCTGCTGACATGAGGAAAGTTTCCAACCGATTTCTCATACACAAACAGCAGTTGACCGGCGTTGCCTGGTGAAACGTTGTTGTGATGCCTCGTGTAAGAAGGAGAAATACGTACCATCACATTTCCGACTTTTATAAAGGTCGGATTGTAGCCTATCGCGACTGGGGTTTATCGTATCGCGACATTGCTACTCGCGTTGGTCGAGATCCAATGACTGTTAGCAGAATATGGAATCGGTGGGTTCAGGAGAGTAATACGGAACGCCGAGCTGGATCCCAACGACCACGTATCCCTAGCAGTCGAGATGACAGGCATCTTATCCGCATGGCTGTAACGGATCGTGCAGCCACGTCTCGATCCCTGAGTCGACAGATGGGGACGTTTGCAAAACAACAACCATCTGCACGAACAGTTCGACGATGTTTGCAGCAGCATGGACTATCAGCTCGGAGACCATGACTGCGGTTACCCTTGACGCTGCATCACAGACAGGAGCGCCTGCGATGGTGTACTCAACGACGAACCTGGGTGCACGAATGGCAGAACGTCATTTTCTCGGATGAATCCAGGTTCTGTTTACCGCATCATGATGGTCGCATCCGTGTTTGGCGACATCGCGGTGAACGCACATTGGAAGCGTGTATTCGTCATCGCCATACTGGCATATCACCCGACGTGATGGTACGGGATGCCACTGGCTACACGTCTCGGTTACCTCTTGTTCGCATTGACGGCACTTTGAACAGTGGACGTTACATTTCAGATGTGTTACGACCTTGGCTCTACCCTTCATTCTGTCCCTACGAAACCCCACAATTCAGCAGGATAACGCACGACCGCATGTTGCAGGTCCTGTACGGGCCTTTCTGGATACAGAAAATGTTCGACTGCTGCCCTGGTCAGCACATTCTCCAGATCTCCCACTAATTGAAAACGTCTGGTCAATGGGGCCGAGCAACTGGCTCGTCACAATATGGCAGTCACTACTCTTGATCAACTGTGGTATCGTGTTGAAGGTGCATGGGCAGCCGTACCTGTACACGCCATCCAAGCTCTGTTTGACTCAATGCCCAGGCGTATCAAGGCCGTTATTACGACCAGAGGTGGTTGTTCTGGGTACTGATTTCTCAGGATCTATGCACCCAAATTCCGTGAAAATGTAATCCAGTATAATATATTTGCCCAATGAATGCCCGTTTATCATCTGCATTTCTTCTTGGTGTAGCAATTTTAATGGCCAGTAGTGTACGTCCAGGGTGTCTAGCACGTTGGCAGACTGGTTGCAGGCCCTCCACTGGTCTCTTTCTAACCGACACACGGCCATCACTGGCACCAGGGCAGAACATGTTTTCATCAGAAAACACAACAGACCTCCACCCTGCCCTCAAATGAGCTATCGCTTGACACCACAGATGTCGCAAATGGCGGTGGTTTGGAGTCATTGGAATACACCCTACAGGGCGTCTAGTTCAGATCTGTCCTCGAAGTTACCGATTTGTAACAGTTCGTTGTGTCACTGTGGTGCAAACTGTCGCTCAAATTGCCGCTGCAGATGCAGTGCGATGCGCCACAGCCATACGCCGAACACTATGATCTTCCCTCTCGATAGTGGCACGTGGCCGGCCAGAGGTCGGTCTCCTCGTGACTATACATACTGGTGATCACCCCTGCCAGCAGTCATGTACACTGGCTACATTCCTGCTAAGCCTTTCTGCAATGTCGCGGGAGGAACATCCAGCTTCTCGCAGCCCTGCTGTACAACCTCGTTCAAAATAAGCGATAATATTGTGTATGTCGCCTGAAAGTCGTTCTTGACTACATTAGTTCTCCGCGGCCAGTCTCAAAGCTAGCTAACGCCCACGCCGTTACAGCACGTATTTAAAGTAAACTTGATTTGCATCCTCATAACGGCGCTACTGACGCCACTCTTATGGGATTGGTGGGAAATTTGAATGGACACCACGTTTTAGATGTAGAAATACGCCTACCAACTTTCGTTTATGTTGCACAACTCCTAGGTATTGCAATTTTTTTTCCGTCAATATAGTTACTGCCTCTACAACCGAATTTACTTATGCTCTTCATTATGGTGGCTCTCAGCTGTGAGGTAGCCGATTCAGATCCACACAGAGGAAGAAATTTTCATTAGCAGTATTTCAAGACCAAAGGTAGTAACAGTGTCCGCGATCAAATGTGCTGACATAGATCGTTCATCTGGCACTCGAGGAAGACACTATCTGCTGCCACCTTTCCGATGACATCTTTTCATGTGACGCCTCTTTCTTCAATACAGCAGCTACCGCCAGTCTTCAGTCCGAATTCTGGATTGATGCAGCTTTGATCTGAAGCCTTTTGTTTTTTGCATAACTACCATACCCACCAACTGAAACTGTTTACTGCAGTCGGTTCTTGGTCTCCATCTACAATTTAAACCCTCATCCACCTCTAACTCTCTCTCTAGCGCTCCAACTTTTCTCTATCACTCTCTGTTTCCTTCTCTCCCTCCCTTTCTCTCTCTCTCTCTAACTGTGTGTGTCTCTCTCTCTCTTTGACTCTCTCTCTAACTGTTTAAGTCTCTAACTGACTCTCTCTCTACCTAATCTCTCTCCAACTAACTCTCTAACTAACTCTCTCTAATTCACTCACTCACTCACATGCTCCTATCCATTAACAAGCTGACGATTCCTTAAAGCCTCAGGATAAGTACTACCGCCTTATTCCTTCTATTCGTCATATTGTGCCAGGAATTTCATTTCTCATCAAAGTGATTCAGTACCTCTTCATTTGTTATTTATCTACCCAGCTAATCTTCAGCATTCTTGTGTAGCACCTCATTATATAAAACTCTGTTCTCTTCTTGTCTCGACTGCCGATCGTCCAGATATCGCTATTGTACACTCCAGACGAATACTTACAAAAAAATTCAATTACCTGTGGTTTATGCGAGTAAGTCTGTCTCAGATCGCAAATCTGCTCGTATTTATGTATTCCGCGGGAGAAACGAAATTAGCTGGGTTGCGATGGAATTCACGTCACCGCAGGCCCGACGGAAAGGTAAGCATGAAGAAGAAACCTGGTTTTTCTTTTCCTTAGAGCGAAAATTTCCGGTGATTTCTACATCTCATACAGACGGAGTAATTAGCTGACCGCTCGTTGAACGACGGAGTTCACAGTTCACTGAAATCTGAGGGCGACTCGTTCAGCTTCGAAATAAAATAATAGAGGAAGAAACAAGGAGTCATTAGAGGTGAAACATAAGATCGGCAGGGGAAGGTTGATGAGGGAAACCTGTCGTGTCCTTTTCAAAGGAACCACTCCGATATTTAATCTTGATCATGTTGATTTACAAAGCTGTTTGTTGTTAATACTAATAAGCTGTATTGGCACACATTTATTATGTCACAGCTGGCTTAGTTCAAAATACAGTCATCAGGTTATAACTTCCAACGTTCTTCAAATCCCCACAGAGTTGTGTCATTATCGTTACACGACTCTGTGGGGATTTCATATGAAGACTTAAAAAGGCTAGTTATCTTACGTAAACGTAACGTCAAATTCTGGTAGTTATGTTCCACAATTTGTCCTTAATTTTAAGGTTACATTTAGCGCAATAATGAATGCACAATGGTGCCACCAAAATTATTGATCACTTAGCCATCGATGTAAAATGTCTGACAGATAGCAAGCCTAATATGGAAACAATCTCAAGAAGTTTCCCCTTGACAAGTCCTTCTATTCTGTAAACAAATTTCTACTCTCAAGAGCCAAGGAAAGTGGTACACATGTCTAATATCGTGTAGGGCCTCCGTGAGCACACAGAAGTGCCGCAGCACGACGTGGCATGGATTCGACTAATGTCTGGAGTAGTGCTGGAGGGAATTGACACCACGAATTCTGCAGGGCTGTCCATAAATCCCTAGGAGTACAAGGGGGTGGAGATCTCTTCTGAACAGCAAGTTGCAAAGCATCCAAGATATGCTCAATCATGTTCATGTCTGGGGAGTATGGTGGCCAGCGGAAATGTTTAAACCCAGAAGAAGGTTCCTGGAGCCACTCTGCAGCAATTTTGGACGTGTGGGGTGTCACATTGCCCTGCTGAAACTGCCAAGTCCGTCGGAATGCACAATGGACATGAATGAATGCAGGTGATCAGACAGGGTGCTTAGGTACGTGTCACCTGTCAGAGTCGTACCTAGACGTATCAGGGGTCCATATCACTCCATCTGTATACGCCCCACACCATTACAGAGCCTCCACCAGTTTGAACAGTCCCCTGCTGACAAGCAGAGTCCATGGATTCATGAGGTTGTCTCCATACCCTACACGTCCATCCTGTCGATACAATATGAAACGAGACTCGTCCGACCAGGCAAGTTGTTTCCAGTGATCAACAGTCCAATGCCAGTGTTGTACGGGACCAGGCGTGGCGTAAAGCTTTGTGTCGTGCAGTCATCATGGGAACACGAGTGGGTGTTCGGCTCCGAAAGCCCATATCGATGATTTTCGTTGAACTGTTCGCACTCTGACACTTGTTGATGGACAAGCACTGAAATATGCAGCAATTTGCATAAGAGTTGCAATTCTGTCACGTTGAACGATTGTCTTCAGTCGTCGTTGGTCCCGTTCTTACAGGATCTTTTTCCAGCCGCAGCGACGTCTGATATTTGCTGTTTTACCGAATTCCTGATATTCACGGTACACTCGTAAACTGATTGTACGGAAAAATCCCCACTTCATCGCTGCCGCGGCGATGCTGAGTCCCATCGCTCGTCCGCCGACTATAACTTCACGTTCAAACTCGGTTAAATCTTGATAAGCTCCCATTGTAGTAGCAGTAACCGATCTAACAACTGTGGCAGACACTTGTTGCCCTATACAGTCGTTGTCGACCGCAGCGCCATATTGTGCATGTTGCATGGGGGCTTAATTATATATTATGAATGCAAATTCTTTTTAAATTTTTAGTAGCTGTATGTCCGATTACGAAGTCTCGTAAACGGTTGGCCCTGACTAGTTTTAGTACGCAATCTGACTGCATAGAATAACAACAAAGAAAGGAATGAAATTTTCCGTTAACACAATTAATTAATTAAGTCCCCAGCAGCTATAAAACCAACGCAACAACAAAGCACAAGTGTAACTGTTCTGTGTGTGGAAGTGTGATTCAACGTACACATCTGGCACGGTTCTTCTTCAATAAGACAAGAAATTTTAAATATCATTTATACTGAAGTAATTGAAAAAAATAAAAATACTATAACTGCGCAAGAAAACCAGAATTACACTCTAATACAGAACACAAGCCAGATGCTTTGTTGACTGAACCTGTAATGACGCATTATTTAAGACATGGAAATAATGAAAAAAAAGGGAATATTTTACCTTCATATATATCGACGAAAAGCACTCTGATCATTACAATATCTCCATTCGAACAACATCTGCTGTCTCGCCCATCAAACAACTGCATAAAACATGGAACAAGCACTCCCTACTACAACATATCAACACCGACTCACTACTACCACATCTCAACAAGCACTCTCCACCACGACTTCTCGACAAGAACTCTTCACTATGACATCTCAGCAAGCACTGATTACTACGAGTTCTCGACAAGCACTGCCAGTGGAGGCGGCTGAATAATACTCTTTGGCGCAATCTCTGGCGCTGTGGCTCAGTGTAGCCACCTTTCAATGTTTACATATCTCTGTATTTGAAAACACATGCCTATACCAGTTTTTTGGGCGCTTCAGTGTGTTTTGTAATATTTAGAAGGTGGTGGGTACTCACAACTGCATAAAAAGGAAACCTTGTAAATGTCCAGCATGTCGCCATACTCACGTAAGAATGTATAACGTGAAAGTTAAATTGCTCTTTCCACATTATTACGATAAATTTGACGGTTAATCTAACTTAACAGGTAAGTGACTATTCACACCAAACTCCACAGCGTTTTCACGCGACCGGAAGTCATTTTTACCTCCTCTGAACAACCTTAAGAAAGACGCACTTGTTCCAGGTGCTCAAAGCGTTTCCTATTTCAGGAATATCTATACTGATAGGATATCTTTCCTTCAGCAGGCACTTCGTCTGCTGAAGGCATGTGAATCAGTGGAATGGTGGTGACGGCGTGAGGAATGTTTATTGCTGTACACAAGCAGCTTTCGTAGAGATTATGAGTATATGCGCTTCAAATTATTTCCCTGCCAGGTACGGCAATTTCAACGAATTTGAAGCTGCTGAGGACAGGCGTAAAGACAATCTCAGAAGAATCATGGAGCGTGCCGGTATGAACTATTAAGCGAGTTACTGCTCTTGAGGAACCGCATATAATAGGAAGAAATAAGTATTCAGGATATGAGTCGCGTGACGTTTCGAGAAACTACTCGTATTTAACTTGCTCGTGCTATTTAGTTACAATTTAATTTTTGAAGCGTTAGCTGTTCACAGCCGTCGAGTGCTAATCGGATGTTGATCTCGCTTTCTAACCCTGATGACAGAGTCTGCCGGTAAACAAGATAGTTCTCGGCTGTCAGTCACCTCATCAGCGGTCGTGTGTCCATCTGCTGAGGCGGGAACTGTTAACTCGGCGTCCATTATAGCGTTTAGTGGGAAGGATGGCAGCGATAGGAACTCAAAGCAAGTCGTGACTTCACGCTAACAGTAAGAGGAAGTACTAACTGCTTTGCTACACACCAACACGTCTACGGCGTTTGAACGATACTAATAATAAGCTCGTTAGCAGCAATGTGTCTGGTCTTTATTTGGACATTTTATCGCATCGGCTACTTCCAATTTTAGGTGAATGTGTTTCTTCAGCTAGTTTACTGTATGTATTACCGTTCCTTAAGCACCTTCATGCGATTCGCCATGTACACACTGTAGGTACATTACATTTGTCAGTCATGTCATCGCTTTTACTCTGTTACGTATACAGTTACTAGGTATTCACATTTTTTGCCTGATACGTATTGCCTCAGATATAAGTTAAAAAATTCCTCCGATTCCAACCAAGGTTACCGGGAAGTTTCGCTTTGGAGTAAAATAGTTAAATGCTGGAACTGTAATTCCCTTCCTGTTGTTGTTAGTGTTGTGGCCTTCAGCCCGAAGACTCATTTGGTGCAGGTCTCCATACTAGCCTATCCCGTGCAGCCTTCTTCACCTCTAAGAACTACTCCAACCAAATCCACTTGAACCTGCTTGCTACATCCATGCCTAGATTTCGCTCTAAAATTTTTACTCCCGATACTTCATTACATTACCAAACTGACTATTTCTTCAATCCTCCTTTCTTTTAGTCAAGATGTGCGATAAATTTCTTCCAGTTCTGTTAAGCAGGCATAAGCTCCTCATTAACAATTAGATCTAGCGACCTAATGTTCAGATATCTTCTGCAGCACCACATTTTATCAGCTTCTACTCTCTTCTTGTCTAAACTGCATATCTTCCTCGTTTGACTTCCGTACAAGGCTGCACTCCACACAAATACCTTCAGAAAATACTTTCTAACAAGTTGATATTAGTTGTTAGAAAATTCCTCTTTTCATAAATGATTTTATTCTTATTGCCAGTCAACATTTTGTATATTCTCCACTTGCAGCCGCGCGGGATAGCCGAGCGGTCTCAGGCGCCTTGTCTTGGTCCGCGCGGCTCCCCCCGTCGAAGGTTCGGTTAGTTTAAGTTAGATTAAGTAGTGCGTAAGCTTAGGGACCGATGCCAGCAGTTTCGCCCTTGAGACCTTACGGCAGCTTTCCAATTTTTGTCCACTTCGACGTCAGTTATTTTGCTATCTAAATAATAAACCTCGTATATTACTTTTAGTGTCTTATTTCTTAAACTTTTTCCCACGTGCAACGCGTGATTTTATTCGTCTACATTCAATTACCCTTGTTTTACTTTTGTCCATTTTCATCTTACAATCCCTTTTCGAGACTTTATCCATTCCGTTCATCTGCTCGTCCAAGTCTTTTGCCGTCTCCAACAGAATTACGATGTCATCGGAAACTCTTGATGTGTTTATTCCAGCTCCCTGAAGTTTAATTCTATTTCCAAATTTCTCCTTGGTTTCCTTTACTGCTTGCTCAATTTACAGATTGAATAACATCGGGGATAGGCCACAGCCGTGTCTCACTCCCTTCTCAGCTACTGCTTCCCTTTAGTGTCCTCTGACTCATAACTGCAGTTTAGCACCCGTACAAGCTTCCTGTATTTTATTACTGCTGCCTTCAAAATTTCAGAAATTGTAGTCCAGTCAATATTTGGGAAACTTTGCCCAGTTCTACAAGTACTATAAACATAGCCTTTTTTTTTTTTTTTTTTTTTTTCAAACTGTCTTCTAAGATGAGTCGTAGGGCCAATTTGCTCCCGTGTTAACGCATTTCTGCGACATCCGATCTGATCTTCTACTAGGTCGCCTGCTATCGGTTTTTTTCCACTCTTCTGTAAATAATTCGTGTCAGTACTTTGCAAGCATGATTTATTAAAGTGATAGTTCGTTAGTATTCACACCAGCCTTCTTTGAAACTGGTATTACTACATCCTTCTTGAATTCTGAAGGTATTTCGCCTGTCTCATGTATCTTACACACCAGGCACTTAATTTCCACTTAGATCTATCAGCGCTCAGACAAATTCATCCCGCGGTATCACAACTATCTCCCATCTCTTCTTCATTTACTTCCTTTACCCATATTACGATACTGTCTTCAAATTCGTTTCTCTCGTATAGGCTTTTCTGTATATGCCTTCCACGTTTCATTCTATTGTTTACTTTGTACTGGCTTGCTCTCTCAGCTCTTGATATTCATACATCTGCTGTTCTTTTCGCCTAATGTCTCTTTAATTTTACTCTCGGCGGTATCGGTCTTTGAATTAGGCTTTGTCTTTCTACCTGTTTGATCCTATGAATGAAGCGTAATTCACGGAAAAGTTCCGTTGCAAAATCCTAGGTCGATTAATTACTTTTGTAAGACGTGTATATTTCTGTTGTCTATTGTCAAACCACAACTTTGAAAGATGTTTATATTTTATTAATAGGATTAAGTAGGAATAATTAATATCTGTCATGTTGTAAATAACTGTGGTAGCAGGGAATGTCTGCATCAAAGTATTGTTGGCAAGAGAGACCGCACATTGATATAATTTTAAAAAGGGCGGGAGAGACAGCGTATGGATACATTTTAAGAAAAGAGCGGGAAATATCGCGCATTGATACATTTTGTAATGGTAGCAGGGATTGTCTGCACCAGAAAGCATTTTTGGCAGGAGAGACCGCACTTCAGCGTTCGTAGGAAGTCAGTAGTAAGCGAGATGTGAAGGGAGTCGGTAGCAGGTCTGAAGCGAGAGGTTGAGAGGAGCGGTGTGTCTGCCAGCTATGATTTGCAAAAGATTATAAACGGATGTACAGAGACATCAGCCAAATATTGTCATAAGAGGAAGTAATATTATTGAATTATTTTTTTGAGAAACTCAAGACTAGTGAAGGTATGTCTGCGAAATGCTAGTTGTAAGATTATTGTAAAAAGTAAGTCCCATTTGAACGTTTGTAAAATCATTTCATTCAGAATATAATTAATTTTTGCCAGCAATATTGCATTACTGATTATAATCCATCTCAAAAACCGTCAACGCAAAACTTTGCAAAATTTAATGTCGTCAAGAAAAAGTTTAACTATGAATTACGTAACTTCAGTCAAATTAATTAAAGAATAACGTCAGCTTTGCTATTAAAGAATAACGTCGGCTTTGGTAATAAATACAGCCACTTATTATGACAGCCCACCAGCAGCTAATAAAGTATAGTAAAACAGAGCAAGTATATTCATGTCGCAGTTCGATGTAGCAGTCAGATGGCGATCCAGTAACAGTAAAAAAAGGTAATGAACAGTTTTGGGTTATTCCAGGTAACGACTGAGGACCACGACGACGACACATTCTATGTTTCGTCGAAATAATCAGAAAATAACTTTTAATAAGCAGCATTTAAATTTGTATGCGAAGATTGAGAAAGAGAATTAATTTCAAAGGGAAGATTTCATTTGTTATTATTAAGCGAGAGGTAGAAATACTAAGGGAAGGTTTCGTAGGTTATTGTAAAAGGGAATGTTGCGTAACAAAAGAGATATTGAGGAGACGGGAAGGTTTCACTATCTGTCATTGATGTGGGACTTTTTTAACCAAGGTGAATTAACAGAAGAGACAAAAGAGACGCAGAAAAAAGTTGTGGACTTCGTTGCGGCTTTTTTTGATCAGCATGAGGATGCCAATGAGATACTAAACAAACCGTATTGGAAGGCGGTGCAGGAAACGTGTTGTGCATTGCGAATAATCTAACTTACGTTCCAAAACGGGTCATGAAATATATTCTGTCTCCCAAATATATCCTGCACTACGAGTAAGCACTCTTTCAACAGTTTGTCATAATATCTGGAACCAGCGATTTAGCGTATTTGTAATATTTATATTAAACAGGTTTAGATTTTGCTAGTATATAAATAGCTTGTGGTGTTCTGTGGAAAGTAATTCACGTGGTTAGCAGCAGAAGTAGATCAGCATTGTTTATAATTTGTTGTCAGTACTTAGATCTAACCAAATTGCTGCTCCATCTGGGACTGGCTCGAAGTCGTTCCTATGCCCGCCCACCTGGAACAGCCCGGCTATGGGACACTTTCTCCCATTAAAAATCTCTCCTATCGTCTATTAGTTTCTTCTTAAATTTTTTTCTAGTTCCTGTTTCCTTTTCCTCAATTTGTTTTCATTTTATTCCAGTACCAACTCATTATTATTACTCTCGTTTTATCGCTCAAGAAAAAAATATTACAAATATGGAAAATGTATTGTCACATGCAAGATTGTAAAATGTACGACCTGCTTTTTAAAATAAGCAGCACGCCTTTTCAATACGCAATAAATGAAATGAAATGAATGTCAGTACACTCTGCAGAAGCAGTCTGCAATGGCTGCTTCTGTTGTCAATGCACGAAGGTCAGACAAAACACTAATCCCTACTTTTCTTTATTTTACGAAAAAAAAGTGAACTGCATATACATAGGATAACATCTACAACATGCTCGATAAATCTGTGACTTTTCAATATAATGACCGTCTTTGTCAACAATTTTTTTTCCCCCTTGAAACCAGAGCATGTATTCCCGTGTAGCAAAAATCATAGTGTTGCTCCCTCAGCCACTGGCGCACAGTATTTTTCAAGGTCTCCGCATCTTCAGGGTTATGCCCCCGATACGCTACTATGATTAAGTCGACCAGGCGGAAATCTTATCCCCCAGAGTCATAGTTGTTGGTGCATGGGAAAGATTTCTCAACCAAGTTTTGTATATTTTCTCAGTGCTGGAGTGACTGGAAAGTCCTTTTACATTGTTGTGCACTAAAAGAACATCCTCCGTAACTTTTGAAGGACGAACTCGCTCAAGGCGTGCTTTCAAGTTCTTGAGTATTTGCGAGTGTTGGATAGAGCTTATTGTGCACACTGTCTAAAAAAAAATCAACCAGACTCACGCGGTCTGCGTTTCGTAGCGATAACCTTCCCAGCAGAATGCACTGTTTGGAATCTTTCTTTATTATCGGTGATGTTGTGAGATGAGATGCCATTCCACTGATTGCCTCGTGGAAAGTGAACCCAAGAGTCGTCAATAGTTACAATTTTCGCCAAAAACTCCACGCTAAAGTGTTGAAACAGATTTTACTTCGATCTTTTTCTTGCCTCTTCCCGCCGGTCGGACAACATTTTACGTACCCAGCGTGCACAAGTCTTGGAGTAGCGCAGTTTTCCAATACTAGCCATCACACTGCCGTTACTGATGTATAACTGGCGACGCAATTCATCTGTCGTTACGGATGAAACAGTGAACACGCTGTATGCTGTGTAACGTCATTCCAGTGGCTGGCCCCCCGCTAGTCGTTCCATCAGCCATCTGTGTTCGGCCTTCATTTTGTCTATGGCGACGAACCCATCGTCTAAAGGTGCTGACGCCCACCGTACCATCTGCATGCACCTCCTTCAGCCTTCCATGAATACATTAAATGTATTCGGAATTGTGAAAAAGGACAACCATCATCTTAAGAATGGAATGACGACAATGAATATTTTTGCCGCACCTAGACTCGAGCCCGGATTTGCCGTTTATAGAGAGCTGTCGCTTTAGCATTTGGCTGACCGTGTCCGACCCACAGGCAGACCCAAACTTCCACTTGTCGTCCACCATGCGTCTATGGCCATGCATGCATGTCCAAAGGAACTTTGCATCCTTATCAGAACAACACAGGCACTGCAATATCGCATTCCATGAATTCGATGGCGCCTTTCACCTTCTGCAGTAAGAAATTCAGTCACAGAACGCTGGCTTACATCTACATCTACATCTACATCCACACTCCGCAAGCCACCTGACGGTGTGTGGCGGAGGGTACCTTGAGTACCTCCATCGGTTCTCCCTTCTGTTCCACTTTCGTATTGTTCGTGGAAAGAAAGATTGTCGGTATGCCTCCGATTTTATCCTCATGGTCTCTTCGCGAGATATATGTAGGAGGCAGCAATATACTACTTGACTCCTCGGTGAAGGTATGTTCTCGAAAGTTCAACAAAAGCCCGTACCGAGCTACTGAGCGTTCGTCTTGCAGAATCTTCCACTGGAGTTTATCTATGATCTCCGTAACGCTTTCGCGATTACTAAATGATCCTGTAACGAAGCGCGCTGCTCTCCGTTAGATCTTCTCTATCTCTTCTATCAACCCTGTCTGGTACGGATCCCACACTGGTGACCAGTATTCAAGCAGTGGGCGAACAAGTGTACTGTTACCTACTTTCATTGTTTTCCGACTGCATTTCCTTAGGATTCTTGCAATGCATCTCAGTCTGGCATCTGCTTTACCGACGATTAATTTTATATGGTCATTCCATTTTAAATCACCCCTAGTGCCTACTCCCAGGTAATTTATGGAATTAACTGCTTCCAGTTGCTGACCTGCTGTATTGTAGGTAAATGATATAGGATCTTTCTTACTATGTATTCGCAGCACATTACACTTGTCTACATTGAGATTCAATTGCCATTCCCTCCAGCATGCGTCAGTTCGTTACAGATCCTCCTGCATTTCAGTACAATTTTCCATTGTTACTACCTCTCGATATACTACAGCATCATCCGCAAAAAGCCTCAGTGAACTTCCGATGTTATCCACAAGGTCATTTATGTATATTGCGAATAGCAACGGTCCTACGACACTCCCCTGCGGCACACCTGAAATCACTCTTACTTCGGAAGACTTCTCTCCATTGAGAATGACATGCTGCGTTCTGTTATCTAGAACTCTTCAATCCAATCACACAATTGGTCTGATAGTCCATATGCTCTTACTTTGTTCATTAAACGACTGTGGGAAACTGTATCAAACGCCTTGCGGAAGTCAAGAAACACGGCATCTACCTGGGAACCCGTGTCTACCTGTGTCTATAGCCGTCTCGTGGACGAATAGCGCGAATTGGGTTTCACACGATCGTCTTTTTCGAAACCCATGCTGATTCCTACAGAGTAAATTTCTAGTCTCCAGAAAAGCCATTTTACTCGAACATAATACGTGTTCCAAAATTCTACAACTGCTCGTCGTTAGAGATGTAGGTCTATAGTTCTGCACATCTGTTCGACGTCCCTTCTTGAAAACGGGGATAACCTGTGCCCTTTTCCAATCTTTTGGAACGCTACGCGCATCTGGAGACCTACGGTACACCGCTGCAAGAAGGGGGGCAAGTTCCTTCGCGTACTCTGTGTAAAATCGAACTGGTATCCCATCAGGTCCAGAGGCCTTTCCTCTTTTGAGCGATTTTAATTGTTTCTCTATCCCTCTGTCGTCTATTTCGATATCTACCATTTTGTCATCTGTGCGACAATCTAGAGAAGGAACTACAGTGCAATCTTCCTCTGTGAAACAACTTTGGAAAAAGACATTTAGTATTTCGGCCTTTAGTCTGTCATCCTCTGTTTCAGTACCATTTTGGTCATAGCGTCTGGACATTTTGTTTTGATCCACCTACCGCTTCAACATAAGACCAAAATTTCTTGTGATTTTCTGCCAAGTCAGTATATAGAAATTTACTTTCGAATTTGTTGATCGCCTCTCGCGTAGCCCCCCCTCACACTACATTTCGCTTCGTGTAATTTTTGTTTGTCTGCAGGGCTTTGGCTATGTTTATGTTTGCTGTGAAGTTCCCTTTGCTTCCGTAGCAGTTTTCTAACTCGGTTGTTGTACCACGGTGGCTCTTTTCCATCTCTTACGATCTTGCTTGGCACATAGTCATCTAATGCATATTGTACATCAATGTCGGCCGTTTTGTAAACTTACAGAATGCTATCTTCTGTTACGGAAGTGGGCTGTAGAAAAACGATTTGCAGAAGTGCACAATATTCGTGATTATTACATTAGCAAATTAGTGAGGGAGAAAAAATGAGGAGTCATTGCTTTCTGTGTGGTCCTCGTATAACTCGAATCGTGCCCCACGCTTGAACGCTTTCCTCCATGATGGGATACATGGAACACGATGTCTGAATGAGTGAACGAGCGACCACGAGGGTACAAGTAGAGAGACTGGCGCTGATACAAGGGGGCGCTGACATCCCTCGAATGGAACGCGACGCTGGTTCGCTATGTACTGGGTTGGTGCATAAGTTCGTAGCGTTTTTCCGTAAGTATTAAACACAACATTGACACGTAACAGAGGCTTTAGTCAACAATAATACATTCTCCTTCACTATTTACAACAGTCTGCCAGCGGTAGGTTAACTTTTCGATTCCGCCACTGTATGAATCACGTGGTTTTGATGTGAAGAACTCATCCGGCCGTATTTGAAGGCTCTTCGATAAAGAGCGGTGAAAGGGAAAAATCTGAGGGCGCAAGATCAAGTGAATAAGATGGGCACGGAATGAACTCTCAATGCAACACCTGTATAGTGTTTTCTATTAGTCTAGCAAAATGCTGGCAGGCGTTATCGTGCAGTAGCACCACTTCACTGGTCGTTGTTCTTGACCTGCGTCTGCAAGACGTCTCGGTTCTTGACAACAAATGTCAGCAGTGATGGTTATGCCTCAGGGAAGCAGTTCGTAGTACATCACACCGACGTTGTTCCACTAAACGCATAACATTATCTTCTGCGAAAGCGCGCAGGTCATTGATAGCGGAGATGCTGTTTTGTTTGGGCTCAGTTATGTTAGCTTAAAGATAGATAACAGAACGCAGCATGTCATTCTCAATGGAGAGAAGTCTTCCGAAGTAAGGCCGGCCGAAGTGGCCGTGCGGTTCTAGGCGCTGCAGTCTGGAACCGCGAGACCCGCTATGGTCGCAGGTTCGAATCCTGCCTCGGGCGTAGATGTGTGTGATGTCCTTAGGTTAGTTAGGTTTAAGTAGTTCTAAGTTCTCTGGGACTAATGACCTCAGAAGTTGAGTCCCATAGTGCTCAGAGCCATTTGAACCATTTTTTCCTCCGAAGTAAGAGTGATTTCAGGTGTGCCGCAGGGGAGTGTCGTAGGACCGTTGCTATTCACAATATACATAAATGACCTTGTGGATGACATCCGAAGTTCACTGAGGCTTTTTGCGGATGATGCTGTGGTATATCGAGAGGTTGTAACAATGGAAAATTGTACTGAAATGCAGGAGGATCTGCAACGAATTGACGCATGGTGCAGGAAATGGCAATTGAATCTCAGTGTAGACAAGTGTAATGTGCTGCGAATACATAGAAAGATAGATCCAATATCATTTAGCTACAAAATGGTAGGTCAGCAACTGGAAGCAGTTAATTCCATGAATTATCTGGGAGCAGGCATTAGGAGTGATCTAAAATGGAATGACCATATAAAATTAATCGTCGGTAAAGCAGATGCCAGACTGAGATTCATTGGAAGCATCCTAAGGAAATGCAATAAGAAAAGAAAGGAAGTAGGTTACAGTACACCTGTTCGCCCATTGCTTGAATACTGCTCACCAGAGTGGGATCGGTACCAGATACGGTTGATAGAAGAGATAGAGAAAATCCAACAGAGAGCAGCGCGCTTCGTAACAGGATCATTTAGTAATCGCCAAGGCGTTACGGAGATGATAGATAAACTTCAGTGGAAGACTATGCAGGAGAGACGCTCAGTAGCTCAGTACGGGCTTTTATTGAAGTTTCGGGAACATACCTTCACCGAGGAGTCAAGCAGTACCCTCCGCCACACACCGTCAGGTGACTTGCGGAGTATGGATGTAGATGTAGATGTAGATGAAGAAATTTGTCGTCACCAGTAACGATACAGGATAGGAATGGTCAGCAGTGTTCAGGAGCCAACTGATAACGAACAAGCAGAGATGACATACACTCCTGGAAATTGAAATAAGAACACCGTGAATTCATTGTCCCAGGAAGGGGAAACTTTATTGACACATTCCTGGGGTCAGATACATCACATGATCACACTGACAGAACCACAGGCACATAGACACAGGCAACAGAGCATGCACAATGTCGGCACTAGTACAGTGTATATCCACCTTTCGCAGCAATGCAGGCTGCTATTCTCCCATGGAGACGATCGTAGAGATGCTGGATGTAGTCCTGTGGAACGGCTTGCCATGCCATTTCCACCTGGCGCCTCAGTTGGACCAGCGTTCGTGCTGGACGTGCAGACCGCGTGAGACGACGCTTCATCCAGTCCCAAACATGCTCAATGGGGGACAGATCCGGAGATCTTGCTGGCCAGGGTAGCTGACTTACACCTTCTAGAGCACGTTGGGTGGCACGGGATACATGCGGACGTGCATTGTCCTGTTGGAACAGCAAGTTCCCTTGCCGGTCTAGGAATGGTAGAACGATGGGTTCGATGACGGTTTGGATGTACCGTGCACTATTCAGTGTCCCCTCGACGATCACCAGTGGTGTGCGGCCAGTGTAGGAGATCGCTCCCCACACCATGATGCCGGGTGTTGGCCCTGTGTGCCTCGGTCGTATGCAGTCCTGATTGTGGCGCTCACCTGCACGGCGCCAAACACGCATACGACCATCATTGGCACCAAGGCAGAAGCGACTCTCATCGCTGAAGACGACACGTCTCCATTCGTCCCTCCATTCACGCCTGTCGCGACACCACTGGAGGCGGGCTGCACGATGTTGGGGCGTGAGCGGAAGACGGCCTAACGGTGTGCGGGACCGTAGCCCAGCTTCATGGAGACGGTTGCGAATGGTCCTCGCCGATACCCCAGGAGCAACAGTGTCCCTAATTTGCTGGGAAGTGGCGGTGCGGTCCCCTACGGCACTGCGTAGGATCCTACGGTCTTGACGTGCACCCGTGCGTCGCTGCGGTCCGGTCCCAGGTCGACGGGCACGTGCACCTTCCGCCGACCACTGGCGACAACATCGATGTACTGTGGAGACCTCACGCCCCACGTGTTGAGCAATTCGGCGGTACGTCCACCCGGCCTCCCGCATGCCCACTATACGCCCTCGCTCAAAGTCCGTCAACTGCACATACGGTTCACGTCCACGCTGTCGCGGCATGCTACCAGTGTTAAAGACTGCGATGGAGCTCCGTATGCCACGGCAAACTGGCTGACACTGACGGCGGCGGTGCACAAATGCTGCGCAGCTAGCGCCATTCGACGGCCAACACCGCGGTTCCTGGTGTGTCCGCTGTGCCGTGCGTGTGATCATTGCTTGTACAGCCCTCTCGCAGTGTCCGGAGCAAGTATGGTGGGTCTGACACACCGGTGTCAATGTGTTCTTTTTTCCATCTCCAGGAGTGTATGTCACCCGCTGATTTTAAAGATTTTCTCTTAGAGCATGCGGTAACCATACACCCGATTTCTGAATCTTTCTCACTGCGTGCAAATGTCGCACGATGGCGGAACGATCACAGTTCATCATACGAGGCGTGTTTTTTTTAAGTAAGTATCGTTTTGAAATTAAAAAAAGACGTGAGAAGATATCCCAATAATTTTATTTTTACATGAAAGCCTGTACCTTAATGTAGGCAGTGACACCATTACGGTCTGATTCTTCCTTGTTTATGTTGTGTACTGAGTGTTTAAGATGCCTCCGATAATCGTGAGTCCAGCCGACTGTGAAGTACGGGCTGTTATAAGATTTCTTAGTGCTAAAGGCCTAAAAGCGATAGATATACTTTATGAGATCTGTGCAGTTTACGGAGAAAACATTATGTGTGATGGAATGGTAAGAAAGTGGGTGAGATCATTTAAAGATGGCAGCACAAATGTGCACGATGAACAACGGAGTGGGCGTCCTTCGATCGTTAATGGAAATTTGGTACAGGAAGTGGACGACAGGGCGAGAGGAAACAGACACTTCACGATTTCCTCCTTGCGGGATGACTTTCATAATGTTTCTCGTAGCGTTTTGTATGGCATTGTGACCGAGCACTTGAATGACCGAAAATTGCGCGCACGTTGGGTAGCGAAAATGTTGACGGATGCGCAAAAAAACCAAACGCTTAGACAGTGCATTGACTTTCCTTGAGCGGTACCACAACGACGGCGATGATTTCTTAAGCCAAATTGTTACGGCGATGAAACATGAGTGGCCTTTGTCACACCAGAGTCAAAGCAACAGTCCATGGAAGTTGAGGAAGGGCATCGTTTTGTTGCAAGACAATGCCCGTCCGCATGTGGCGAATCAGACCAAAGATCTCATCACATCTTTTCGATGGGAAACTCTAGATCTTTCTCCGTACAGCCCTGATCTTGCGCCCAGTGACTACCATCTATTCCTGCACTTGAAGAAAAGTAGATTAAGGTACAGGCTTTCATGTAAAAATAAAGTTATTGAGTTATCTTAGCACGTCTTTTTTTAATTTCAAAACGGCACTTACTTAAAAAACACGCCTCGTATTTGCCATTTCTCGAGTTCAATGATGCGGATTATTGTGGTTTAATGCGTTTAAACGATATTCATGAAACCCCGATCGTATTCCTGAACGTGGAGTATCACTAATTTCAAAACGACCCTACTTAAACAGTTTTCTTGCCGTTTTGGCCGTGGGGCTGAGTGCTGTCCCGTCCGGCCTATTAGCCTGCTTAGTTTACGATATATAGTGCAGAAACGATATCTCCTTGCTGGGATGCCAACGGCTTGATTCGTTCGTTGGTCGAATGATAAAGAACGTCATTTAGATGCTGAGTACGCAAAGACAAGCTCGAGAGAAAACGAATAAGACTCTTGTTGACTCGTAACTATGGGCTATGCACAGCTACAAAACTCCACATGGAGTAATATGAATGTATAAATTGCTATAAACTAAGATTAAACGGCACGGAGTTAATAGACGAAACACAGCGCTCCTGGCGGCCGGCGCAGAACTAATTTAACAGCGCGGCACGACACATGCGTGGAACACCACACTGAACAGAACTGCTGGCCTCGGTCGCTACACCGTGCTCTGTCCAGCTACTGAAAGATAGAAGAATCTGTCGGAAATGCTACAATTTCTCCACTTTGGACTCCATTTTCTAGTGTTCACTGCTCACTCACTATCTCCAAACGCCAAAATAACGGTATGTACACTCAAATGGCAACAATGAAATACAAATAAAAAATCACAGTCGATAAATAAACCCATAGCAACCGGAATAGCAACATGCAAAACAAAACGCTGTTAACTTATGTACCAACCTAATACCTGGTCTGAGCAAACGACGCCGACATTTCCCAATACGCCACGCAGCTCGATAGGGTATCAAGCGTTGCTCGAACGTGTGAGTCACACTGCACGACCACAAGCGATAAGCGAGAAACTACGAACTAGCCTCAACAACATGTTAAAGCACTGCTTAAAATTTGAGTTTCGTGAAATACGGGAAGAAATCGCATTAAATCCTACCACTGTACAAACCCCTATAGTATCTGAACAAATTTACAACACTGGTTCTCAAACACTCTGTGTGGATATCAAAACATCTATAGTGATTTTTTGTTTGTAAAGCTGTCTAAGCTGAAAAAGTTATCCTTAAAAATATTACTGGACTTTGAACCCACAAGAGTGTTTTATTTGGTTGTTTGAGACTATAAATTTTGTGAAGTGGGTTCCAAATGAACATTTATATCTCTTTTCACATACTAAAACAACGAGTAAGAAAAGTTAGTTTCAACAAGCTTGTAAACAACATAATTACATTCAGATGAAACTGAAGAAAATTAACAAAGTAATAAAAACCTAATGAACGAAATAAATCATGTAAATAGATTGTAATTGCGATCGCTAAAATAACTTGGTGCCCAAGTTTAAATGAGGCACAACTTTCGGAAGACGAAAATAGGATTTCGGAAACCTGTTTGTCGCTGTAATGCTTAGATGCTGAGGTCTCAAGCTGTCTACCTAGACCCGTCGAATATCGGGTTTCCGATCGTCAGTTATTTTACACAATAGCCTCTGGAAATCAGATATTACGCTTCCTGATTTAGTCGCCACAGGGGTGTTTTTAATCAGTTGAATATCAGTGGTAGATAGCTTCATGCTCAGTCTAGTATTTCTACATGTCCTCCATTATACGGAATGGCACTCCGTCCACATTAGCCGGAAAGAGGCAAGGTTCGTTGTGGAGATACTGTCAAGAAACATCGATCGCCAGATCGTGGGCAAACGAAAAGTTCCAAAATTGGACTGATACATGACTGAGTTGTTTTATTTGTTTATTAGTTGCTGTTTTGCGTGCAACCTGCACTCTAGAATAATTTGCAGTCTGTATTCGACAGTTATATCTTCCATTTAAATCCATCACGTACATTATTTCTCAAGTCAACATCCATTTTTCTCCAAACGTAGTAATCATTTATGGATGAATGACGTATCGTTAGAAAGGTTTTTTTAACCTTCTTCTGACAGTCCATACCGATTTTGCGCTAAGAGTTAATGTGTGTGGAAAATGTTAACATAGAAAGATTTAGCTATCATAGGCAAAAGGGCATCATGGATGCCCAGCTTCGTACCTTAACTAACTTATTCATCACAAATAAGTGACCCTCGTTTCATGTTATTACAGACACCATTTTATTTCTTTTAAAGTATTTATTAGCTGAATAATTTGTATATGGCATAGTCATAATTAATAACCATGACCTCTGTGGTAGTCCATTATCTCTGCCCGTTGCACAAACTGATTTTTCTAAACGAATATACGGTACTTTTCGAAACGGCAAACATATTTGTCGCTGCGCCTTGAATCGTGATTTACCTATTGTTACTATGGCCCAACCGTTTTTGCATAAAGTACGAAGTGCGCTTAAAATGCCAAACTACGATTCGAAGTTATTGTGGCCTTGGTGGTAGACTGGGTAAAAAGCGAACCCTGATTTCTAACCTATAAATTTGGCATTTATTTACCTAGTTGTGTTTTATATTTGCATTGCATATTAAACTCCTCTTCAGCATCAAGTAAATGTAAATATTACGGTGGAAATTTAGAAATTGTAAACAGTTGATGACAGTGAAATATTGACACGAGCAGTAAATTGCATTTCTTATGTCTTCCATTTTGTGTCTGTATTTGTCATTAATTATTAACTTTTGTGAACAACAAGGTGATGTAAATACTACTGTCATTTTTAAAGATTTTTCTCTTCATTCCTACAACTACCCATAGCCCAAGGACTACACTTATTCCAAACATTGTCATTATTTAAAAACTATAAAAAGTGCGATAGTTCCGCACGTGACCCCTAGCAGTACAATAATAACGCTAAGACACAGTGTTGTCATAGTATCAACATAAATCGCTAGATTGGGGACAACGAAAGCTCGAGCATAGCAAAGAGATTTCTCGGAACTCTGCTCGACCATTCGATTCGCACTAAGGCGCTGCAGTCATGGACTGTGCGGCTGGTCCCGGCGGAGGTTCAAGTCCTCCCTCGGGCATGGGTGTGTGTGTTTGTCCTTAGGATAATTCAAGTTAAGCAGTGTGTAAGCTTTGGGACTGATGACCTTAGCAGTCAAGTCCCATAAGATTTCACACACGTTTGAACATTTTTGATTTGATTCGCACGAGCACTGCTGTGTAACCGCTGCTGCACACCATACTTTCGGAGTTCAGATGTAGCGTTTAGAAGTATTCTCCAGCAGCTATTCGGAGCGTAACCTGGCACCCAGGTCTTGCAGACGTTGAGTATTAAAACGCAGAACGGAAGCTGTCGTCTGCGCTACGTCGCAGGAGAGTTCCCCTGAGAAGACGTATGCGGCACTGCTGCAGCTGTTTCGTCCCCGGCACACACACCACGCATGGGTAGGCAGGGAGATAAGTGAGGGAGATAAGCCCAGAATGCTGGCTGGCGCCTGGGCTAGGGGATCCCCGTGGGATGTGTAGGGCGCTACGGTATCTTGGTGAGCCAACTCGTGGTGGGGAAAGGTCGTAAATTGTGATGCGATTCAGCTGTATTAGGTAACTGAGAAGCATGTAGAATTTAATAGAGAAACACTCCTGACGTTTATTAATCACGAGAAAGTACTTGACATTATAGATAGGATGATGATGATGATGATGATGACGATGTTTGGTTAGTGGGGCGCTCAACTGCGCGGTTATCAGCGCCCGTACAAAGTCCCAATTCTTACATAGTCCAACTTTTTTTTACACAGACCAGTCGAGCAACCGTCACTAGTGATGATAATGATGATGAAAATGATGATGATGAAATGATGAGGACAACATAAAGACCCAGTCCCCGGACAGAGAAATGTAGACAGGAGAATACTGTGAGAAATACAGGGTGATTCACAAAGAAAGGCCAGATTTCAATCGTTTATTACAGACAAACTATAGAGGAAACAAACTGCGCATATGAGTGGATACAGGAAGGTTGAAAGTCTTTTCGCACAGACAGTGCACCATACATTTAACATGAGCACCATGCGTTGCTCGATAACATCGAAATGGTAGTCCATTTCATTCCTCACTCGACTCAACAGGTCCCTGTTTATTGATCGACAGCTTCAACAATTCGAATTCTCAGGTCTTCACAAGTACACTACTGGCCATTAAAATTGCTACACTACAAAGATGACGTCCTAAGGGCGCGAAATTTAACCGACAGGCGGATGATGCTGTGCTATGCAAATGATCAGCTTTTCAGAGCATTCACACAAGGTTGGCGCCTGTGGCGACACCTACAACGTGCTGACATGAGGAAAGTTTCCAACCGATTTCTCGTACACAAACAGCAGTTGACCGGCGTTGCCTGGTGAAACGTTGTTGTGATGCCTCGTGTAAGGAGGAGAAATGCGTACCATCACGTTTCCGACTTTGATAAAGGCCTATCGCGATTGCGGTTTATCGTATCGCGACACTGCTGCTCGCGTTGGTCGAGATCCAATGACTGTTAGCAGGATATGGAATCGGTGGGTTCAGGAGGGTAATACGGAACGCCGTGATGGATCCCAACGGCCTCGTATCACTAGCAGTCGAGATGACAGGCATCTTACCCGCATGGGTGTAACGGATCGTGCAGCTACGTCTCGATCCGTGAGTCAACAGATGGGGACATTTGCAGGACAACAATCCATCTGAACCAACAGTTCGACGACGTTTGCAGCACCATGGACTATCAGCTCGGAGACCATGCCTACGGTTACCCTTGACGCTGCATTACAGACAGGAGCGCCTGCGATGGTGTACTCAACGACGAACCTGAGTGCACGAATGGCAAAACGTTATTTTTTCGGATGAATCCAGGTTCTGTTTACAGCATCATGATGGTCGCATCCGTGTTTGGCGATATCGCGGTGAACGCACATTGGAAGCGTGTATTCGACATCGCCATACTGGCGTATCACCTGGTTTGGTGGCATGGGGTGCCATTGGTTACACGTCTCGGTCACCTCTTGTCCGCATTGACGACACTTTGAGCAGTGGACGTTACTTTTCAGATGTGTTACGACCCGTGGCTCTACCTTTCATTCGATCCCTGCGAAAGCCTACATTTCAGCAGGATAATGCACGACCGCATGTTGCAGGTCCTGACGGGCCTTTCTGGATACAGAAAATGTTCGACTGCTGCTCTGGCCAGCACATTCTCCAGATCTCTCACCAATTGAAAACGTCTGGTCAATGATGGCCGAGCAACTGGCTCGTCACAATATGCCAGTCACTACCCTTGATGAACTTTGGTATCGTGTTGAAGCCGCATGGGCAGCTGTACCTGTACACGCCATCCAAGCTCTGTTTGACTCAATGCCCAGGCGTATCAAGGCCGTTATTACGGCCAGAGGTGGTTGTTCTGGTTACTAATTCCTCAGTATCTATGGACCCAAATTGCGAGAAAATGTAATCACATGTCAGTTCTAGTATAATATATTTGTCCAACGAATACCCGTTTATCATATGGATTTCTTCTTGGTGTAGCAATTTTAATGGCCAGTAGGTTAGATGCCCAAGGTAAGACAAAGACTTTGTCCTTTATGCATCCTCGCAGAAAAAATCGCAACGTGTGACTTCTGGTGTCCTGAGAGGCCAAAAGCAATGAACGAAGTCTTATTCTCCACCTCTTCCAGTCTAATGTTGCGTAACGATGTTGTTAAGATAATGCCGCACTGTAAGGTGAAAGTCAGCCGGGACGCCATCATAGATAAAAATGAAATCACTGGAATCTTCGTGAAATTGAAGGACCAACCAGATTTGTAGATGTCCAAGAATGACATTCCTGTCACAGTTTCGTTCGGAAAAAAGAAAGGTCCACAAACTTTGTGTACAGAAACGGCACAAAACACATTTAGTTTCGGTGAGTCTCTTTCATGTACGACGACGACGCCAGCATTTTGTCACGCCCCAATTCTTACATTATGGCGGTTTACTTTACCCGGCAGATCACACGTCGATTCCTCCGAACAGATGATTCGTTCGCGAAAAGTGTCCTCTACCATATCGCGGAGAACTGAAATTCAAAATTCGTAGCTTCTGTCTTGGTAGTCAGTATTCAATTGCTGCGACAACTGCAACTTGCAATGTTTCATATTCAGATGTCGTTCCAAAAGACGCCACGCCGTTGTTTGAGGAATTTCAAGTTCCTGGCCTGTGGGTCTTGTGGATATCAGTGGGCTCGGTGTGAACGCATCTCAGACATGCTCAAAGTTTTCAACAGACGTGCGTGGCGGCCCAGTGCTCTTCCCTTTGCATATGCAACCACCTTCCTAGAATTCTGCATGCCAGTCATGAATCTGTTAGCGCAGAGGCGGTTACGTGCTGAATCGACGATGGAATTAACGCTGCACTTGAGCAATGGATTGCCTTCGCGCAAATCCCAGCACACAAAATCATTTGTCTTGTGGTGTATTCGCTATATTGCAACAAAGAAACAACAGCGCAGGTGTCTCAAAACTTTGAACCTTCTTTCGTCCAGTGAAATGTGCAATGTCTTTCCGTCTGTTTTAGTTTGTCTGTAATAAACAACTGTAATCTGCTCTTTCTTTTTAAATCAGTCGGTACTAGACAGAAGAGGGACACCACAGCACTTACTAAGAGTAATCAAATGAGCATTCCAGTGTCCCAGTATTGCCATTGCTAGAAAAGTGAATCTTAAAGTAACTACCAAAAGGATGCACTTTGTCTCAGATGCATGTTGATGATATGATGAAAGAATCATTCGAAGAAGGAGAGTTTTACATCAATAATTTTAACGAATGGGATTACCTAATGAGAGCACTCTTTGCTGATGACCAACTTCTGATAGCTGAGAGTGCGGACACTCTTCAAAACACCATTTACAAATTAAATATAACTGCAAAGACCTATATCTTAACAATCACAACCCAGAAGACAACAGTCATGGTTTTTAAAGGTCAAGAACTGTCTGAAGCAAAATTGTAAAAATCAGCCACAAAATAGGGAATGCGATCTTCCTCACAAACGAATAGGTCATACTGACAAAAATTGAAAGAGTCGTTTACACTAATGGGACCATATACAGGGTGTTTCAAAAAGGACTTTACAACTTTAAAAAGTCATATAAATCTACAGAAAGAAGATATAGAGCTGGGTTGAGTGTTGTTTTGTAGGGAAACGCATCAAGTTTTTTTTCCCTTAAACTGGAGATGTTATATATGGCTTCCGTTAATCGATTTAACATATCTGCACAGAAGTTCTTGCGAGCACTTTTATCAGTTTCTTTTACTGCTTGAACGATCGTCGATCTGTACGGTGTCAAATGCAAAAAGTTTCTCAACACACGCCAAACAGTCGTATGTGGGATTTGCAGTTCGCGAGATGCACGCCGGAACGAATTCGTATGGCCGTTGACAAAACGTTGTCTCACTCGCTCAACGACGTCGTCAGATGTGCTTGGACGACCTGATGATTTCCCATGTCTTATCGAGCACCCTGTTTCTACAAATCATTTATGCCACTCATAAACTGTAGGTCTACTAGGAGAATCTTTAGCGTACTTGATGCGGAAATTACGCTGAACTGTTGTCGCCGACTTCGATTCTTCAAAACAAAACACACAGCTAATATGCTCGGGTCCATTGAGGGCAGCCATCTTTAACGCAGCTGCCGCTAGCGCTCCTTATGGTGCGATTCGGCACTAGGGAAATACGACAGACAAAACTTGATGTGTTTTCCTACAAATTGACACTACAATCACCTCTATAGGTACTGTGAATTAATTTATATGAATTTTCAAAGTTGTAAAGTCCTTTTTGAAACATATGTACAGAACACTGAACATAAAGGTGAGCAGAGGAGCCTTAATAAGGTAACACAAAACAATGTCAGTACCATCAATATACTTCATGGCAATGAGACTGGGACAGTAACTGGAAATGAACGAAGAGTGCAAGCTGTGAAAATGAGAATGAATGAAAGTAAATGTCCAAAATAATAATGAATTGTCGACCAATAAAGAAAAGAGCAAAAAGTAGACCAAGATAGAGGTGGAGATATCAGACAGAAACTAATCACAGGTAACAGAAGCATAGGACTAGAGAACGTAACAGGGAAGTACTGAGCACTTAAAGAATGAAGAAGAAGAATTATCCGCTTTTTTCATGAATCAAAGGTCGACTCCAAGCACTCCCACTATACCTGATGGATTGCATCATTGCTTCATCATCACCAAAGTTTCGTGCAATAAAAGTTGGTTATGTCGCACAGCAGACACATTCGGTTACTGCATGAAATTACTTGAAATTATCGGTCAGCCACTTTTCATTTCAAACATTTTACCTCTATTTACTCCATCAGTTTTCTTCGTCTGTTTAAAGTTTTTGTATTTGGTTTCCCATTTAGAATGTATCCCCAGAATTACAGAACCACCTCTGAGTCACGTAATAGGTTTCGTAGTGAATAGTTTCCATGAGTAATCAATCGTGCGTAGCCTAATATGAGAGCACCACTCAACTTCCTTTCAAATACAGATGCTGCGAGCCGTGGACAATGAAGGAAAATGGAAAGGCGATGAATACATCTGACTGCAAGAATACAGAGTAACATCAGCATAATCAGGAAATGGTATAAAGGATGCAGAATTCGTATCGATAGGAAGGTTAGATAAAAGAGTGACTTATTATGTACAGTTGAGTGATAGGATGATTCTCATCAGTATCAAAATCAAGCAAACGCCATTAGCTACAGGTTAGATGTAAGTGACAACTTCACAACCAGTATATGACGAGAATGAACAGGGTGGTCAAAAACAGTGTGAAAAGCTTGTGTGAAAGGTTGTACTGATAAAGAAAGGGGCAGCAAAAAATTCGATGCGTTGTGCCGCTTCTGAATTATTTAGCATAAAAGTTACCTAATCAGGAGGTGACGCGCGCAAATTCAAACAGCCTGACACAGTGTCGCCAGATTTGTTCTTCGTATGCTTTCATTAAACCGAACAAACGTAGCCTTTTCTCATCTAGTATAAATTTATGAGTTCCGAAAATGAGCGTTTGAACAAGTGGTAACTCATGGACCGTCTATGTCTGTGCGTTACCGCATTTTAAGGTGTGCATTTGCTTCAACTTGCTTGCGCAACGACTTGATTGGCTATTGTCAATGCTAAATTACGGCGCAACGCATTGCGTTTTTTTAAATAGTTATTTCTCCCCCCAGCCTACACTGCAACACCCTTACAAGCTTTTCAGACTGTTTCTGATCACCGTATGTAAGGGAACTGAATAGGTAACTGAGTATGCATGGGAAGATGAATAATAATCACGGTGGATTGGAATTATATAGTAGGAGAGGGAATAGAATGGAAAATTAGAGAAGAATAGATACTCGACAGTACAATCGAGAAAAGAGAAAACATTCTAGAGTTCTGCAATAAATTTCAACTTGTAATAACATGCACACGCTTGAAATATCGCAAGAGGAGGAGGTGTACTTGTAAAAGATTACGAGGCACCGGAAAATGACAGCTGGATTCCTTTACGATAAGACAGAACACATAATGGCAGACAGTCAGTTCATAGCGAAAAGAAAAGAGACGAAAGTTAAAGTACTCAGTATGACAATCACGTGGAGGAAAATTTTCCATTTTGTAGCCAAAGAACATAATGCAAAATCGAGACGAACAATAGCAAAAGTAAGCCATCCTTTATCAGCATGAAAATCAACATCAGTCAATGGAAAATCAGTACGGCCACCACAAAACATTGATGAACCATGTAGCATATTGGTCTTGTCAAAACCCGAGGAACTATTTCTGCTTTTCTTTCTTAGCCTCCATAGCATCACCTCTTAATCCTACCCTCTGGAAATGTCTGTAAATCAGTTATTACGCATTCTGTTGCAAAGCGCTGTTGCGGCCTCGCGACCTCGGTCGCTGGTGCCCAGGCAGGTTTCACGGAGCCTAGATTCTCTTGGCCCGCGTACGCTCTAACCGTCTAACGACTCACGTGGCGCCTGAAACTATTGGAAGTCCGTTTTCTGTCACTTCTGTGACTGACGTCATCCAGTTGGCGCTTTCCTATATACACTACTGGCCATTCAAATTGCTACACCAAGAAGAGATGCAGATGATAAACGTGTATTCATTGGACAAATATATTATACTAGAACTGACATGTGATTACATTTTCACGCAATTTGGGTGCATAGATCCTGAGAAATCAGTACCCAGAACAACCACCTCTGGCCGTAATAACGGCCTTCATACGCCTAGGCATTAAGTCAAACAGAGCTTGGATGCCATGTACAGGTACAGCTGCCCATGCAGCTTCAACACGATACCACATTCATCGAGAGTAGCGACGCGTATTCTGACGAGCCAGTTGCTCGGCCACCATTGACCAAACGTTTTCAATTGGTAAGAGATCTGGAGAATGTGCTGGCCAGGGCAGCAGTCGAACATTTTCTGTATCCAGAAAGGCCCGTACAGGACATGCAACATGCGGTCGTGCATTATCCCGCTGAAATGTAGGGTATCGCAGGGATCGAATAAAGGGTAGAGCCACGGGTCTAACACATCTGAAATGAAGCGCCCACTGTTCAAAGTGCCGTCAATGCGAACAAGATGTGACCGAGACGTGTAACCAATGGCACCCCATACCATCACGCCGGGTGATACGCCAGTATGGCGATGACGAATACACGCTTCCAATGTGCGTTCACTGCGATGTCGCCAAACACGGATGCGATCATCATGATGCTGTAAACAGAACCTGGATTCATCCGAAAAAATGACGTTTTGCCATTCGTGCACCCAGGATCGTCGTTGAGTACACCATCGCAGACGCTCCTGTCTGTGATGCAGCGTCAAGGATAACCGCAGCCACGGTCTCCGAGCTGATAGTTCATGCTGCTGCAAACGTCGTCGAACTGTTCGTGCAGATGGTTGTTGTCTTGCAAACGTCCCCATCTGTTGACTCAGGGATCGAGACGTGGCTGCACGATCCGTTACAGCCATGCGTATAAGATGCCTGCCAACTCGACTGCTAGTGATACGAGGCCGTTGGGATCCAGCACGGCGTTCCGTATTACCCTCCAGAACCCACCGATTCCATATTCTGGGAACAGTCATTGGATCTCTACCAACGCGAGCAACAATGTCGCGACACGATAAACCGCAATCGCGATACGCTACAATCCGACCTTTATCAAAGTCGGAATCGTGATTGTACGCATTTATCCTCCTTACACGAGGCATCACAACTACGTTTCACCAGGCAACGCCGGTCAACTGCTGTTTGTGTACGAGGATTCGGTTGGAAACTTTCCTCATGTCAGCACGTTGTAGGTGTCGCCATCGGCGCCAACCTTTTGTGAATGCTCCGAAAAGCTAATCATTTGCATATCATGGCATCTTCATCTTGTCGGTTCAATTTCGCGTCTGTAGCACGTCGTCTTCGTGCTGTAGCAATTTTAATGGCCAGTAGTGTAAGTAACCGCTGTTTCGGTGTTACTCATTCGCTGAGATGTCTTGGTGTCCTGTGCGTCGTGTGTGTCATTGGCGTCCTATGTATTTACGAGACTTAGATGTTGGGATTGACTATAGTATGAATGTTGATACTCTTTAGACTACTGTGTTGCTACATGGCCCGTCAGTGTGCCCGTATTGACTTTGCATTGGCCGATGTTGATGTTCTAGCTGGTCAAACGTGGCTTACTGTTGCTAATGTCCCTCTTGATTCTGCATTACGTTCTTTGGCTACAAGTTTAGAAAATTTCCCTACAGCTGACTTCATTGCGTGCCGAACATTTAGGGCAAGGCAAGCTGAAGTTTCTGTAAGGACTGATATTTTAGGAATTTTTTTTTATTGACAAACCTATGTGTGCCGTACGCGTCATATGTGTAAATTTTCTAACGGCGACACGTACAAGATACGCGGCTGTCACATATTGGCACAGAGCTATGAATGTATGTTAGTATGCGATAGCCGCTTATCTTGCATGGGCCTACATTTTCGTGGCCTGCATTCATTGTAAGAAGCAGTCATGACTTAGACGTTTTAGCGGCGGTGATGACAAACGATTCGTCTGCAGCGTCAGCCGTGTATCCACAAGGGTACATCGAGAACCGGCTACTACATGGGGTAATATTTTTTTAACCGTCAGAAAGAATGAGTACACAAGGAGGAAGCTATGAAATACAGGGGAATGACGTCTGTTTCACTGAAGCCGTAGATGCTGTGATAGTGAATATCAGATCAGTTAAGTTTTTTTCATAAGATCAATTTTGATCCTCTACAGCTCACCAAACTGACAAGGAGATGCTGGAAGACGTACCTCATATATGATTAGTGTTCAATAAGCAGTTGAGGCTCAATGTTGTGCATAGAAACGGTAATCACAGCAGTTGGACTGACAAATATAGGTCTATAAGGTAGGTAAATGCAAGGAATTTGTGTATAACGGATCATGTACTTCATTTAATCGACGAATTAAGAAGGGACAATAATTAAGGTAAAAAGTACAGCAATATAAGTGACTAATAAATGAAATCGAAGAAATAAAGATAAATCTGTAACGTCTCGTCGCGACAGACGGAGTACAAACTGGGAATGGTGGGAGGATGAGAAAACATTCGGACGTGTGCTTTTGAAAGAAATATTCGTGGCAGGTCCTCAAGTGGTGCAGGAAATCCACACGAAACCTAAATCTGGGTGGCTAGAAAGGGTTTGAACCATGTTCCTCAAGAATGCAAGGCTTATGTGCTAACCATTATGCCACCTGCCTCGGTATGGAAATAAATAAGATGCAGGAGAGACTTCCCGCGAAATGTCTGCAACAAAAATGAGAATATATCCTGGTGCAATCAAGTTCACTTCTGTCTGGCATTGTTTAGCGGGCGGATATCAGGGCAATTAAATTTTTTTCATGAGCTCAAGTTTAATCCTCTCCAGCTCGCCAAACCCACAAGGAGATGCTGGAAGATGTACCTCATATATGATTGGTGTTAAATAACTAATGCAACAATTTTTTTTTCGAAACAAGTTGGTTTTATCAGGATTCCAATACACCTTATTATTTGCCACTCTTTTGGCTACAAAACCCTCTCGTCCTCAGCTTGCTCGTCTGTCTCTCGTCCGCATTTGTTAGGCAGTTAGTGTCTGTCTGTCAGTCTGTCTGTCGGTCTGCCATACATTAATAGCTGCCTCTGTCAGGTTTGTCGGATTCGGTGTTAACGAATTTATTGCTTGCAGTGTAATGGCCGAATTCCTGAAATATGTTTTTTATCTTGCCTATCATCTTGAGAGGCGGTATAAGTGTAATTGTAGAGCATGTTTGGCCAACCTTGTATATTTTATGTAAGACCGCGTTTCATGGGTTTTTATTTAATGGTTATTTTAGTTAAGTTGCCACCCTTCCACCGTAAGACTTTCAAAATCAAGTTGCACCTTCGGTGGCAAGTTAATCTTTTAATGTTAGTGTTTTGTACCATTTCCATCCTTCCTACGGGGTGCATAATTTATGTGCTTGTGTGAGTTGTTAAAATTTATAGTTTAAAGTAATCTGGTGTGTTGCAGATTTGCATCAGTGTAGTCTTTCAGAGGTTCTTGTGAGCGGTCGTGACTACGGCCGTGTCAAAAGGGAGCAGCAAGGTCCTCAGCCCAAAAGCTCATACTGTCAAAAATTTGTTCTTTCTGCCTCTGAATAAATTGTAACTTGATATTTAGAGGGTGCTTTCTGATTATACGAGGGCCGTTCAGAAAGTAACCTCCGGTTGATTTAAAAAAATACACCAAGTTAAATAAAAATATTTTAATATATACATCTTACAACTACATCTTTGCACTATTTTTCTACATAGTCTCCATAGCGATTGAGGCACTTATCATATCTCTTCACAAGCTTTGAAATTCCTTCTGCATAAAAATCACCCACTTGTGCTTGGAGCCAGCCTGTGACCGCATCTTTGAGCTCTTCGTCGTCATCAAACCGCTGTGACCCGAGCCATTTCTTCAAATGCATGAAGAGGTGATAATCACTTGGCGCCAGGTCTGGGTTGTAAGGTGGATGGTTGATAACGTCCCACTTGAAGGACTCAAGAAGGGCCGTTGTTCTGCGAGCAGAGTGAGGACGGGCGTTATTGTGCAAAAAAACGATACCGGAAGTCAGCATACCACGGCGTTTGTTCTGTATAGCCCGTCGTAACTTTTTTATTGTTTCACAGTACACGTCTTGATTAATGGTCGTACCACGTTCCATGAATTCAACCAACAACACCCCTTTGGCATCCCAAAACACCATTGCCATCAGTTTTCTGGCAGAAAAATCTTGCGAGGCTTTTCTTGGTTTGTTAGGCGAATTTGAATGTGCCCACATCTTTGATTGTTCTTTTGTCTCAGGGTTCACGTACTTAATCCAGGTTTCGTCACCGGTCACGATTCTGTTTAACAATGGTTCTCCTTCGTCCTCATAACGTGACAGAAAGTCTAATGCAGAGGCCATTCTTTGAGTTTTGTGGTGGTCGGTAAGAATTTTGGGCACCCATCGTGCACAGAACTTACGGTAACCCAATCTTGCTGTCACTATCTCGTACAAGAGAGTCTTAGAAATCTGTGGAAAACCAGTAGACAACTCCGACATTGAGAAACGTCGATTTTCACGAACTTTTGCATCAACTGTCTGAACGAGTTCGTCAGTCACCAATGATGGTCTACCACTCCTCTCTTCATCATGAACGTTTTCTCGTCCACTTTTAAGTAAACGTACCCATTCACGGACAACTCCTTCACTCATAACTCTTGGTCCGTACACGGCACAAAGCTCACGATGAATAGCTGCTGCAGAATATCCTTTGGCTGTAAAATACCTTATGACAGCACGCACTTCACATTTGGCGGGGTTTTCTATTGCAGCACACATTTCAAACTGCCACAAAAACTAAACTAGCGCAGGTACGACGTTCACTCGACCACGGCTTGATGCCGACTGACCTGTTGAGTGCGTGAACGCACAGATGGCGTCGCTACTCCCCCCACAACCCGCACTGTGACCAATCGGAGGTTACTTTCTGAACCGCCCTCGTAATTTTAAATCTGTTTCTTAAAAAAAAGGCTTTTAGGAATAAAATTTCCATTTGTTGAAAGAAGTTTGATTTGTTTTTATCAGTTACCCACTGGCAACTACTCCACACTCACATAGTGTGATCAAATGTGTTAATGTTCTTCATGAATCGCTAGTAAATAAAGTAAATTCTTAAGAAAAGGTTTTGAAAGTAAATTCACAGTTCAACGCGCATCCGTTATAGATGCCATTTTGAGGGCTTCATATAGCGCCGCCATCTATCGGAACTTCGTGAAACTGTAGGCGATGAAGCGGAAGTGTTCCACGATGTCCCACAGCAAATTTCCCATTTTTTCCAACCGAAATTGGCCGACAAAAAGCATTGCATTATTTGCTGAACGCCTTTCATACTCATATGGACTCGACAAAGACAATAGTGAATCAACAACGAAAGGACGCCTCTCTAATGTCCCAGTCCTAGGTAGCAATTGTCATCATTTTTCGAGGAAAACCCAGGTTTTGGTCGTAGTAAAGGATGGCTCCATTGGGCTGTTAAATAATTGGCCAGCCGTGATGCACAAAGATTGTTTGGGATAGCTGAATCATGTATTTATAAATTATAGAATGCAGCAATCAATTGTCTTTTTTTGTAGGTTTTATTTGGCAAATCCACATTTCGGCTAGTGGCTAGCCATAGATAACACTGTGCAGCAATGAAAACGTAAATCGAATGAAAATAGCCAATTTCTATCAGTTCTAATGTGCTGATCGCGAATATCGCAAAGACAATTCAAAATTATCTCTAATTTTCCTTTTACATTGTTTTATTATGGTCAGATAATTATATACGGATTTTTATGTTAAGTTATGGTTAGTCAAAGTATATACCGCAGAAGAGAGCAACAGTATGTATAGACATAAATGGTCTAATGAAGGCTCTCAGAATTAATTACAACCCTGATGAATGGAGACTGTTTATTGATTCGTCAAAGTTCTTTTACATATTGGTAATGAGCTTCCTTCTATTCCAGTTGGGCATAGTGTGCATATGAAAGAGTCATACCAAAACATGAAAATTTTACTAGAATCCATCATGTATAATGACTCTCAATGGCGGATCTGTGGTGACTTTAAAGTGGTTGCACTGTTATTAGGTATGCAGTTAGGGTATACTAAATATTGCTGCTTTCTCTGTGACTGGGATAGCCGAGCTCGAGCATCTCATTTCAGTAAACATGAATGGCCCACCAGAAAATCTCTTCTACCAGGTATAAAGAACATTAAGAGTGAACCTCTGGTAGATTCTAAAATGATTCTGCTTCCGCCCTTGCACATCAAGTAGGGTCTCATGAAAAACTTTGTTAAAGGAATGAACAAAGATGGTGACTCGTTTAAGTACTTAAGGCAAAAATTTCCTTACTTTCTTGATGCCAAAGTAAAGGAGGGCATCTTTGCAGGCCTACCGATTCGAGAGCTTTTTGGAGACCATACTTTTGATGAAATCGTACAAGGTGATGAGAAGCATGTGTGGGAATGTTTTAAGGCAATCTGTCTACAGTTCTTAGGGAACAAACGATCAATAAATTACAAGGAGATTGTAGATAACATGTTGTCATCTTTTGAAAAACTTGGTTGCAACATGCCACTGAAAATGCATTTCTTACATAGTCATCTTGAATTCTTTCCCAAAGATCGTGGAGCAGTAAGTGATGAACATGGGGAGCGATTTCATCACGGTATTGGCACATTTGAGAAGAGGTAGGCTGGAAAGCGGAGCCCTACTATTTTAGCAGATTACTGCTGGACTGTCATAAGGATGTTCCCAAGTATGTGTATAAATGTCAAGCCAAGCGAAAACGGTCATCTTCTGAATTTATCTCTGAACAAAATATGTTATTGTATATACTGCACATATGGACATAAACATTTGTAATGCTTTATATACATTTGTGACCAGTTAATTTATATATTTTTTTTTGTGCTTTACATAGTTCTGGTACAAAATAGACTTACAAAGTATTTTCATTCACGTAATATTATCTTCATTTTTTTCTTAATATTTTACTTGTGTACTTCCAGAATGGCACTGAAATTTATCAATGCATAACACATAACGTAATTCAAGTAATTATTCACTTAAAACTTATTATGCTGAATCTTGGAACATGAATGCATATTTAGTTAGTGAGTTATTTATACAAAAATTTAGATTACTTTTTATAAAAATACTACAGCTAAATATTTATGAAGTTTATGATTTTGTATCATTTTATACTGAAATAAACATAACTAACTTAAAATCATGCCACTTACACACTTCCACTTCAAATTTGTTGTTCAGTGTAATGGCTAGGCACTAGCCGAAATCTGGATTTGCCAAATGACACCTATAAAAAAAGGACGACTGATTGCTGCGCTCTAGATGTGTGCACCAACTTTCCCAATGGAAGGTAGAGTGATTAAATTATGTATTGCACTGCACACTGCATTGGAATCTGTGTTTCATAATGGACGAAGAATCTTCGTTCTGGAAAGAGTCTTACTAAAAAAAAGAAAAAAAAGAGGTAAGGCAGTCAACAGCGCAAAGGGGTTCGCTTCAACACTGCAGTTGTTTACTGGGCATAGTGGTATTGGATATTGTATACCGTCATCTTCCTCAGACCTTTGAATTGACTTATGTAGTCAGTTATAGGTGGATCCCTTGTTTAACATGCATTCCAAACCACCATGCAACCAACTCGGCACTTTTCAGATTAATAAAACTTGCGAATTGTAGAAGGAGTAATAAGTGAAAGATAAAAAAATACTATGATCTGTAAAATATACAGCCGTAAGGCGTTTCCGTGAACACGGCAGAGACCTTGAAGACAGAGTGGTAATTTCGATGCAAGGTTGTTACACTGTACCCTTGCTTCTTACAGTCGCAATTAAATGTGTGCGCTGAAAGCCGAAATGAAGTCGTGGAATGCCTTATTGCTAGTGGAGTCATATCGCTGCTTTACTAGGTCTCGTGACTTATTGTTTCCACGGTGACTGTATTTCTCTCCGCGATATCGGATTTTACGTTTGGCTGTAAACTCTGGCGTAGTTCAGTCAAGGGCAGCACGTTTTTGAGAGACACGTGGGGAGTGTGATAGCTAACATTCCGGCTCAGGCAGTCACGTGATGTGGTCCACACGTGCGCATTCTTGGTGTCACACAATATAGGACGTCTCTTTTTTAGCGTGACTGCTTCGTCTGTAGCTAGAGCATTGGTTCAAGAACTTTGTTTAGTCTGAAAGGGAGTCACCATCAACGTGCCCCGATTTAATGCTTAGTTCAAACGCAACGTAATAAGGAGAAAGAATCTGTTTTGATCCCACACAGCATCTGCTATTCCTTTTCAGGGTGTTCCCTGAACTGCTATAAACTATGCATGCGTCCATGTTGGAACCGATCACCCCTAGGCAATACTTTCACTGTTCCTTGGACTGGAAGCGTCAACCCCACCAGGTTGGAACGATCCCCTCCATGTTGGAACGATTATCTCTGGGCAATATATTCCCTGTTCGTTGGACTGGAAGCGTCGGCCCCAACGTGAACGCAGACGATCCATTTGTTTCGCTAATTCTTCTTGTTTGTTTCATGCGTGTATGTACAGGGTGAAAAGTATTTAAACCGACAAACTCTGGCAGGTTGTAGAGGACATTTTTCGCTAATGTCATTTTTTCCTATGAGGAGTATTTAAACCGGTAGTTGAAGATTTCTCTGGCGGCAAATTAATTGATCCAACAAACAATTTTCCATTTTTTTATGACTAAGAGAAAACACATTAACACAAGCCAATATCAATTACAGTAGATTTTCAAAAATGCCTCCATTGACACGTAAACAAAGGTTACACGGTCGGATCATGTTCTGTCTGACACGGGAAAAAAACCTAGGAGTATCCTTAATTGTTCCAGCTGCTGCTACTATCCAGGCAACCAGATCCTCTTCTGATGCAACAGGAGTTGTGTAAACAAGGTTGCGCATCTCTCCCCACTCAAGAAAGTCCAGAGGGGACATATCTGGGGTCGAGCAGGCCATGGTACAGGACTACCTCTGCCAATCCACGTCTCTGGGAACTGTCGGTCCAGGATTCAACGCACACAAAGACTGAAATGTGCCGGCGCCCCGTCACGTTGGAACCACATGTCTTGTAGGGAGCAGGACGTCTTCCAGAAATTCTGTGAATGCTCTGGCGATAAAATTGTAATAGTGCCTGACATTTAATGGCCTAGGTAGCAGATACGACCAAATTAAACAGTCACCAACAACACCGACCCACACATTAACGAAGAGCCGCACTTGATGAGCGCTAGTAACTGTGGCATGTGGGTTATCCTCACTCCAAACATGCGAATTGTGCATGTTGAAAACTCCATCACGCCCGAACGTTGCTTCATCGGTAAACAACACAGGGGATGGAAATGTAGGATGCATTTCACACTGTTCATGGTACCATCGGGAAAACTGTGCTCTGGGTGGATAATCAACTGGTTCCAGGTTGTGGACAAGCTGTAAGTGACATGGACGTAGCAATTGCTCTTGAAGGACTGTTCTTACATTCGTCTGATTCGTCCCCATGTTACGTGGAATTGCACGAGTGCTGACTGAAGGATCCCGCTCCACATGCTGCAAGACAGCTTCCTCAAATTGCAGCGTCCTTACCGTGCGACGGCGTCCCTGTCCAGGTAATCTGCTAAATGACCCGGTCTCACGCAGACGTTGGTACACAGCAGCAAAGGTCGTATGATGCGGGATACGGCGATTAGGAAATTGTTGTTGATAAACCCGCTGTGCAGCTCGTCCGTTGTGGTGCGGTACGTAGCACGCACCAAGCATGTCAGTGTACTCACTCCAGGTGTATCGCTCCATTAGTAAACAGAGACAATGCACTACTACACTGGTGGACAGCAGTTGCCAACAACTGAAGATCGTAATACGGCGTCTAACAACTGACGAGCAAAATACGGCCTCCACCGGTTTAAATAATCCTCATAGGAAAAAATGACATTAGGGAAAAATATTTGTTTTGATGTCCCCTACAACCTCCCAGAGCTTGTCGGTTTAAATACTTTTTACCCTGTATAATCATCAGTGCGCGAAAACACTATTCGGGGATCAGTAACAATTTCCTAGGATATTTTCTGCATACATGTTATCATGACACACGACAAAAATGTTCGCAATTCTCGTTGTTTTTCTGTGTTTCCTTATAGCTAGTCGAAATTTCTTTTGAAGTCTGTGTCGTAATATCCATAAAGTGAGATGATCAAGACTATAGATGCAGGATTTCCAAAAATTTAAAGTAGATAAAATGTATATGGGAACAAGTTCTGCCTTTGGGAGTTCATGAGTAAGGAAGTGTTCTGGCAGAAAAAAAAAGCACACGTGCTCAAGAGTGGTGATAGAACTGAGGCACAGTGGGCTAAATTCCATGAAAGATGTGTTTAAGAAGACTAATAACGCCACAAGTACCATCCGAGAAAATGAAAGGGAAATAGTAATAAACAGTGAATACCCAATTACGGCAGGAAGTTGAGTTGAAACCATATGCCATCCAGAGCTGTGGTAGCTTAAATTGTTATGGTAATGTACAGTATCTAGTTAAAAGTATCCGGACACTCGTATGTAGATGCCACGGGAGGTGGACCAGCGAGTACGAAAGCAAGACGAGTTCTAAACATTCTGCGTGGTATCTGTTTGTTCTATATCGTGTCTCCCTACCACTTTCGCGCAACGACGCTCTGAGCGTGTTTTTTAGGGAATTGACTAGTTTGAACCTGGGACCTGTTGCTGGTAAGGAGACGTCAGACCACACATGACATGTGGAATTCAGAAGAGTTCAGTGAGAATAGCGATGATATAACCAAATACTTAATGATTTCAGCGTCAGCTCCACTGTACTCCCTGTAAAAGAATCTTAATACTACCTAAATTTAATGGAAGGGGTTCAAGGCTTTCCTATTTTTAGTTAGCTGGTAAAATAACGTCGAAAAAGCAGTTAAGTTTACCATTGGAAATTTTATTCTACTCACAAAATATTGTTTATAAATTGCACTATTGATAAAAGGATGGTAAAACCCAACTGCGTTCAACAAAAATGTGAACGAATATTCCCTGAATGGGTTTCCAAGTTCTACAATGGATCAAAGGATGACCAATGCCATATCACATCTATAATCTAGGTTTAAATTAAGTTTCACAAAAGAGAAAACTATCAAAATGGTCTACAGTGACCCTCAATTATCTTTAATTACTTATCTAACTTGTCGTAAAGTACAGTGGCTGATGTGGCTTCTCAATAACTATATATAACAGAAAAATCATCGCGTTTCAGATTTTTACTTCAAGTGGCAAATGTGAACACCATGAGCTTTAATTGACGATCGACACTAGTATTACGCAAAAAGGGGATGTAACAGATGAGACTTCTGCAGTTCTGAGTGAAGCTTTATGCGCTGTTACGCGGCATCGCGTGCGTTCATTACCTTGTCGGTGTTCGTCAGGGGGCGGCGGGCAGCACAGCTCCGCTCACCTCGCCATCTCGGAAGTAACTCTCAAGCAACTCTCTTCTAACTTCTCCTTACTACAATTTACCGAAGTTGGTTTAAAAAAAACTATCTGGCTGTGTTTTCATCTGACCAATCAGGGTCTCAATGTTAACCTTAAGCACTGCCTACAAAAATTCTGTCTATCCAATGTGAAACGTTACACTTTTCGTGGTGGGGCAATGTTTTTTAAAGTCTGCAACGTAACAGAGATGCGAAAAAGTCTCACGCTAAAACTTGCAGGTGGTGTGGCCCTTTTTGTGTTATCGTAAGCTCTATACTGTTCTTCTGGAGGACTCTGGCTTTTAACATGGGCTGGGTGGTGGTCCTAACGTAACAGAGACGCGAAAAAGTCTCACGCTAAAAACTTGCGGGTGGTGTGGTCGTAGCGGTTAGCTGGCGACGTGGGTGTCCGTCCGTCCCTTATCGTAGGGCCTTCCAGATTAACACGGTTCTGCTCTCGGCTTCTGTTCTCGTTCCTCCCCTCGGAACTGCGTCTGTCTCACGGTGGGAAGGTATGACATGCATTTAGGCATTCTTGTGTTAGTCTGTGGTATTCCATTTGCTCACTCGTTACTCGTATTACTTCGGTTAATTTAATGTCACGATTTATTCAAAGCTATGTGACATACTACTGGATTTGCTTATCATGTCAGGGTTTTCATGGAAGGTGTTGGATTTGCCTGACACCTTACCGAGTGACTAAAATAAGGACAAAATTTCGGCGTTCGGGTCACATGACGTCCCTTGCTTAAACAATACAGTTCAATGTGTTACTACAACCTTTATTTGCCATTCACGTTCGTTGGCTTCGTCAACTCACAACCAAATTATTACATTTTAATCAAACCTACTGTAAAGGGACACCCTCCTCTACCATTACTTTCCGTCAATAGAAGTAGTCGATACCAGAAATAATTTTATCTGAAAAATTTCGTATAATTTTACACACAGTATGATATATTTCACGGTAAAAGCTATGAAACTGAATTATTTTATTTTCTTTGATACAGTCGATATGTACTAGCTCTGTATGTACAGTTAATTTTTTTCTTTTTAGAAACATTTGATACCAGGAAATTTTTGGCACGCTTAAAATGTCTATTATTAACTAAGCAATCTGGTTCTGTTTGTTATGTTTATTTCTCGATTCATTCATAAATTAATAGAAATTCAGTTATTGAGAAAATTTGTAAACGCTGAGTGAGGAAGCAGTAGTGGGCATGCCTTTCGTATGATCGGTCGTGTTTTTGTGTTTTGGAAGAACAATGTAATTTCGGCTTTTTAATGTGAAAATTCAAAAGACAGTGTGGTATAGTAAAATGTGACGCAAATAAACCCATAAAAAACTGCACAGGCATTCTTCAAATTTATTCACGTTAATTAGAACATGAGAACCTAAAATGTCAAAATTTCACCTTCAAGAACCAGTGTCCTAGACATGGACAACTGGGGCTGACTACGAGAGAAGAGATATGTAAAACGTTTATTGTACACTACTGGCCATTAAAATTGCTACACCAAGAAGAAATGCAGGCGATAAACGGGTATTCATTGGACAAATATATTATACTACAGCTGACATGCGATTACATTTTCACGCAATTTGGGTGCATAGATCCTGAGAAATCAGTACCCAGAACAACCACCTCTGGCCGTAATAACGGCCTTGATACGCCTGGGCATTGAGTCAAACAGAGCTTGGATGGCGTGTACAGGTACACCTGCCCATGCAGCTTCAACACGATACCACAGTTTATCAAGAGTAGTGATTGGCGTTTTGTGACGAGCCAGTTGCTCGGCCACCATTGACCAGACTTTTTCAATTGGTGAGAGATCTGGAGAAAGTTCTGGCCAGGGCAGCAGTCGAACATTTTCTGTATCCAGAAAGGCCCGCACAGGACCTGCAACATGCTGTCGTGCATTATCTTGCTGAAATGTAGGGTTTCGCAGGGATCGAATGAAGGGTAGAGCCACGGGTCGTAACACATCTGAAATGTAACGTTGACTGTTCAAAATGGCGTCAATGCGAACAAGAGGTGACCGAGACATGTAACCAATGGGGTGCCCATACCATCACGCTGGGTGATACGTCAGTATGGGTGATGGCGAACACACGCTTCCAATGTGCGTTCACCGCGATGTCGCCAAACACGGATGCGACCATCATGATGCTGTAAACAGAACCTGGATTCATCTGAAAAATGACGTTTTGTCATTCGTGCACCCAGGTTCGTCGTTGAGTACACCATCGCAGACTACTCTGTGATGCTGCGTCAAGGGTAGCCGCAGCCATGGTCTCCGAGCTGATAGTCCATGCCGCTGCAAACGTCGTCGAACTGTTCGTGCAGATGGATGTTGTCTTGCCAACGTCCCCATCTGTTGACTCAGGGATCGAGACGTGGCTGCACGATTCGTTACAGCCATGCGTATAAGATGCCTGTTATCTCGACTGCTAGTGATACGTGGCCGTTGGGATCGAGCACGGCGTTCCGTATTACCCTCCTGAACCCACCGATTCTATATTCTGCTAACAGTCATTGTATCTCGATCAACGCGAGCCGCAATGTCGCGATACGATAAACCGTAATCGCGATACGCTACAATCCGACCTTTATCAAAGTAGGAAACGTGATTGTACGCATTTCTCCTCCTTACACGAGGCATCACAACAACGTTTCACCAGGCAACGCCGGTCAACTGCAGTTTGTGTATGAGAAATCGGTTGGAAAGTTTCCTCATCTCAGCACGTTGTAGGTGTCGCCACCGGCGCCAACCTTGTGTGAATGCTTTGAAAAGCCAGTCATTTGCATATCACAGCACCTTCTTCCTGTCGGTTAAATTTCGCGTCTGTAGCACGTCATCTTCGTGGTGTAGCAATTGTGATGGCCAGCAGTGTATAAAAAAATTGCACAGGCATTCTTCAAATTTATTCACGTTAATTAGAACATGAGAACCTAAAATGTCGAAATTTCAGGTTCAAGAACCAGTGTCCTAGACATGAAGAACTGTGGTAACTACGAGGCAAAAGATAAGTATAAAGTTTATTGTCAATCTTACTGCTCTCGAATGTTCTGAAATGACTTTACTATCGATGACAGTTGTGACTACAAAGGAGGGAGGGGTAGATTACGCCTATGATGACCCACATCATACTCGAAATGTTATGGAAAGCCAATATCCTACGATCGCATGGCCCGTGGTCTGGCGTTCTGTGCACCGTCGGCAAGAACGCTCGTGTTTGTTAATGGGAAATACGTGACGCAACTTCGTCTACATGCCATTAACATAACAGAGTCGTCGCTTTGCCCCCATTGTGACATACTTGACAAGGACGAACATCAACTGATCTGGATCTGCTGCAGATGCGTTGCAACTGATTCAGAAAATGCTTGCTCCCCATGGCACTCCACCGAAGACACTTCTGTTCCCAGATGAGACTTATTTTACACACACGAAGACCAACGCGGTGAACTGAATGAAACGCCTCTCGATCTTTTATTTGTTCAGTGAAGAAGATAAATGTGTTCTTGATCTTTGGACATCCGTGCAAGATCGCTTCACCTTTCTGATGCAAAATCCGAGATACCGTCAATATTATGATAACTTTTTGGGTAGTACCTTCTTCGACCTCCGCTCCCCCCCCCCCCCACTCCCCCCTCCCCCCCTCTGCAGCTGGCGTTTACCAGGTAAGAGAAGGTGATTTCAAAGTGACTGTAATACAAGGCCTCGGACCATAGTATCGGCAAATGTAATATTCTTCGCGTGGACGGGCCCAGAATACGCCTGACTGACTTGGAATCCTGAGTGCATCTATCCACAAGTCGGCGGCGCGCGTATGCCATTTTGTTTGTTTCGACAAGAGGGCATTTTTAATACCATTTATGTTTCGTGTTTTGTTTGTTGTTAATGCTAATTGCACATCACTATTTCTCGCCTGGAGAGCGTCCTATGTTATCTAAATAAATTAAAAAGAAAGAGTCTGAATCTCGTCAAATGCAGCGAATTTTTTGTTTTTTTTTTTTGTTTTTCTAAATGAAATCAAAAGACATTGATTATTATTAAAAGAGAAAAGCACTTAAAAAATGGTAAGCCGACCGCTCGCGATAAATGGGAAATCAAGAAAAAAAATGGTAAAGTAACCGCTCGCGACAAGCAGAAAATCCGGTTTCGAGTCCCGATCCGGCACTGAAGGTCAGTGTGTCAGTGTGAAATCGACCGATTTCAGCCGAACACAGCTATACGTCTTCACCTCAGCGACTCATCAAAGGAGGCGGGAGTTATACCGTTGCTAGCAGACAAACAGTAACAGAATAAATGGTTGGTAAAGAGAACACGGTGACTTCTATCGTGGACTAGTCATTGGACGTCACGTCAGTGACAATTCCATCGGGGACATTTTGACCCTTCTAAAGCTAACCAAGTCGACTGTTGGTGATTGTGCAGTGGAACCCGAAGGAACAGCATCAGTTACGCCAACACCAAGCACAGCTCATGTACTGACGAACTGGAACCGTCGGGCACTGTGGAAGGTAGCAATGAAGAATCGCATGAAATCAGTGGAATGAATCAGTCGTCAGTTCCAAAGTGCTGCCAACAGGCCAACTAGCTCAATAAGTGTGCGCTGGAAGTTAAAAAGAGGGGGGTACAGTGATCGAGCAGCGCGTCATAAGCCACACATTTCTGTGGTCAGTGCAAAGCGACGCTTGAGGTGGACGGTGGATGACTGGATACCATTGAGTTGGAATGAAGAAGCACGATGTGCTCTTTAGCAGTGCGATGGAAGGGTTTGGGTTTGGCGTATTCCTAAAGAACGTTGCTGCCATCACGTATGGTGCCAACGGCGAAGGACAGAGAAGGTGGTGTTACGGTGAGGGGGTGTCTTTCGTGGATAGTGAGTGGTCCCCTGATTGCGCTTAAGAAAACGCACGCAGAAGGACATGAGCAAATTTTACTCCATTGTTTACTGCGTACAGCAGAAGAACAGCTCGAAGATGACGATTGTTTGTGTCTCCATGACAGAGGCTTCTTGTCGTAAAGCAGCGTTTATCGGGTAATGCTTTGTCGACAGCAGCATTCCTCAAATGGATTGATCTTCCCACAGTCCCGACCTGAACCCCATGGAATACCTTTGGGGTGAGTTATAATGCTGACTTCCCTCCAGACACCAACTCCAACATCACTGCCTTCTCTGGTTCCGGCTCTTGACAAAGAATGGTCTGCTATCCCTCCACAGAGATTCAGTCAGCTCATGGAAAGTGTTCCCAGCGAAGGGTGGACAAACCTCATGTTAATGTCCGCTAATAGTGTCCGGGTATCTTTGATCAGATAGTGTACGTATCACTTCCCTTTTTGTTTCGTTGCGTACTTTTCTTCTACAAAGCCCTCCTCTTTACTCCTAGTTAATGTGGAGAAATGGCTGGTTACATAATCCTACTTTTTTGAAGTTGGAGGAGCGACTAGTAGCATCAAACGCGAAGAGCTTTCTTTGCCCATTCTCAACTAAATCCGATGATTCTACAATAAAATTTTCACACAACAGCGAGTGTGCGCTGATATGAAACTTCCTGGCAGATTAATACTGTGTGCCGGACCGAGACTCGAACTCGGGACCTTTGCCTTTCGCGGACAAGTGCTCTACCAACTGAGCTACCCAAGCACGACTCAGGCCCTTTCCTCACAGCTTTAATTCCGCTAGTATCTCGTCTCCTACTTTCCAAACTTCACAGAAGCTCTCCTGCGAACCTTGCAGAACCAGCATTCCTGGAAGAAAGGATATTGCGGAGACATGGCTTAGCCACAGCCTGCGAAAGGCAAAGGTCTCGAGTCTTTGTCCGGCACACAGTTTTAATCTGCCAGGTAGTTTAAATCCGATGATCTCTGAAAGGAAATTTCGATTCTGAAAGAAAGACAGCATGGGAGAATTTTTTTTCCTTTAATGGCCACACATTGAAGGACACGCTTATTCTTTTGGGCTCACACATGCATCCGATACCGGTTTAAATCTGTTCACGTAAAGTGGTCGCCACCAGTGCAACTTGCATGCTGAAGAAATTCTTGAACGTATGCCGCACAGTCTGCAGGCATGGTTACGGTTGAGGAAACATTGAAGACCCGGCCTGTATGATGTTTCCTTGAGACCGTACGTGTATAGGGCCCTCAATGAGATTCACCACTGTTCTGTGGCACTGGGCACCTAAGAACACCACACCACGGGTACGCTAAAAATACGCTCCCTCTTTGCTTTAGACCAAGTGCCCCAAAGCGGTTCCTATCGACTACTACAGGTCGATAATTCTCCAATGGTCGATTAATACACGAGGTTCGAAAGAAGTTCAATTAATACTAAAGAACACCAATGAAACTGTCGAGGAAGAAAACAGAATATTCCAATAAATCATTTTAATGTATCGAAAATCATTAAACGTAGATACTTCTTACCGAACAGAAAAAATTTAGACATAATTATCATACCTTCGTATTCTAAATATCTATTGTTATCAAACGGTGGCAACACTGCACTATGAAAAGAATGGGTAAGTCTTTATAGCTCATTCGGGGGTAAGTTGTGTCTCTTGCAGCTGCTATTTCGTTGTGCTGCAAACGTATTGCGTTTTTCATACTAAAAATCGGGTTTTAACGCACACAATGTCCGCTACCAATTCTAAGAAGAAACGCAAGCAATATTCACAGGAGTATTTGAACTATGGTTTTCTGCCATCGTTTCTTAATGTTACTATTCCTATGTGCTTGTTATATGAAAAAGCTTTCAACAATGATACTATGAAGTAGGCAAAAATAAAAGACCTCTTGCAAAGAATCCATTCTGATAAGAAAAACTACGATTTTGAGTGTTTCAAAATACTAGAAAATAAATTGAGAGTTCGGCCAAATTTGAATACATATCAAAGTCATCTGCTGGTGTTGATAGAGAAGTATGACTGAAGACAACATACACCATCTCTCTTAACATATCAAAGAAAAGAAAACAATAACTGTTGGTGAAGAGACCGTAATACCAGCTATAAAATATGTAATTGGAAGTGTTATAAAGGAAGCCTCTCAACTAGTTGTAAAATACATAACATTAAGTGCAAATATTATGCAGTGACATATTGAGGGAATCGTCGATGATGTGGAAAGAACTCTCAATTTATCTTTTAATATTCTGAAATATTCAAAATCTTTGTTCTTCTTATCAGAATGAATTCTTTCCCAGTGGTCTTTCATTTTCGCCCTCTTCATAGCATCATTGCTGAAAGTTTTTTTTCATATAACAAGCACATAGGAATAGTTACATTAAGAAACGATGGCAGAAAGCCATATTTCAATACTTCTGTGAATATTGCCTGCATTTCTTCTTAGAATTGGTAGCCGAAATTGTGTGTACTAAAATCAGATTTTTAATATGAAAAACGCAATACATTTGCAGCACAACAAAACAGCAGCAGCAAGAGAGACAACTTACTCCCGCACGAACTATAAAGACTTACCCGTTCTTTTCAGAGTGCAGTGTTGCCACCTTTTGCTAACAATAGATATTTAGAATATGAAGGTATGATAATTATGTCTAAATTTTTTCTATTCGGTAAAGAAGTATCTACGTTTAATGATTTTCGATACATTAAAATGTTTTATTGGAATATTCTGTTTTCTCCCTACACATTTTCGTTGATACCTTTTGGTATTAATTGATCCCCTGGAGAATTAATGACCTGTAGGAGTCGATATGAACCAATTTGGGGCACCTGGTCTAAAGAAAAGAGAGAGCATGTTTCTAGCGCACCCTTAGTATGGTGTGAGCAGCGTTTTTAGGTTCTCACTGGCACGGAACAGTGGTAAATCTCATTGAGGGCCCTACGTACACATGGCCCCAAGGAAACATCATGCAGGCTGGGTCTTGAACGTTTCCTCAACCGTAACCGTGCCTGCAGACAGTGCAGCAAACGCTCCGGCATTGTAAATTTGCCACTCAACTTGACGAATCAACTTCCGAAAGTTCCTATCTTCTGATGGCTTATGTTAGCTTTCATAGCCAATTTGTGAATGACACTGTGGGTGAATGTCTGTTTGCTAAATATCTAGAAACTGATTCATAAGGTGAGACACTTTTTTACATCTGCAACATTATTTTAACAAGCACAATGTTTCTTTAGGGAATATTACTGCAGTCGCTATTGACCGTGCACTGGCCGTGGTATGCTGTTACACAAGACTTTTCGTCTTTTTTAAGGTAGAGGTTCCTAAAGTACGTTCTCCTCACTGTCACTTACACAGACATCTAAAAAAACTGAATGGCGGACTTGGTGATACTCTAAAAGTTTCAATCAGGCCAATAAATAAAATTAGGGACTTTTTCCTCTCAATTCCCGACTGTTTTCGACGTTATGTTAAGAAAATGGTGAAACTACCAACAAGTTACTTTAGTACACTGAGATAGGATGGCTGTCTAGATGTGATAGTTTGCAGTGTCTTGTTGACTTGTACGACTCAACTGAAGAGTTTCTTAGGAATGTGGATACATCACTAAGTGACAAGTTAAAATTGTGCACCCTTATTCGTAAAGTAATCAAGTACAGAAGCATTTGGAGGCAAAAACGGTATAATTGTTCAAGTTCAAACAATCAAAGTGGTCTTTCAAGTAGAAATGGAGCTCTTTCAGTCTTCACTGGTATGACCCTATTTTAAATATTATTCAAACTTAAGAGTACGAAAAAAATATGAAAAGACTACCGACTGTGGTTTGGAAATACGCGGTAAACGTCTTGATAAATGAAGAGAAGATTTTAAAGCACGTTTCAAACACTTGGAGAGTATTCCGGAATGGTATGCCAGCCCATTTGATGTAGAATAGATAATGAAGGTAGTGAACCTGACTTAGAAGATAAATTTATAGAAATATGTGTAGATCTCCAAGCTAAAGCGTTGTTTAAAAACAAACACCTCAGTGAATTTTGGAACAATAACAATATTGCCACTAAATATCCCAAGCTCAGAGCAGAAGCCGAACCTTTCTTATTTGCATTCCGAATTCCATACATTGTTAAAGTTGGTTTTAGCCACGCGAATGAAGTTTTGACAAAATAGAGGAAAACACTGAACTTGGAAAGCCGTGGCGATGTGCGACTAAAACGTACCAATTTTCAAACTAATATCAATAATCTTGCTGGTTCGTTTCAGACACATGCCCCCTACTGATATCAACCATTTTAATAAAGTGGTATGTTAAAAAGTTTTTAAGGTATTCAGTAACGGCCGCAAATTGAAAGTAACCGTTTTTTTTCGCCCAGTGCAGTTAATGTTATATTTTCAAAGATAACTCTTTATTTTCCGTATAGTGATACGCGCGGTTAAAGAAGTATAGGCAAATTTTCATCCTCCCATAACTTAGCTATTATTTTTTAAGATATAGTAACAGCGGAAATTATCTTCTTTTTCTGTTAATGTTACTGGGTGTATTTTGTAGAATATGGAAACGCGTTATTACTGCTTAACATCAGAAATGCCAAAAAATGATTTAATGTTTTTGTCAAATACTTCATTTGGGGGTCGATAAGAAGGTAAATATTCTATGAAGGGTTTGACGGGATAAAAAGTTTGGGGACCCCTACTTTAGGCAGATGATAAAAAAGCCGCTGCGCATATTGACCAACAGCGGTCCTTGTAGCACCCTATACCACTAGTAGTCATATCCTTTCCCGTTACACTCGCAAATGGAGCGAGGGGAAAACGACTGTCTACAAGCCTTCGTAGAAGCCATAATTTCTGTTACGTTGCCTTCGGCGATCTTATGCAAATTTACGTTGGCGGCTGTAGAATCGTTCTGCAGTCAGCAGAAAATGCCGATTCTCTAAACTTCCGCAATAGCGTTTCGCGAAAAGAACGTCATCTTCCCTCCAGGGATTGCAGTTTCAGTTCACGGAGCATTTCCGTAAGACACATGTGTTGATTGAACCTGTTGCTGTATTCATCTCTTGGTGTCCCTCTACGATTTTTACCCTCCATGCTGCCCTCTAATGCTAAATTTGTGATCCCCTGATGCCTCAGAAAATGTCCTACCAACCGATCCCTTATTCTAGTCAACTTGTGCCACAAGCTCCCCTTCTCCCCAGTTCTATTCAATACCTCCTCATTAGTTATGTGATCTACCCATCTAATCTTCAGCATTCTTCCGTAGCACCACATTTCGAAAGCTTCTATTCTCTAAACTATTTATCGTCCACGTTTTACTTCCATACATGGCTACACTTCATACAAATACTTTCAGAAACGACTTCCTGACATTTAAATCTATACTCGATGTTAACAAATTTTTCTTCTTCAGAAACGCTTTCCTTGCCATTGCCAGTCTACATTTTGTATCCTCTCTACTTCGACCATCATCAGTTATTTTGCTCCCCAAATAGCAAAACTCCTTTACTACTTTAAGTGTCTCATTTCCTAATCTAGTTCCCTCAGCATCACCCGACTTAATTCGACTACATTCCATTATGCTCGTTTTGCTTTTGTTGACGCTCATCTTATATCCTCCTTTCAAGACACTGTCCATTCCGTTCAACTGCTCTTCCAAGTCCTTTGCTGTCTCTGACAGAATTACAATGTCATCGGCGAACCTCAAAGTTTTTATTTCTTCTCCATGGATTTTAATACCTACTCCGAATTTTTCTTTTGTTTCCTTTACTGCTTGCTCAATATACAGATTGAATAACATCGGGGAGAAGCTACAACCCTGTCTCACTCCCTTCCCAACCACTGCTTCTCTTTCATTTCCCTCGACTCTTATAACTGCCATCCGGTTTCTGTACACATTGTAAATTGTCCTTCGCTCCCTGTATTTTACCCCTGCCACCTTCAGAACCTATCGGTTACAAATCTTGCAGCCCGCCTGTGAACTGTTTCGATTTTCTTCCTTCAGCCCGACCTGCTGGGTATCCCAAACACTCGACCAGTACTCAAGATTGGATCGCACAAGTGTTCTATACGCTTGCTCATTTATACATGAGCTACAATTACCTAGAATTTCCGCAATAAAGCGAAGTCGATCATTCGCCTTCCCTATGCTCATTCCTTTTGATTGAAATATCCCAGTTTTGACGACTTCTGACAAGTAAAGATTGGAACGAAACTGAATGGTGTAGGAAGCAAGAGAACAAGATGGAGGAGATAATGTAATTTACTTCCCCTCCAACCAGTACTTTTGCTGCTTCCAAGTTTCGGGTGACACAGATATCTGTTGATCCAACAATTAGTTGAAGCCACTTGCAAAGAAACGCATGCCTGCCATTAGTCATTGGCTGCGCTGCTCAGCTATCTTCTGCCGTAAAGCCACTGGAAGTAGGCCTTACTTACACATTCCGTATTTTGTTGTTATGCGGCGGGAACGAGTCCTGACAAGCGCCATGTCACTGATTGAGCGACCACTCCCGCCGGAGATTCGAGTCCTTCCTCGGGCATGGGTGTGCGTGTGTGCGTTGTTCTTAGCATAAGTTACTTTAAGGGACCGATGACCTCAGCAGTTTGGTCCCTTAGGAATTAAAAAAAAAAACTCTGACAAACGAAGTGTCGAAGGTCAAGTTCCTTTGTCAACCACTGAGCTGAGCAGTTCTGTCAGAGGCACAGCATCATTTCGGCACAGTTCTGCAGACAGCTGCCACACGTGTTGGCCAGCTGCGGTCTAAATTCTCAGGAATGCAGCCGCACCGCCCGAAATGGAGACAGATACAGTGGCGTCCAATGACATCGCACTCCGGTCCACTTCTGTGTATGACTTCATTTCAGCGTCAGACTGTCTGTCTTCGCCCTCCATGTTTCGCATCCCCTTCGAGCCAATACCTCACGCTTTAGAGAGGGACAGCAATAGTGTAACACGACTGTTAGGAGAATTTTAACGTGGCAGACATTTATGCAGATGAGTCCAGGAGATGAGCATAAACGAAGATGTAATGAATCCACAAGAGTGATAGTAACTAGAAACTGATTTTAGCCGCTGCGTCACAGGATCACCTTTTGAAACTTCCCTTCAACGCGGTTTCGCAGACGATGTCACATCGCGCGAAATCTTAAACAGAACCTCGCGCCAGTGATTTGTAAGCTGCCTCTCCTTTTTAAAATCATAGACCAGTGTTCATACAAAATTATGAACTGAACTATAGCCCCAAATACTAAATATGACCCATTCAATAATGCGATCTGACTTTACAACTGAAATAGCAGACGTCAAAGGTTACGCAATGCACAACGAGTGGGCTGGAGGAGGAGAGGGTTGAGGGGGGGGGGGGGGGGGGAGGAAAGAGAGTAGTTACTCCGAAGTTACTACGACATTAACTGCAAACTCATACTCCACCGCTTCAAAGCGTAATACATAGCATCCTATGGGCCTGGTTTGTGTAAGGACAAAAGTTTTTGCTGTCTGTTGCCTGCAGTATCTAATAACTTGCAAGCAATGAGCTAATGCGATGAAATAGCCGGCCGCGGTGGCCGTGCGGTTCTGGCGCTGCAGTCCGGAACCGCGGGACTGCTACGGTCGCAGGTTCGAATCCTGCCTCGGGCATGGGTGTGTGTGAGGTCCTTAGGTTAGCTTGGTTTAAGTGGTTCTAAGTTCTAGGGGACTTATGACCTAAGATGTTGAGTCCCATAGTGCTCAGAGCCATTTTTGCGATGAAATAACGTCACCGCAGCTGCCGTATATCTAGAATAACTGCGTCAGCGTCGCATTACTTGAAGTGCTGAAATGCCTTTCGAAAAATAAATGCGTACGTGGCATGCATGTGCTATGTAGACGCTGAGCAGAATGTACAGTAAGTGAACGGAGCTCGTTTTACGAGGAACAAAGATTACTTACTCAAACACGGAGGCCAGATCCACGTGGAGGAATTCCTGAACAAAGGAAAGTTGTGGGATAATGAATTCTCGAAGTCCAAATGTATGAATACTCCAACAACGTTGGAAGTTGCTGGTTGAATGCGCCCTTATCAAACACTAGACTCGAGTCTGAATAGCTTCTGCTCCTATGGCTGGGCAGTACGAAAGACGAGAGGAGATTACCCTGTGTTTCAAACTACGTAGGGGAACCGACCGAATGATGCTCGCACTGTGCTGTAATTAGTCGGCCGACGTCAAAGCTGTAGCCCTGCAGTAAGAAGTCCCTTCTCTCCCTGTTTTGCAAAGACGTGTCACTCTCACAGATACGACTTTTGATTCAACGTCTGTGAATCGACAAGTGGCGTACGTAGAGAGCGACGGCGCCAACTTTTAGGAGCTCTCGCTACATCTTTAAACCTCTGAAATAGCTGACTTTGAATGTAGGGCAAAAGAATATTAAGACTGGGTGGGTAATCTTCAAAAACAGATAATTGAAAGAATACGATTGATTCTCGAACTTCTGTTAAAGTATATGAGTTTTCAAAGCTAACTCTGAGACCACAACGGAATCGCATTTTTTATATATACAGTACGTGAAGTTCAGAAATGAATACTCGTATCAGTTGCACGGGGTTCGATTCTCGTCCGCTGAAAATTTCTTTGAGAAAGGTGCATGAGATCTGAGATGAAACTATAGTCCTGGTCGCAAAGGTTCTTTTTTTCTAATCCCAATGACGCGTTTCGCCTGTGGTAGGCATCCTCGGATTGTAGAAACTGGCCACGGCGCACGCCGTCCGTAAAAATGATTACACGACACGAATACACCGCCAAAGTGCGATTAGAATATCAAAAAGTTGAAAAGCCCCAATGCCTGTCAAGTGGGTTTCTTACTCGTTGTCAAGCGTAAAGGATGCTTGGTTGCAGATACATGTTGTGCTACCGCTCCATGAAGCTCTTTAGTGCATCTGTTCCTAACTTGGGCGGCGTCCTTTACGCATGGCAACGAGAAATGAACCCACTTGACAAACATTCGGGATCTTCAATTTTTTAATATCCTAATCGCATTTTGCCAATGTATTCGCGTCGAGTTATCATTTTTACGGACAGCGTGCCCCGTCACCAGTTTCTATAATCTGATTGTGCCTACCACAGGCGAAACGCGACACCGAAATTTGAAATTAAAAACCTCCGCAACCAAACTGTGTTTTTGTCTCAAATCTTACAATGGTTGCTGTAGCTGCAACAGCGATGGAGTGGAAGAAAGGTGCATGTTCCACGACCATTCCCATGAAGCGTAAAATACATAAAAAAATTAATAACGCTTGAGACTGGTCATCGCTGGATGGCTGGTTCGATTCTCGTTTAAGTCATTACTTTTTTCGTTGTTTTCCAGTTCAGTTAGAATGCCTACCGTACGTCATTTAAATATAACATCCATGAAATATTTGCTAATTAGCATATATCTAATTGTCATTTTTACGAATAATGCACGTCTTCTTATTACTACTTACATATCACACACAGAAATCCAGCCGGCCTCGGTAGCCGTGGGGTTCTAGGCGCTCCAGTCCGGAGCCGCGCTGTTGCTACGGTCGCAGGTTCGAATCCTGCCTCGGGCATGGATGTATGTGATGTCCTTAGGTTAGTTAGGTTTAAGTAGTTCTAAGTTCTAGGGGACTGATGACCACAGCAGTTGAGTCCCATAGTGCTCAGAGCCATTTGAACAGAAATCCATTGCAAATAGAAATTCTTAGTTACCGATCTTTTATAAAAGGTTGTTTAATCAAGAAGAGACATTATAAATTTATTTTTTTCGTGTTTACGTATTTTGCGCTTCATGGAAGTGTTTGTGGGACAAGCGTCTTTGTTAAAAAACTTCACACGTTTGGAAGTCGAACCCGTGACACACACAGGAAAGGGGAGAAGTCTACCACAGAGCCACACGTTCCACGGAAAAAAAGGATTTGGGTAGTAGAGGTGCTATGAAAACTTCACAAAGTCGATTTTCTCGAGAATTTCTGAGAGTCGCATGGAGTTCCTTTATGAGACTGATATTTTACCAAAAATATCGCTACAGTTGTAAAGTTCTTTTATTATTACACGACCGGTTTCGGGCTCTTATACGCCCATCTTCAGGTGTCGTAACTTGGTGCTGCGACCACCGAGCGCCGCGGTGGACGTGTACAAAGCGCGGTGTGCTACCTACGAGCGCAGAACCTTAAAACTGTAGCGGTACTTTGAACCTCTGGTATAACTCTCAGTTGCGGATGTTCCTCCAACAGGAATGTTTGTACTGATATTTTACTTAAGAACTTCACGTACCATAAATATAAAAAAATACGAAAACGCGATTGCAGCCTCGTCTCCTCCTAATTTTCCAGAGAAACTGAAAATGAAAGTTTGTTGTCAATGTGTATTACCAGATTCGAGTCTAGGCAGTGAAAAATCCATTTTAATGTGAACACAATTCAAAAGCTGAAGGTAATTCAGAGAGCAATAGAAAGAAGCACGTTGAGATTTAGTAGGACACAAAGAAACACACCGGGAAATGGACATGTGGACAAGACGCGACTATGGCTGAAGTGAAGTGGGGCTGGGAGGGGAAGGTAGCGCAGCCAGTGCTTGATATGAGGATTAGGGACGACGAGGCAATTGGTGTTCTGGTTTTGTACGAAGTACCACTGGACAGTGCCCGTCTGACTTCGGAATGCGCAAGGGGTTTAACTGAGGCTGAGGGATTGGGGTTGTGTGCGTGTTTTCTGTGTGTAAGCTTGTGTTTGATGTTTTGTGTATGTGTTATTAGTCTGGTGGTTCGTTTCCTAAATTTCGTATCAGAAAGTGCGGCGAAATTTGTGTTGTTTCGTAAAATTTTGTGTATTTTTCTTGAATAAGTGTGTAAATGGTGGGTTGGCCTAGGAAATCTCTTGTGTGTGTGTGTTTGGGACGTATCTGCCAGCGCCTGAGATGACACGGAAAACTTTGTTCTGGAGACGGTGCAGTGCAACGCCATAGACCGTACCTCCGAGCCATACAGGATGAATGGAAGTACGATCTGGCGCCAGAGAAGGAGTTTCCACTGGATGGTTATACCATCGCCTTTATTGAGTGGATGTAGTGTACAGAAGAGGGTGCAGCCCTAAGGAAGCACTTACAGGTTTGCAACAGACACGAAAATACCAGGCCGACGACCTATTAGGAAGTTCGTAGGTTGCATTGGAAACCGCGGAGGAGGAGTAAGGATTGAGCCGTGCTCTATCCCAACTATGCGTTTCCGTGAACTTCGCTGTCTATCTGTGTTTGGTTTCCTGCGCTTGTCACGGTTATGTTGTGGTTCTTCTTCCTTCTACGTGTGGCAGCAGTGATGTGTATCGATATTTTCTCCGTGTACCATCTTTGGTTTGGTGCATATAGTTTCCGGCAAGGGACATTGAGTGAGTCGGTCGGTTGTTGAGGACCAGGGAAGTTACCTCCGTGGTTCGCCGGCCCAGGACGTCGAAGTTGAGTAGTGGTTTTTAACCACCCAAGCCACGTCTATTTATGCTGTGATTGTTCGCTTCGGTGGTTTTCTGTTGTTGAGGTTTTCCGGTGAGCAACACCGAGTGGTTCTACTGCTGAGATTTAGCCCCCATGTGGTGCAATTAACCTTTTGGTCGGCTACGATTTGAGTGCACCAGTGGAATTTTCTGTCTTGTGGCCGTTAGTGTTCTGGTTACCTGCCCTGGGCACTGACGTAAATTCAGGTAGTGTTATTTTGAGCGAAGTTAACTATTACCGTATTCCAAAATCAACTGTACCAGCGGAATTTTCTGCCTAGTGGCCGTTAGTGTTCCGGTTACCTGCCCTGGCCACTAACCTAATTTCAGGCAGCGTTCTTTCCTCACGTGTAGTCGCTGTCCGACATGGTGTGTAACTTTGACAGCTAATACATACTCCATTGTGGATTATCACGTTTGTAACATTGCCGGTTGGAGTTCTCATGTACTGATTGACGGGAAGCAAGTCGTTGTGTCGGTCGATCTGTGGCTGTCCCCTGGTTGGGTTCCGACAGATCAAATATAGTTGGGCTCACCACCTGTCTCACCTAAGTGAACGAAGGCAGACCGACCTCCCCGGAGGTTTTCTGAGTGCCACCGGTGTTTAATTGTCTGTTGTCAGCTATTTTAAATTTTAGGCTTATGGTTATTTGTTTTCTTTTCTTAAAATATTGCAAATTTAATTTTTAAATTTATCTTTCAAGCTTAAACACTGTGGCCTTCTGCCTTTAAAGATTATGGTAACACATTTTTAAAATTTTGACGTTTAACTGTGGCCCTCGGCCATTGGTATTACACCTTGCGTATGTTGCTTCTTGAAATTATTTTATTGCTATCTTAATTGGATTTTAAGATTTCTTGTTGTTAAACATGCTGGTCTTCTGCCTTTAAGGGTATATGCTAATATATTCTGAAGTTTTGAAATTTAATTGTGGCCCTCAGCCATTTGTGTTGCACCTTGCATATGTTGCTTTTTTGGGGATTTAAATTATTTCATTGCTATCTTAATTGAATTTTTGTTTTCTTAAAATTTCTTGTTGGCCTGCTGCTTTTAAAGGTCTATGGTAATATATTCTAAAATTTTGGAATTTTGTAGCCCTCAGCCATTTGTATTGCACCTTGCGTATGTTGTTTATGAATTATTTTATTGCTATCTTAGTTGAATCTTTATCTTGTTAAGATTTCTTGTTGGAGGCCTTCAGCCGTGAAAGAGCTGCATTCGGTAAAGATTCGGCTATGTGCCGCTTTGGTTGTAAAGGTTATTAAATTACAATAAATGACAATTAGAAGCAGAAACTGACCTCAACCGTTGGCCCTTTCCACAATCCTATTACCTGTTCTGTGCAGCAGGTTTAGTGGGCGTCTCAAGGACGAGTCTAGCTGAAGAGTGTTATACGTGAAAAAGTCTAGAGGGGGTCATTATCCATGGCTGCTGCTCTCCATGGTAATGGTGATCTAAATACACTGCCCGGCAATAAAAGCGAAGTTCCCAAAAGAGATGGCCGGATATCAACATAACTTCGCAGACGTACACACAATTGGCGGGTGTGAACAGAGTTGCAATTCTGTGTGACAGGCAGAACGGCTACCACAGTGCATTATTGGTTTTCGTGTTTAGTGTTGTTATCAGGCCTGGTAGGATATGTAGGAGGCGAGGCCGATGTCGGATGTTCAGTGATCATTGTGAACGACACGGAAATGCCACGTACTCGTATGACATACTCTTATCGGCGCCGAGTGAGGTGGCCCAGTCGTTGGCACTTTGGCCTCGTTTTCGGGAAGACGACGGTTTAAACCCGCGTCCGGCCATCCTGATTTCCGTTTTCCGTGATTTCCCTAAGTCGCTTCAGGCAAATGCCGAGATGGTTCCTTTGAAAGGGCACGGTCGACTTCCTTCAACAGCCTTCCTTAATCCATTCTCTCTCAACGAATCAACCATCAGCACCTGACAGAGTTTGAAAGGGGGTTCAATGTGATTGTCCATTTGGCCGGCTTGTCTAATTGTCCAATATCCTCTTCTGTGGGGCATCCAGATGTGCCCAGATGATGGATTCTACGGTAACGTGAGGGCCGGCGTACTCGCCGTCAAGGGAGTATCGCCGAATTGTGCCTGCCATCGGAGAAAAAGTGATAGACTTCGTGCAACATTCTGTGTGATACTGCGCCATTGGTCTGTGACAAGCAGCAACCGGACAGGGGAATTACCGTCCCGCGGGTATTCTGCCGTTAACACCACAACATAAACGGCTGAGACTGGAGTGGCACCGTGACTGGGAAGCATGGACTGTTGATGAACAGCATCGCATTTTGTTCAGCAGTGGCTTGCACTTCTACGCTACCTTTGAATGATAGTCGGCGAGTATGGCGGAGAGGTCATATTCTTCAAATGCTTTGAAGAGGTAGAGTGGTGTTTCTCCTGGTGTGTTGCTGGGTAGCCACCGGGTATGACTTCCAGTCGCGGTTGGTAGTGATCGAGGGAACTGTGACGGTATAACGGGAAGTCACGGACATCTTCCACAGTGGTATAGTGGTGCCATTTTTCAACAGGACATCGAGAGGCATAAGTCAAATACAGTGACCTCACATCCACTCTTTGGACATCAACCTGCCAAGCCAAGACTGAAGTCCAGGAAGAGTTTCCTAACAACTTCAATGGCTATGAGACTTAACTTCTGAGGTCATCAGTCGCCTAGAACTTAGAACTAATTAAACCTAACTAACCTAAGGACATCACACACATCCATGCCCGAGGCAGGATTCGAACCTGCGACGGTAGCGGTAGCTCGGTTCCAAACTGTATCACCTAGAACCGCACGGCCACTCCGGCCGGCCCTAACAACTTCACATCCCTTAGAAGGATCAGCTGCAGCTACCAGACTCACCGAGCGGAAAGAAAAATGCCAACACCTTACAAACTGGATGGAAATGGAAATGACCGTTTGGTGTCATTGGCTGGGAGGCCGCTTGCGGGGCAGGTCCGGCCGCCTTGGTGCAGGTCTTATTACATTCGACGCCACATTGGGCGACCTGCAAGCCGGATGGGGATGAAATGATGAAGACAACATAACACCCAGTCCCTGAGCGGAGAAAATCTCTGACCCAGACGGGAATTGAACCCGTGCCCGTAGGACGCCAATCCGTCACGCTGACCGCTTTTTTGTTTTGTTTTTGTTTTTATGTATTAAAGTAAGAAAAAATGGGGTAAAGGTGGTTTGAAGCTCAGACTGAGAGTTCAACGCTATTCTTTTTTATTTATTTATTTATTTATTTTTTCCGTGTCAGACTTACAACCTTTGCTGACATACATTTTGTTGTACTACCGCATAAATAGTGCCTACAATGCCCAAATGTTGACAAATAGTGTCTAATTACAAAATAAATTAAGGAAATGAATAAAACTGAAAATGTCCAAATGAAAGACATGAAGACATCGCGGGTAGTACAAATACAAAAGAAACATGCTCCTGTTGCAATGAAATGAAATTGGTGTCGGGGGCGACACCTCCTCACGACCCGACGTTCTCCAGACGTTGGTGTAAGACTGGGTCGTCTTCTGGAAATTAACTAAGGGTCCGTAAGTGTGATCGATGTCTATCTCGGCTTCTTCGTCTATCTCATCTCTCACCCGTCACACCCCATCTGGCCGGCGGGTCGGTAAATGTAAGTCGCAAGTAATTAGCGAAGTCTTGCCTATATTTCTTATGCTGTTGCAGCTTCGTGTGTCCATCCAGGAGAAAATGACAAAAATCCATTTTGTCCTTCTCCGATTAGTTATAGACGTAGCCCACAACCATTCCCCGTTCCCATGTCACTGCATTGGTTTTTTGGACCGGAAAATAAGATTCTTGGGGCGAAAGAAATGTGTGTGATGAAATTGTGTGAGGGGCAAAGCGCAACAGGAACGCCAATATCTGTCGTGCCAAGTGCCACACCAGAGCCGTCCCACTACATGCTAAACGATGTTCATCAGTGTCCACTGTTGCGCAGCCTAAACATAGTGGAGTGTCTGCCAAATGAATCGCTTGCCGCCGTTGATTCGTTGCGAACTTCCTGTTTACCACCACATACCACGTTGAGCGTACCAACGTTGGGAGGTAAATGTTCCGTATAACGCGCCATATCTGTCGCCAGGACCACTCAGCTGTCGGAGCGGACGTCAAACTGGATGACACCAAAAGAATCCCTGCCGCCTGGACACATGGAGAAGTGGGTCATCTGGAAGTCCTTGAACAGACTACAGATCGAAGTTGCAAGATCGAGGGACAATCTCCTTAAATGGAACTTCCAACTGCCAACATAACACTGTGTGAATGCGGTGAATTGCAGACAACCCGGCATCTCTTCAAATGTAACTCATGCCCAACCAGCTGTAGCATGAACGACTTAACGTCTGCAGCACCCAATGTAATCAAAGTTGCCCAGTTCTGGGTGAATACTGTATAGTTTTCTTTGTATGTATTGTATATGTGTTCATTTTAGTGTACTTCTGACACGAATAAAGAGAGAACAGGACAATGCTTGTCCACACATGGAATGTCTCTCTCTTTGATAGTTGAGATACTCCCGTGGCCAGCAAGATCTCCAGATCTGCCCTTAATATAGCATGTGCGGGACCTCTCTCCCAGAACCAGTATCAAGGTTATCAAGGACCATTTGTAAGCAGGCTGTTTAAATTTTTATGTTGGTAACGCCACGTAGCGCTCTGTATGAAAATCACTGACTGTGTTGTGTGCAATCTGTGGCTGGTTGGCATTGTTGGAATATTCGCTATTGTAGTGTTGGGCAGTTGGATGTGAACAGCGCGTAGCGTTGCGCAGTTGGAGGTGAGCCGCCAGCAGTGGTGGATGTGGGGAGAGAGATGGCAGAGTTTTGAGAGCGGACGATCTGGACGTGTATATATATAATGACGTGTATATATATATAATGACTTTTGAACACTATTAAGGTAAATACAGTGTTTGCTCTCCATCAAAATCTTTCATTTGCTAACTATGCATAACAGTAGTGTGTGCGTTCAGTAGTTAGAATCTTTTATTTAGCTGGCAGTATTGGCGCACGCTGTATTGCTGTACTTCGAGTAACGAAGATGTTTGTGAGGTAAGCGATTCATGAAAGGTATAGGTTATTGTTAGTCAGAGCAATTCTTTTGTAGGGATTATTGAAAGTCAGATTGCGTTGCGCTAAAAATAAAAATAAAAAAAATGTTGTGTGCCAGTTTATTGTTGATCAGAATGAGTAAAGAGAGAAATGTCTGAGTACGTTCAGTTTTGCTCATTTGTTTGAAAATCAAATAACGTAAGAGGTTTGCCAGCACTGTCATTCTTAATTTCTCTAAGGTGACGTTTCACATTTACAACAGTAGTGGGATAGCTTGCCGCAGGAGAGGATGCAGCGGCTTTCGACACCCTCCTCAACCGAATCAGTGTATCTATCCAGGCCACAGGGGGTGCAACGTCATACTGTAAGTGGACCAACACTACAAAGTTCTTTGTAAAATTGACTCTGTTTTAAGTCACATACCCTCACAATACATGAAGTTTCATTTTGTTTATCTTGTACGTGCTTCAGAATTTTTGGCAGACAGTGTATTTGCGAAGTTAAAGACATTATTATAGTAAATAAGTGACGATATAGTTCAGATTTCGTTGTTCAATGGGACATGCACAGTAAATTGGAAATTTGTGGTTAGATCTTACAGGACCAAACCTTAAGCTTACACACTACTTAATCTAACTTGAACTAACTTACGCTAAGGACAACACTCACACTCATGCCCGAGGGAGGACTCGAACCTCCGACGGAGCGAGCCGCGCAGACCGTGACAGGACGCCCAAGGCTGCGCGGCTACCCCGCGCGACGGACGGGTACAGTATTTCGGGAAGCAACCAAGTCCCATTATCTGGTGTGCCGATGAACTGACTATGCTAGTGTACAGTACGGATGGGGAGCAACGGCGATTGTGGGAGAGTAAGTCGTGGCGCTTCTGCGTCTGCATCTGGCAGGCATCACCTACAGATGCTGCTGACAGCAGCCGCTGGTGCCTTGGTCCCGTTCTACCAGCAGCGTCTGATGATGACTTCAGAGCTTACCACTAAATCTTCAGCTGCGTGAGATCTTCTAAACCTGGTGTAACACAAAGAGCAGAGACTGAAATCTGTCTCTGCAAATGATGTACAGGGAGTGCATTTGGTTTACCACTCTGTGTTTTTAGTCCTACCACTCGAATTATTTGCTCCAGCAATAATTCAGATCCATTTACACAGGCGCAGAACACGTTGATGTGTTCACACACTGAGCCGCGGTAAAAATTGCTGTTTTGAAGAGCGCGCCGCAGCGCGTAGTGTGAAGCAGTCGCCCTCCGTTTCTGGCGGAGGCGCTGCTGTGGCAGTCGCAGCTTTGGTGTCTCCCTCTGGTGGGAAAGGGGAAAGGTTGCCACTTCACGCGCATTTGAGGGGCGGTCAGTCTGGGTCAGTCTCTCGTCGCCAGCTTGCTAGTCTGTCTCTCGTCCGCATTTGTTAGGCAATTAGTGTCTGTCTGCCGTGCTAGTATGTCTGTCGTTCGGATCAACCTTTAAAGCCGGCAAAATGAGTGTCTTTCCACTCCGCCAGTAAGAGAACTCAACGTGTGGGCGCCCGGTCGGGGCTTAGTTCCTGCATGTGAGTCTGCGCATTAGGCCGCCAGTCTGCTTGAGTTAGCTCAGGCAATGGTCATTGGCGGTTGGATCGATCGGTTGGTCGGTCGCGCACTGAGACACGAGATAACTTGTCCGTCTTGAGCGTCGGCGCATGTGAGGTCGCCACGTGAGTCCAGTGGGCCGCGGCGTATAGCGAGGGGTAGTGGCTTCGCGGTCGACACGAGAGCAACAGGAGTCAACCCACGAGATCAGTCTGGCCGCTGCGAGCTGCGACGCCGTGAGACTTCTCTTAGAAGTTAAAATCAAGTTGCACCTTCGGTGGCAAGATTAATATTTTAATTGTTAGTGTTTAGTACGATTTCCATCCCTCCTACGGTGGGGGGTCATAAGTTGTGTGCTGGTGTAAATTGTTAAAACTCTTAGTTTAAAGTAATCTAGTGTGTTGCAGATTTGCACCAGTGTAGTCTTTCAGAGGCTGTTGTGAGCGGTCGTAACTGCGGCCGTGTCAAAAGGGAGTGGCAAGGTTCTTTGCCCGAAAGCTCATACAGTCAAAACTTGTTTCTTTCTGCCGCTCAATAAATTGTAACTTTAATATTTAGACGGTGCTTTCTGTTTATAATTTTAAATCTGTTTCTTACAAAAAATGCTTTTAGCACTATTAAAGTGAATAAAATTCCCATTTGTTAAAAGGAATTTGGTAATGATTTCATCAGTTACTCCCTGGCAACTACTTCCATGCTTACATAGTGTGATTAAATGTGTTAATGTTCTTGATGAATCGCTAGTAAATAAAATAAATTCTTAAGAATATTCTGTAAGAATAAATCACGGTTCACACGGCTTACGGATCATGATGTTTAATGTCTGCTTTCAATTTAGGTCGATGAGCTGGGAATGACTGCTGTATCCATTTCTTGTGTGTGACAGCTGACAAATTACACCAAGTGTGGGCGACTCCTGGGCTTCAGTGTCAGGTCAGGGTCACTCCCTCTGCATTCGGAGGCTTCGTTAAAATAACAAAGCGGCGACCGAAGGAAGGAAGCATGGAGTCGCGCCGCCAAGAGGAAACGGACGCCGATAAAATCGCGCATTTCCAAGAGCTGTGTTTGTGTCGCAACGCAGTCGGTGCGCCTTACGTCATCTACACTTTGCACAGACAGCCTCTAGTGGCAGAATAAGTCAATGTGGAATCAGGGTGTCAAGTTATGTCTAAAATTTCCGTCTTCGGCAGAATTTTGGTTCAAATGGCTCTGAGCACTATGGGACTTAACATCTGAGCTCATCAGTCCCCTAGAACTTAGAAGTACTTAAACCTAACTAACCTAAGGACATCACACACATTCATGCCCGAGGCAGGATTCGAACCTGCGACCGTAGTGGTCGCGCGGCTCCAGACTATAGCGCCTAGAACCGCTAGGCCACTCCGGCCGGCTCGGCAGAATTTGGCTCTCTCCATTCTCACTGTACGGTTTGTGGTGTTGATAGTTTTAATTACAGAATAAAAAGTATTGCTTTTCTGATTTCTAGGCAATGTATAACGAGGTCATAAGAATAGTTTCATATATATTTTTAATTATACTAGGGAAACAAAGTTACAGGAGAGTAAAGGACGCAACTTTTTAAGACCTTAACGCCCATTCGAAATATTTTCTACACGTATATTACTGCCGGCCGGGGTGGCCGAGCGGTTCTAGGCGCTTCACTCTGGAACCGCGCGACCGCTATGGTCGCAGGTTCGAATCCTGCCTCGGGCATGGAAGTGTGTGATGTCCTTAGGTTAGTTAGGTTTAAGTACTTCTAAGTTCTAGGCGACTGATGACCTCAGATGTTAATTCCCATAGTGCTCACAGCCATTTCAACCATTTTTGAGCTTATATTACTGTGTGCGACAGTTACTGTTTTCGAAATTCAACTGTGTATACACTCTAAGACAGACAAACAGTGACGCACCACGGAGGAATTATCCGAATAGGACGGAAATCGGTAGATGTGATGTACATATACGAACAAATAAATGACTACAATTTTAGAAAAAAACGTATCATTTATTTCACAGAAAGAGCTGCACAATCCGAGCAAGTCGACAACACGTTGGTCCACCTCTGGACCTTATGCATGCAGTTATTCGGCTTGACATTGATAGATTCCGTTTGTTGGATGTCCTCGTGAGGGATATCGTGTCAAATTCTCTTAAATTGACATCCTATCATGACCTCTGAGTGTTCACTTTTTGTTGTCAAGCAGTGTAAATAGAGACCTGAATTCTTGCAAATACACGTGAATGTGGCTGTGATCTACAGTGTGTACTTGAAGTTGAAGTTATTGTTTTTACCTTTCATGAATAGCTGAATTGTCTACAAGCTCCGCCATTGCGGAAGAAACGAGAACATCTAGGCACCGTTGCAGTTTTGATTATTTAAAACCTGTATTGTCAATAGGAATACCTGTATTATAATCGATTTTAATCGTGTACTGCTGCTGATTGCTGCTTCTGCTGATGTATTTGAGGAGACCAAACACTACAGTCTCCCAGCCACCCACCACCAAGAAGGTATCAGTTCACCCCATCTGTCTATCCGTCTAGACCCTATGTGCAAGTGGAAGAAAGTTTCCTAAATGGTGAGTAGCATGTATCTGAACGGTGGTACCAGCCCAGCATTCAGCTAGTTGGATATGGTAAACCTCCTAAGAACCACATCAAGGCTCACTGGCACACCCGCCCTCGTCATTAAACCGCCATACGAACTCGAGTCGGCGTGCACGCATCCCACCGAGTCTCGGAAGCAGGCGCTTTTTAACGCGCTCAGTTGTCCTGGCAGGTAGTTGTCACCAACTGATTAACATCACAAACATACAACAGAAGGACCGCCTGAAGATGTAAACAAGTCAGTTTGCCGAACTATCACACTCTATGAGTGAAGCCACGCACCTGAATACCCGAGAAAATTGTAAGGTTTCTGGTTTATTTTTTGTTGTTCAGGGTAGGTGATGTGACCTTTATATTCTCATTGTATGTGCCATATTTCATACATATGCGCTAAACATTTTTCAACCAATAGTCTTCGATGGTCGATACGTTACGCAGCGGTGTGTGATAGCTCCTGCTCTGTTTGGCATTTTGTTTTCCCTTCTGCTGAGATTTGCTTTTGAAGACTGTGAGGAGGGAGTGTATTTACATGCAAGGTCTGACGGAAATATCTTCAGCATTGCCCGTCTCAAGGCCATGACCAAAGTCAATACAATTGTTATTCACGAGTTGTTATATGCAGACGATGCAGCTCTGGTAGCAAACTCAGAAGATGAGCTCCAGTATCTAATCAACAAGTGATCACATGCATGTGGAAAATTTGGTCTTACCATCAGCTTCCAAAAGACTAAGATCACGGCACAGGGAACCACCCACCTTCCATCCCTCAGCACTGACGCCAATCCCCTCCACGTAGTTGATGATTTTACCTAGTTGGGGTCTACAATATGTAGAAACTTGTCTGTGGACACTGAGATTACCAATAGAGTTGCAACAGCATCGGCTGTCATGGGTAGATTGAAAAACAGTGTATGGAAGAAAGGACTACTCACATTAAAAACTAAATTGCAATTGTGTAATTCTTGTGTTATCAGCAGCCTTCTGTAGAGCTGTGAGACATGGACAACTCTTGCTAAACACGGATCCCGACTGAACAGCTTCCGTCTCCGTTGTCTCCGGAGGATCCTTCAGATCGCTTGCAAGGACAGCGTACCCAACACCCAAGTATTACGGCTCGCAAACACAACCAGCATTCATGCACTCCTGAGTCACCGACGCCTAAGGTGGCTGGGACATGTCAGGCGCATGGATCCTGAGCGAATACCGAAAAAAGTGCTGTATGGAGAACTTAGGGAGGGTATGAGGCCAGTAGAGAGACCGCATCTTCGCTTCAAGGATGTCTGCAAGAGAGATCTGACCAGGGCCAGCATCGATCCAAATCAGTGGGAAAATACAGCTGGTGACCGTGCCAAGTAGCGATAAGCTGCACTCAGTGGGGTTGGGCTTGAAGAGAATGAAGGTATGCAAGAAGACATTAGGAAGGGGGCAAGACGGAAGGAGAGAGTGGTCCTTCACATTTCAAATGCCCAAACTGCAGTAGAGTCTGCCACTCTCGATTGGGACATTTCAGCCATAGCAGATGTTGCAGAGTCTGAACCAACTATGATACACCATCATCCTTCGAGGAAGGACAGATGCCATATACGTTACGCCAAAGAGGTTCTGAATGCAAGCAGTGTTTCCTCTGTTTCCTCATATCTCTTCAGGTGTGCATCTTAGAGCCCATTTTTACCGGACTTTTTTTCTTGTTCTGGTCCATACCACCTCCTCCCATAACATGTGTGTTTGGAAAACGGAAAGTTGTTGTAGGATTTTTCTTTACTGGTTTGGATTAGTTAGTTCGTCGGTCAGGCGACAATAAGTAACATGGCTTGCACCCAAAAGTTAGTTTTACTACTGCTTTACCAATGAAACTTCCTGGCAGATTAAAGGTGTGGGCCAGAACGAGACTCGAACTCTGGACCTTTGCCTTTCGCGGGTCGGAGGAGCGCTTCTGTGGAGTTTCATGGTAGGAGACGAGGTAATGGCGGAAGTAAAGCTGTGTGGAGGATTGTGTGTCGTGCTTGGGTAGCTCAGCTGTATTGCTTCATGTTCGGAAAAACAACTTACACTTAGTTGAGAAGCGCAAGCGCGACAGAGCCACATGTACACACGCCAGTCAAGAAAACTGTATCCAGAATGAGATTTTCACTCTGCAGCGGAGTGTGCGCTGATATGAAACTTCCTGGCAGATTAAAACTGTGTGCCCGACCGAGACTCGAACTCGGGACCTTTGCCTTTCGCGGGCAAGTGCTCTACCAACTGAGCTACCGAAGCACGACTCACGCCCGGCACTCACAGCTTTACTTCTGCCAGTATCTCGTCTCCTACCTTCCAAACTTTACAGAAGCTCTCCTGCGAACCTTTCTTTCAGGAGTGCTAGTTCTGCAAGGTTCGCAGGAGAGCTTCTGTAAAGTTTGGGAGGTAGGAGACGAGATACTGGCAGAAGTAAAGCTGTGAGGCCGGGCGTGAGTCGTGCTTCGGTAGCTCAGATGGTAGAGCACTTGCCCGCGAAAGGCAAAGGTCCCGAGTTCGAGTCTCGGTCGGGCACACAGTTTTAATCTGCCAGGTAGTTTCAAGAAAACTGTAAATAGTCAAAGGAAAAATGTTATGTAATTTGTTGGAGAAATCTTTCCCTTGCTATTATGTTCTTTATTTTAAACCTATGATTACATATTGCTGCGAAGTAAATTTCTTTTCGAAATGGTGAGAAGCTCCCACAACAGAAAGAGCAACTTTCCTAGCTTTTCTTTCCGTTTATTTGGTGTGAATAGTATTCATGGGCAACGTTCATTTGGATATTAAAAGAAGAAACGCACTACATAAATGTGATACCCTCCTCATACTCTGGTGCACCCAAGCTGGGAGAAAGGACTTTTCAGAGCGTGACGCTGAAAGTTCAGAGAAGATAAACAGAGAAACCCAAACTCGGGAAACGAGAGTGTGGATATGCACCTGACACGAAACGGAGACCAACTTGAAGCAGTCACTGGGCTGGGATTTCTGACGCAGCGAAGGCAGATACAACTCTGAACATCTCTGAGCAATAGAGGTTCCAGAGACAAGCAGGCAGAGAACAGCTGCTCTGTGCAGATGGTGACGACACAGACTACTGGCACTGCGACTGCTTCCACTGCGACTACATGACGGCCTCTGAGGACTAGCTCACCAAGCTACGAAGTTGGACGCAGATGTGCAGCATCAAGCCAAAGCCGACAAAAACGCAGACCGCTCTGTTCAGACAGGGGTACCTTCACATTAAAAGGCACAAAAAGACAGAGAACCGACGAGTGTCATTCTGGAACATACGTCTTACGCTAATCGGTCCTCAAAACATCTAGCACATCCCCTAGACAATTACATACAGACACAAAACATCTAGCACGTGAAGTCTATAATAAGGTAAACTACTCGGACACTTCCACGAATGATTAGGTACTACTGTCACACATAGTGGAAGGTGGCAGAATAAATGAAGGTCAATTTCGCATCTTACATAAGAGTTTTATACGTCGTAACTGGAAGGTGAATATGACACCTGTTGTGACTTGGCAAGACAGCCAAGCCATTATGAGATAGCCGAAAGGCACGCGTTTAAGCTCACGCAGGCTGGCGTGAGGTCTGGAACAGTTAAAGGAGTTGAGTCTAGTAAAAAAAAGTACGTAGCTTCTGGAATACTTAACTTTAATCCACAATTGGTGAACATCGGTCTGACGGTACATGCATCACAAGATAAATAGCAAATGATAATGGCGCCTTGCTAGGTCGTAGCAAATGACGTAGCTGAAGGCTATGCTAACTATCGTCTCGGCAAATGCGAACGTAATTTGTCAGTGAACCATCGCTAGCAAAGTCGGCTGTACAACTGGGGCGAGTGCTAGGACGTCTCTCTAGACCTGCCGTGTGGCGGCGCTCGGTCTGCAATCACTGACAGTGGCGACACGCGGGTCCGACGTATACTACCGGACCGCGGCCGATTTAAAGGCTTCCACCTAGCAAGTGTGGTGTCTGGCGGTGACACCACAACACCTAACTTACGTTGGTGGTAATGAGAAGACTTGCCTATAAGTATGTAATGCGAAAGGGATGACTCTCAATCGACGGTATTAACACACCGGTCGTATGTAATGCATGTCAGTGAGCAGAAGGTGAAACAAGCAGCCAGAGGAAACGTTTTGTGTGGAAGCAAGAGCAGGCAGAAGCAGAGGCTGCACCATGGCAGGCACCAAGAAAAACTTTTAGGGGGCGTCCCGTGGCGGGAGTCAGCAACGGGACAGGTGACGCATACTGGAGAGCAAGTAATGGGCCACCAGAAGTAGGACAGAAAGAAGCTTTAGAAAACGGTGTTTCGCAATTACAAATGGATACAAACAAAACCAATGACACAGTTGATCACGTGAACAGCAAACGGTACACATGTGATGTACGCATGTAAATTTTAGGTGTCTGGAGTGGGCACAAAACATCCGATTGATGGAAACGAACTAGGAAGGAGTAAAGTGCCGAGATTTCGACGCAGTTCAATGGTAGGGCCCTTGCGATTGGCAGAGAGAATTTCCACAAAATAAGAGGAACGCTCGTATTGGTCGAAAAACGCTGTGACGTGGAGGACGAAAGAACCCAGGTGGGGAGACAGTTCGGCTACAAGGAGGGCAAGAGCGAAATTTTCTGGGACTCTTCTCTGAACTGGCGTCAAGTGCAGCACGAGGCGCATAGCACTCTGTACTGTACAGAGGAGAAATTTGTGTGTACACTGCGTTCACAGCGGCTGACATTCAGCTACATATTAGCTGTAGCGTTGTTGAGCTCCAACTGTGGAGAAACGAACAAGCCATTTAGTTAATTGTTCTCGCGAGGACTGAGAAGGCATTCATATGCACGCTGCTCCAGCCACGCGCGTGCATATCGCCATATTCCAAGACTAGGGTGAGTACATGTTTTCTCGCATAATGAGAAATATAGGGAAAATTTCTGCTGGTAAAATCAGCAAAAGCTTAATTAGTTTTTATAGAAATTTCAGAGGATGGGAGCAGCCATGCAGATGACAGCTCATCGGAGCTAAGGTAAATACCACGATCAGAGGCGTAAACTTGTTGGTTCACCAGCTTGCGTCCACTATAAACTCGAGCGACCTTGGATAATCTTTTGCTCAACTTGTCACAAAACTGACCACCCTCCGTAGACTTGATTGTCATCCTAAGTAGTACCGAACATTGAACCGAAATCAGATGATTTATCGTAGTACTGGCCAACATCATGACGTAGTTGTAGAATAATTGTGTAAAGAAACTTCTACTTAAAATTTACCATTGTTGTGTTTAGGATTATTTCACTTTCTCAGGACGAGATGTGTTCGTTTGACAACTGTCGTAACATTGTCACGTAAACTATGTAAATGCGGGTACCTCTATGATATGATTGCAACATTAAACCAAGAATATTTACAATTGTTCTTCTGTCCTCAAAACTTTACAAGCTGATGTGACTACGTAGGCTTTCCCGGCGTAATAAGTCTTGAAAGTCTCTTCGGGTTTGCTGCCGGATCCTAGAATCAACTTTACTCGATGTTTCGGCGATCCAACTGTTCGCCATCTTGAGGAAATGCTACTTCTGCTGATGAGTCCCACTGAGAACTGACGCAAGATTGCAATTCGACGTCCTATATAGGCCACCGTTCAGTATACGGCGCATGCGCCGACCATCACGGTTTCTGGCTTCCAAAATAGGGAGGTGGCGCCGCCCTTAGTGAAACACTGCTGGCAACGATACATCGCAATCAAGGCCGCACAGAAGAACTTTCAGTTTTGATGCGAGATAATACAGGATTCCACGTTTTGCTAAGAGGAAACCCATTTTCCCTGTTGATTAAATTATCAGCCAATCGCCTCTTTTTACACACTATTCCAAAAACCGGAAATGTTGGCAATTACAACAGTTTCCTCAAATTTCATTTTGTGTCCCTCATTTAGGCAGTGTTCTGCTACGGCCGATTTTTCCGGCTGTTGTAGCCTCGTGTGACGGCGATTTTCCACACACCTGTCATTCACTGTGCCAATAGAGCGGCCAACGTAAGCTTTCCCACATTGACACGGGATTTTGTATACCCCGGGTTTCCTAAGTCCCAAATCATCCTTCACAGAGCCGAGCAGAGCCCTAATCTTAGAGGGTGGACGGAACACACTCTTAATCTTAAAACTCCTTAAAATTCCTCCAATCTTATACGATAAGCCTCCAGCATAAGGAAGGAAGGCCACAGATCTATGTTCCTCTTCGAACACCTCCGGAGACGGTCCAAATTCCATAGCCCGACGAATCTGTTTCTCGGTGTATCCATTTTCCTTAAAAACAGTCATCAAATGCTCAAGTTCTTAGGTTAAGCTGTCTGCGTCGGAAAAGGACGCCACTACGTTGGTGTGGTGGATGACAACTCTTAGGGTGCAGATACCAATCCGTGTGTGTCGGCTTTCGGTGAACACTGTGTCCCAAAGTTCCATCAAGTTTTTTATAAACCATTACGTCTAAAAATGGAAGCATCCCATCATCTTCAACCTCCATAGTAAATTTGATACGGGGATGAAGACAGTTGAAGTGGTCCAAAAATCTGTTAAGAGCATCACGTCCATGCGGCCATACGAAGAAGGTATCGTCCACGTATCTCCAGAAGCACGTTGGTTGCAAAGCTGAAGTCCTCAGTGCCATAGCCTCGAAGTCCTCCATGAATAAATTGGCGACTATGGGTGACAAAGGACTACCCATAACCACTCCGCCATTCTGTTCAAAAATATTACCGTTAAATAAAAAATACGTGGAGGTCAGCTCATGACGACAAAGCTTCACCAGCTCTTCATCCAGTTTTTCACTGATCAAACTAAGTGACTCTTCCAGGGGAACTCGTGTAAATAGGGATACCACATCGAAACTCACTAACAGACCTGAAGGACTCAACTTCAAAGATCCCAATCGTCGAAAAAAATCCACCGAACTGGATATATGGTGTTCACATTTGCCAACAAATGGACTGAGAGCAGATGATAAATACTTTGCCAGGTTATAGGTCGGCGCACACAAATTACTAACAATAGGGCGTAGAGGAACCCCTTCCTTATGCAACTTAGGCAGACCATACAACCTAGGCGGAACGGCAGCACCACGATGAAGCTTCTTACGTAAATCATCTGACAACGAACTCTTTTTCAACAGTGAAAGTGTCTTACTTTTGATCCTTTCTGTGGGGTCATTAGATAGTCTTCTGTACGCCGGGTCGTTGAGAAGTAAATCCATTTTTAGGACATAATCATCCCGCGTCATTACAACCGTGGCATTTCCCTTGTCAGCTGGTAAAACTACTACTTCGTCATCATTCTTAAGGGAACGAATGGCTGCTCTCTCTGCGGAAGAGATGTTATCTCGCGGTGGTCGAGCCCGACGTAATGTGTGCGACACTTCTTGCCTTATTTCCTCTGCTTGATCCTCGGGTAGGCTGTGTACTACTTGTTCTACAGAGCATATGAACTCTGTGATAGGAAGTCTCTTGGGAGTGGGCGAAAAATTTAAACCTTTCTCCAATATCGACACTGTGGGCCCATCCAACGCCTTGTTAGAGAGATTAATCACAGTACGCCGACGTTTATCCACTTCTGATGCTGTAGAACGAGAAAGAAGCCGTTCAAATTTCGAAGATTGTCTGGTAACGGCGCTCCTATGTGTCCAATCTGATAGCGCCCACGTGGAATCATCAACCCACTGCCAAACATCCCTTGAAAACTGCGATGACAAGTTCAAATGTAAATAAAATAAATCTTTGGAACCAATATCCAGCTGTCTACGGGTAAAACGAATGCGTTCTCTTAAAAGTGCTTGGCTTGCACGTTCCTTAATCCTATTAGCTCTCTTACTGTTAATAAAATGAAAAAATCTGGCGAAATTAGGAATAATACCTTCGTCATGGCATCTCAGCAAGAAGGCGAGTGTACTCAACAGCTTTCCTTTCTTCCTCCGAAGTTTATCTAACTTCTGTACAAGCTTCACCATCTCCTCGCCGTAGAGGTACTTGATGTGACTACGTAGGCTTTCCCGGCGTGATAAGTCTTGAAAGTCTCTCTCACTATACGCACAGTGAATGACAGGCGTGTGGAACATCGCCGTCACACGAGGCTACAACAGCCGGAAAAATCGGCCGTAGCAGAACACTGCCTAAATGAGGGACACAAAATAAAATTTGAGGAAACTGTTGTAATTGCCAACATTTCCGGTTTTTGGAATAGTGTGTATAAAGAGGCGATTGAAATTAGGTTGGCTGATAATTTAATCAACAGGGAAAATGGGTTTCCTCTTAGCAAAACGTGGAATCCTGTATTATCTCGCATCAAAACTGAACGTTCTTCTGTGCTGCCTTGATTGCGATATATCGTTGCCAGCAGTGTTTCACTAAGGGCGGCGCCACCTCCCTGTTTTGGAAGTCAGAAACCGTGATGGGCGGCGCATGCGCCGTGTACTGAACGGTGGCCTATATAGGACGTCGTATGGCAATCTTGCGTCAGTTCTCAGCGGGACTCATCAGCAGAAGTAGCATTTCCTGAAGATGGCGAACAGTTGGATCGCCGAAATATCGAGTCAAGTTGATTTTAGGATCCGGCAGCAAACCCGAAGAGACTTTCAAGACTTATTACGCCGGGAAAGCCTACGTAGTCACATCAAGTACCTCTATGGGGAGGAGATGGTGAAGCTTGTACAGAAGTTAGATAATCTTCGGAGGAAGAAAGGAAAGCTGTTGAGTACACTCGCCTTCTTGCTGAGATGCCATGACGAAGGTATTATTCCTAATTTCGCCAGATTTTTTCATTTTATTAACAGTAAGAGAGCTAATAGGATTAAGGAACGTGCAAGCCAAGCACTTTTAAGAGAACGCATTCGTTTTACCCGTAGACAGCTGGATATTGGTTCCAAAGATTTATTTTATTTACATTTGAACTTGTCATCGCAGTTTTCAAGGGATGTTTGGCAGTGGGTTGATGATTCCACGTGGGCGCTATCAGATTGGACACATAGGAGCGCCGTTACCAGACAATCTTCGAAATTTGAACGGCTTCTTTCTCGTTCTACAGCATCAGAAGTGGATAAACGTCGGCGTACTGTGATTAATCTCTCTAACAAGGCGTTGGATGGGCCCACAGTGTCGATATTGGAGAAAGGTTTAAATTTTTCGCCCACTCCCAAGAGACTTCCTATCACAGAGTTCATATGCTCTGTAGAACAAGTAGTACACAGCCTACCCGAGGATCAAGCAGAGGAAATAAGGCAAGAAGTGTCGCACACATTACGTCGGGCTCGACCACCGCGAGATAACATCTCTTCCGCAGAGAGAGCAGCCATTCGTTCCCTTAAGAATGATGACGAAGTAGTAGTTTTACCAGCTGACAAGGGAAATGCCACGGTTGTAATGACGCGGGATGATTATGTCCTAAAAATGGATTTACTTCTCAACGACCCGGCGTACAGAAGACTATCTAATGACCCCACAGAAAGGATCAAAAGTAAGACACTTTCACTGTTGAAAAAGAGTTCGTTGTCAGATGATTTACGTAAGAAGCTTCATCGTGGTGCTGCCGTTCCGCCTAGGTTGTATGGTCTGCCTAAGTTGCATAAGGAAGGGGTTCCTCTACGCCCTATTGTTAGTAATTTGTGTGCGCCGACCTATAACCTGGCAAAGTATTTATCATCTGCTCTCAGTCCATTTGTTGGCAAATGTGAACACCATATATCCAGTTCGGTGGATTTTTTTCGACGATTGGGATCTTTGAAGTTGAGTCCTTCAGGTCTGTTAGTGAGTTTCGATGTGGTATCCCTATTTACACGAGTTCCCCTGGAAGAGTCACTTAGTTTGATCAGTGAAAAACTGGATGAAGAGCTGGTGAAGCTTTGTCGTCATGAGCTGACCTCCACGTATTTTTTATTTAACGGTAATATTTTTGAACAGAATGGCGGAGTGGTTATGGGTAGTGCTTTGTCACCCATAGTCGCCAATTTATTCATGGAGGACTTCGAGGCTATGGCACTGAGGACTTCAGCTTTGCAACCAACGTGCTTCTGGAGATACGTGGACGATACCTTCTTCGTATGGCCGCATGGACGTGATGCTCTTAACAGATTTTTGGACCACTTCAACTGTCTTCATCCCCGTATCAAATTTACTATGGAGGTTGAAGATGATGGGATGCTTCCATTTTTAGACGTAATGGTTTATAAAAAACTTGATGGAACTTTGGGACACAGTGTTCACCGAAAGCCGACACACACGGATTGGTATCTGCACCCTAAGAGTTGTCATCCACCACACCAACGTAGTGGCGTCCTTTTCCGACGCAGACAGCTTAACCTAAGAACTTGAGCATTTGATGACTGTTTTTAAGGAAAATGGATACACCGAGAAACAGATTCGTCGGGCTATGGAATTTGGACCGTCTCCGGAGGTGTTCGAAGAGGAACATAGATCTGTGGCCTTCCTTCCTTATGCTGGAGGCTTATCGTATAAGATTGGAGGAATTTTAAGGAGTTTTAAGATTAAGAGTGTGTTCCGTCCACCCTCTAAGATTAGGGCTCTGCTCGGCTCTGTGAAAGATGATTTGGGGCTTAGGAAACCCGGTGTGTACAAAATCCAGTGTCAATGTGGGAAAGCTTACGTTGGCCGCTCTTTTCACACAGTGAATGTCAGGTGTGTAGAACATCGCCGTCACACGAGGCTACAACAGCCGGAAAAATCGGCCGTAGCAGAACACTGCCTAAATGAGGAACACAAAATGAAATTTGAGAAAACTGTTGTAATTGCCAACATTTCCGGTTTTTGGAATAGTGTGTACAAAGAGGCGATTGAAATTAGGTTGGCTGATAATTTAATCAACAGGGAAAATGGGTTTCCTCTTAGCAAAACGTGGAATCCTGTATTATCTCGCATCAAAACTGAAAGTTCTTCTGTGCGGCCTTGATTGCGATACATCGTTGCCAGCAGTGTTTCACTAAGGGCGGCGCCACCTCCCTATTTTGAAAGGCAGAAACCGTGATGGGCGGCGCATGCGCCGTGTACTGAACGGTGGCCTATATAGGACGTCGAATTGCAATCTTGCGTCAGTTCTCAGCGGGACTCATCAGCAGAAGCAGCATTTCCTGAAGATGGCGAACAGTTGGATCGCCGAAATATCGAATCAAGTTGATTTTAGGATCCGGCTGCAAACACGAAGAGACTTTCTTTACAAGCTGATGTTTGTCCTTATTCGCAATTGCGAATTCATTTGATGTACCTCTAGGTAGCGTTCCTCGGCTCTTCTGTCTACCATTTCTTGGCGCAAATTTCAGTGGGCGCAGTTTTCACGGTATCCTGTCAATTCCCATCATTTTCAGTGGTTTTTATGTTAAAGTCAAGTACCTCTTTTTATCATATTTGTAATTAAGTGAACTGATATTTCATGTATTGTTCCAATCAGCCATCTTACAGAGCAATCAGGAAACCCAGAGATATGACCGAACGACTGTAGTTTCATCAGGTCATAACGGTTTTCGACGACCCTTGGCCAACTTGAGGCGTTCCCCTATCTTCCGCATGGGTTTGTAGATTACGGCACTATTCCATTTTGTTAACATCTTTCCTGTGAGGTGAGTTGAGTGTTTAATGAACGACAGGGAAACCTGGAATCTTACAGACAACTGCACATCGCCATGATCTTTTCGTGGCTGTCTTATATAAGCGGACGAATACACATTCTTCAGCAACTCTTTGGTCAGATGTTCCAATTTCGTATCGAGCAGCTCCGGTACAGAGATGTTCGTCCATCAGGCCGCCAATGTTTTTGTAAGACCTCGCTTTTTGTCGTGGATGACAATTGTAATCCCGGTCTAAGTAACTGTTGGTATTCCGTATGATGTATCGCCCAACAACTGTCTCCTTTGTTGAAGACTAAGAAATATAGCTTACCGTCTGCCTCTTCCTTCATGGTCAACTGAATCTTGTATCATTGAGATGTGCCTGAAAACGACCTACTTCCACTTTGTCCCATCTTCACAACATAAACGTATCATCCGAGTAACGGCATCTTATAATTTGGTTTTTGTTGGCAGTTACTAATGCTTGTTCTTCGAACTTTTCCTTTAAGAAATTTGCTATCACCAGGCTTAAGGAGCTCCTCTTTCATAAACGTTATGGTTCCAAACATATTCTTTCTCTCTGTCACGTTGCGTTTGAGTTGTCGGAGCACATTAAAAGCGACTGTAAATTGTTTTTCTTTCAGGCTAAACAAAGTTTTCGAGTCAATGCTCTAGAGTCCACATCTAAACAGGAACTTCTAGAATGCTCGCTTTGTTCACCCCGTCACGTGACTGCCAGAGTCATAATGTTAACTGTCGGACTCCTCACGTGCCTGTTCTTAAACGTGCTGCAAGCGCACGTGTACCCTTCAGTTTACGGCCAAAAGTAATATCCGACAGGGAAATACAGCCGAACTGGGAACAATAAGTCACGAGAGCAGGTAAAAAACTGGTGTAACTCCAGTAGCAATACGGAATTCTGGGAATTCAATTCATATCGGTGTTCATTGGACACATTTAATAGCGACTGCAGTAAACAACGCTACCTTGAAATAACTTTGCATCAAAGTTACCACTCAAGACCGCGAACATCTCTGCTGAATCCCGGGTTACGCCTTAGCGCTCTGGGTTTTACGGGTCATAACGTTTATGGACTGTTCTCTGGCTCTATGGCTCGGAGGTTAAGTACTAGAACGCAGATCCGAAGGTCACGATCGCAGTCGGCCAGAGGATTTTTATGTTATTCTTGAAGAATCAAGTTTGCCAAGATCTCTAGTAATTCATTTTATTACTGTTACCGGTTCCGACAGATCTACGCTGTCATCATCGGATTTGAAAGTTACAGAAACAAGCATCCCAAGTGAAAGTGGTTCAAATACATACGATTTGATATAACCACTCTATACACTACTGAAGCATTAGAACGTATCTTCTAACGTTATTACATGTACATACGTTTTACAAAGCTGAACTCACATAGTGATGTTACGTTAAATTGTAAAAAAAAAGTGCCAGGGACCACGAGCATGACACAAGTAAAATATCACACAATTAAAATATACAACATCTTATGCTAATTTCCCAGCACATACTCATCACTTGACACCAAAATCGCAGCTTAGCTTGTTTACATAGTGGTGTTCAAATTCAAATGGTTGAAATGGCTCTGAGCACTATGGGACTTAACATCGGAGGACATCAGTCCCCTAGAACTTAGAACTACTTAAACCTAACTAACCTAAGGACATCAAACACATCCATGCCCAAGGCAGGATTCGAACCTGCGATCGTAGCAGCAGCGCGGTTCCGGACTGACGCGCATAGAACCGCTCGTCCACAGCGCCGGCCCTTGTCAATTTTTTCCATGCTCGCTGCTCTGAGATTCTTGCAGGAGGTAGGACGTACTTCTGCATCCACGCTGAAGGAGGTGGATATATTGCCCATCTAAGCGAATCAGTTATATGGATCGGTGGTGTCTCTTCTTTCGGACATGCCCGACACAACAGACACCAGGCAATCATATAATTCAATAGACGTGCCACACTGCAATTATGTTTTCTCTCCAATATCATTAAAATTATCTTTAAGACAATTTACATAACATTTTAAATTGCATGTTTGAAATAAAATTATGTTTTGAAAATATACAGTGTTATTTTTTTTACAAAAATGTAAAATTTGCCATGAAATATACGTTGTTCTCCTTTACATGTAAAGTTATAATAAGTATACTTCAATGTAATTTTTAAAGATAAGTTTACAGTAAATGTAGTTCAGGTTATTCATCAACACAAAGCCATGAGTCCTGACAGAAAAAAGTCATCAAGGTAAGTATATGCAAGACAAATATAGACCATAGCCGTGGACCATACAAAATCACTCCATAAATACTATTAGGTTTACATAATTGTGTTCTTCACACACACAAAATGAGCTACACTAAGTCATACACACAAGTGATGATGTGCTTGTGGCCTAAGTACAGGATGTTCACTAAATAATTATGGCTTAAAGTGTCAGTGGTTGCGTAGAGGATTACTGTGAAACATTGGCTCGTGGTTTTGAGGTTTGCGCGAGAGAATATGAACCGACTTACTTTTAAATTGATGTGTACTGTGGAATTCAAAGCTTATGTATGCTAAATCTTTCGTGGTTTACATCTTCTGGTTTTTGGTTTAAGTAACACAAAGTACTTCCGGAAATCAGATGTGATGTGGTACCAGATGCCAATATCCTAATTCATGAATGAAATTTCTATACGTCATTGATGGGGTGGTTGACGTTTATGTTCAGTACAGTACTTAAGATTTTATTAAAGTAGATGCAACAATAAATACGTCAAGGCAGGCAGAACTGTGAGCATAAAGAATTGAAGATGGTGTAGTACCAATGACAATATCACACGCATAATAACATCTTAATCGGTGAATGAAAAATTTATACGTAACTGATGCAGTGCTAGATGTTTATGCTTATTTCAGACCTTGAGGTTTAGTCCAAGTAGATTTAACGGTAAATACTAGATGGCAGACAAACGGGTTGATGTACATAACTAATTTCTTTTCTCTTAATTGCATTCATAATATGTAGAATGGAATTGACTTAATATATATCGGGTGGTTATTGTTAAACTTTCCCTATTTAACACGTTATAAAACGGTGACTAATTACTGTGCGAGTACCAGATTTGGTAGCATTAATGTCAAGGACATGGGGAAGAGAAATAATACAGAATCAATTCCATTGAAACACTTTTAATGTGCTGCTACGGTACATCATACCATTACATACCCGTACCATTACTGCTACAAAAAGGGCTTAATATGGCGTCCATCAGTTTCCAGAAGAGTCTGAAAGCGCAGGATTGCATTCTGCACAGCAGAACAAAGCATGTCCGTACGTATGCTGGCTACCTCTCTCGATATGCTGTGAATGTTCCCCTGGTATACCCTGTCCTTCAGGTAGCCCCACAACAAGAAATCACAGGGAGTCAGATCAGGTGATCGTACCGGTCAAGCATCTGGAAACGAGCGGATGATAATTCGATCGTTTGCAAAAGCGTTTTGGACAAGTAGGTGAACTTCACGAGTGATGTGCGGTGGGCCCCAGGTTGCATGAAAACCAGTGAGTTCAATGCGTCTCTCTTCTGTAGGGCGGGTATGACATGCTGGCGAAGCATATCGCAGTAACGCTGGCCAGTCACACTGCACGTCTTTGGTACATGAGCGCTAACATATTCACAAAAAAATGGGCCAATGATGAACGTAGGTGTGAAGCCACACCATACTGAGGAACTTCACGCACAGTGACTCGAGGTGAAGAGCCCCACACTCAGCAACTCTGTGTGTTCAACACACCTGTCAGAGAAAAATAAGCTTCGTTTGTCCATAGGATGTTACAGGGCCAGCCCTCGTCAGCTTCCATCCTTCTGAGAAAGTGAAGTCAACACGTCTTTGTGTATCCTGTGGTGCAAGCTGCTGTCGATATGGACCTTGCACGGATACCATTTGAGAATGTTAGTGGCGCCCGTAATGCACCATTCTGCACACACATACGTGAGTTTCGGTTGTACCGGCTGATCAAAAGGTCAGAATAAATTTGAAAACTGAATAAATCACGGAATAATATAGATAGAGAGGTACAAATTGACACACATGCTTGGAATGACATGGGGTTTTATTAGAACCAAAAAAATACAAACGTTCAAAAAATGTCCGACAGATGGCGCTTCATCTGATCAGAATAACAATAATTAGCATAACAAAGTAAGACAAAGCAGAGATGATGTTCTTTACAGGAAATGCTCAATATGTCCACCATCATTCCTCAACAATAGCTGTGGTCGAGCAATAATGTTGTGAACAGCACTGTAAAGCATGTCCGGAGTTATGGTGAGGCACTGGCGTCGGATGTTGTCTTTCAGCATCCCTAGAGGTGTCGGTCGATCACGATACATTTGCGACTTCAAGTAACCCCAAAGCCAATAATCGCACGGACTGAGGTCTGGGGACCTGGGAGGCCAAGCATGACGAAAGAGGCGGCGGAGCACACAATCATCACCAAACGACGCGCGCAAGAGATCTTTCTTGCGTCTAGCAATATGGGGTGTATTTTTTTGGTTCTAATAAAACCCCATGTTATTCCAAGCATGTGTGTCAATTTTTACCTCTCTATCTACATTATTCCGTGGTTTATTAAGTTTTCAAATTTATACTGACTTCTTGATCACCCGGTACTTTGAGCGATATAAATAAAGTCTTGTTCTGACACTGAGTTCCTTGCTGATAAAGACAGGAAATAAGGTGTTCATCATCTAATGTGTGGCTTTTTGCCAATCTTATGTGTTCAGCGTGACTCGAGGTGAAGCGATTCGTCTACCACAATTTCTAGGTCCCTTGTGGAGGGCGACCACGGAATGGGTTGACCTGGCATTTGTAGTTGGTGTTTCAATATTAGCAGCTGCTTTTTCGTGAAAAATCCTGCCGCCGATTTTGTTGGACTGACGGTGGTCTTATTCCCAACCGCTCACAATTCCATGTTCTCAATTTGGCACTGCGCCCGTGTTATCAACTGGTAGATGTTTCTTCCTGAAGTAAAGACTGCATATGATGCGAGGTTTCGTTGGGAGGTCGCTGATGTATAAGTTGAAAAGCAGTGGCGAAATAACCGAACCTCGTGGAATTCCTTCAGCGGCAGTCAAGAGTACCGAACATTTACCATCCACTGACACAAAGAAGGCCCATTTCTGTAGGAAACTGTCCACCACATTTCCGTAAAAATCCGGAAGAGGTGTTCGTATACAGAGCTTAATTATCAAATTGTACCGAAGGCATTTTCGAAGTCAAAGAAAACACCGACTGTGGACAGCTGGAGGTTGAAATGGTGTTTGATGTGTTCAGTTAAACGTATGAATTGCAGTCCAGCTGACATTTTTGGCTGAAAGTCGAACTGTTTCGACCTGATAATGCCATTTTCATTGAGGCATTGCTTGAGACGTTACAAAAGCAGTTACACCTGAATTTTACCAAGTGCCGGCAGCAAACTGATTGGGCGATGAGTTGATGGTTGCGCAAGGTGACATGTTTTGCAAGTGGAAATACCTTTGTCGTATTCCAGGTCTTACGAAAGTAGGCATGTGCGAGACAGCTGTTTATAATGCGCGTCAGGAATATGACAGCTTTCAGCGGAAGATGCTTAAGTTCTGCATTACTGATTGTTGTCTATGCCTGCCGCGGAATATTGGTTCTTCCTATCAGCCATGTGACCTCCCTATACCTTGTCAGCAGCGGCTGATCCTAGGTAGGTGTTAATCGGAACTGTGCGACGAAATCGTAGATCCTCTGAGGTGTGGGGTTGATCTGTTATTCTGTTATTCTGCGCAACGGATTAATCTGAGATGTACCCTTTACCCTGTGGCTCCTGCAAAATGCAATTTCCACCCCCACACTACTGCAGAAGTCAGACAGACGCTCCTAACGTTTTAAAGAGAAATGCCTGAAAAACTTTCAGCAATAAATATCTTCTGGAGTCGTCCGCTGTAAGGAAATGACACAAAAATTCACAAAATTTCTTACGTAACTAGTGGAATACTTGGGTACTGGAGTATTGCTAGTTTGTGTAAGAAAAACATGAAACTAACGAAAGTTATTATTTATTTTGCAAAAATTCTGAAAAATCACAATGGCACTTTTAGTTATGAATTGAATAAGTTATATCCTGGTTCTTTTCGGAATGTGAAGTTACCTCTCAAGGATAGGTTCGCTAATGAAATTTCTATACAAAGTTTAAGATGGTTGTTGACTTGGCAGAATGGCTGAGAGGCGCACTTACTTAACTTGAATAATTATCTTTTAGAATGTTGCTAGGTATGGTCGAGGCTATCGCGTGTGAAATGCAGTGAAGTGTACTGTTGTGGAGAAAATATGGGGCTCGCAATAGCTTTAGCGCACAATATCGTAAGCTGCAATGACTACTGTCTGCGCCGCTCGCTGTTGACAAATAAGATAACTCTCGTTCTATCTGAATTGAGCTTCGCCAATCAAACTCTACCTATGCCTTGATGAAGTCAAGGATTCCTATTCGCCCCTAGTCTAACTATTGGCGTGGTGCACTGGTCAGATAACCAGTCCACTGCGATGCCACTCAAAATTCGCTCCCAGGCGTTTAACTATAACTCTGTCCGTTCACACCACACAATAAGTGTGTCGGCCAACACAATGAACAGCGCTTCATCACAAGAACTTGGCGTGGTACACTGGTCAGATAACCAGTCCACCGCAACGCCACTCAAAATTCGCTCCCAGGCGTTTAACTATAACTCTGTCTGTTCACACCACACAATAAGTGTGTCAACCAACACAATGAACAGCGCTTCATCACAAGAACTCAATATAGAGTAGCACTTCGATTTGCTCTCGACAGAGGTGCTCTCCCAGTGAAGTACTGAGGAGAGACTTGTTCCTCGCTCCAAGAGCGACAATGCAACAGCGCCTCTCAACGTCAGACGTGAAGGGGTATATATCTTTCGGTCTCTTCCATTATTCCTTCAGCTCAAGGCGTCAGAAATATCGTCTGCCAATTAGCTTTGCTCTTCTAAAACGGGAGAATGACGTTTCGTTTAAGGCGACCAATCCGGAAAGCTGTAGTATTGGCGTTTGGCGTTTGCTGTCTCCTTGTGAAAATCTCTGAAACTGCGTGCTATGTGTAAAGAATGCGTAGGCTGGCCGCTCCCACGCAATGTAGCGGAATTTGCTTTTAAGCCGAACTCGGGGTTGTTCCCCCCTTTCACTCGAGCCCACTCTGTCCGCTACACAGGCGGTCACCGGCCGACATTGGCTGGGTCATCCTCTGAAGGGACCGGCGTCCCGTTGTGCGGTTTCTCTCCCGAACTTATAGCTTCTGTGACCATCGTGTCTGGAATGTATGTGTGTACGCCAGCCTCGAGTATTTCAACCACGGTGCACCTACTTGTTAATTGCATATAGTTTACATGAATTCATACAACATTGACTTTATATTATCGAGTTTGGGTTCAAATGAAGCGTCTTGATGTGCGGAATATGATTGTGATGGCAGAACATGTAAGCAATGAAGGTCAGGAAACAACGACGTCTTACAATCCTTTTGTCGTGTCCGTCCATTTGCCTGATGGGAATTTGGTGGCCACAGGCTGGAACCATCATCTGTTGGACATAAGCATCGGCGAAAAGTTTCAATTGTTGTAGTGTATCGAATATGAGTCCATCTGCACCCCTGATCGCCAGTTCCGCTGGCTTCGTCATTTGTTTGTAGTACAAACTGGGAGGTCCTGGTCTCCAAAGTCTCTTGCTGCCATTCCATGACGCGTTGCCGCAGCTCTTGAGACAGTCACTTCGCCTACCGCCTATCGGCCGGGTCTCGAAACAACTGCCATCTCTTGCTGAAACGGTTTCTCGGTGCCTTCAGATCCAGGAAGGGTTCGGAGAAAGAGTCGAATTGTGGCTCCGAAAGGACAATAACGACTGAAGTTGTTTTGGCGACCTGTTGTAATTTCGTTGTCAGTATCCCGACAGCAATATCCGCTTTGGCTGGATGTTTAACCACTCTGACATTATTTTCGAGACACGTTCGGAACTCAACACAGTCGACATCACTGGTAATCCATCAAGTGGGACTGCAGCCGGACAGTTAGTACTTGAATAATGATGACAAAACGGGCGGTTGTATTTGGATCTAACGTCACTTATTCTTTTTAAAATATACTATCAGTTTCGATACCACATGATGTCATCTTCAGGCCCCATACGTAACCTGCCATCCACAATCGTTTTTATGTGCAATGAATAGAATCGTATGCAGCGGACCAAAATTGACTGGTCTCCGACAATAACAAGTCCAACATGGTCAGACGACAACTGTTCATTTGACATGAAAACGGTTGTGGATGGCAGGTTACATTCAAGGACTGAAGATGACACCATGTGGTGTCGAAACTGGTAGCATGTTTTGAAAAGAATAAACTACGTTAGATCCAAATACAGGCACTGTTTTTTTCATCGTCATTCAAGTAGTCGACATCAGTCTGATGGATCTGTGTGGCTAGGAGACTCCCTTGTCCGATGACTTCCACAACAGGTTGGTGGTCTGACGAGAGGTCGTTGATAATCCTCACGTGTATGTACGGATTGATGCCCTTCGTCAGTGTGATGTCTAGGACATGATCCGTCCGAAATCGGAAGTAACTGACTCGAGTGGGTTCTTGCGGGCCATGTATAACACAATTGAGGTCGTGTTGCATGTCGAAAACAGCCTGGCCTTTGCGATTAGTTTTCCGTGGATGCTACGAGTCATGCTTCGCGTTCAATTCCCCACCAAGCCGCACTTTCGGGAACCGGTCAGCTAGCCAGAGCCCACAGTGATTGGAACACTGGTGAGGTTTCCAAGTGGTGTCTGATGGCGTTCGCAGTGCAAATGGCCGTTCCTGGTCGCTCTAAGCTGAGGCGCACTATTTCTAGGAAATACGTACTGCGAGTACAGCGCCATCTGTTGGCAGCTTTTGGAACCATTTCGAAACTTATGTAAAAGTTCTGTATAAAATTCTTGTTCTAGACCGTTAGTTGCACTCGTCTATCGATCCTAATTTTCGAGATATTTTATTTTGAAATCATGAACTACTTCGCCGGAGAGCCTGTATGACATCCAATACACAGGAACAGAATAGTATCTGCAGTGTTAAATGGAGGTAGAAATCGGTCATTTTTAACGGACCATCCCTGCACCCATTTTAACAACTCTGAGAAACAACAGATAATTTAAATGTGAACCCCCCGACGAGGATTTGAACACAACTGCGCCCGAATGCGAGTGCAAAATCTTAACCACAGCACAACCTTCTTTGGTTTGTTACTGAAACAACACTTTGTATGAGTTTACCGATGGATGTAATAATATTGACGAGGTCTTGCAGTTCTACAGTACGTGCACCAATAGGTAAGACAAATAGGACTACTAAATATTTTCGTGCAGGCCCTGATTTTTTTTTTTTATTTTATCACGGTGGTAATTTCTCCCTTTGTAATTAGGAGTGTACAAACTTTTGGCATTCGGAGGAGAAAGTTTGTCACTGGAATTTCGTGGAAAGATCTCACCGGTACGAACCACGCCTTTGTTTTAATGATTCCCATCTCATCACAACTATCGTATCCGTCACTCGGTTTCCCTGTGTCGAGATGACGCTAAACGAGCGACCGTGGTTTGAACGTTTTCGATGTCCTCCGTTTATCCTATCTGGTAAGGACGTGGTGAGACGAGCTGTAATACAGGGTGTACATAAAGTCCGGGAACACTTTCAATTATTTATTGCACAAGAACTAAACATTGTAGAGATGTCATACATACGAGGTGTGGCTAGAAAAAAACCGGACTAGTACTGGTGAAACAATAAAACGAGTGCAATAAGGCTGAAAGTCGCGTGGCCTGTCACGTGACTCTCGCTCCGCCTACTGCTCGAGTTTCATCTGCCTCCTGCACTCAGTCTGCCCGTGGCGTCTGTTTTAAGTAGTTGACGTTTTGTCTGTGCGTCGGAAAATGTTGAGTGTACAGAAAGAACAGCGTGTTAACATCAAATTTTGTTTCAAACTAGGAAAATCTGCAAGTGAAACGTTTGTAATGTTACAACAAGTGTACGGCGATGATTGTTTATCGCGAACACAAGTGTTTGAGTGGTTTAAACGATTTAAAGATGGCCGCGAAGACACCAGTGATGACACTCGCACTGGCAGACCATTGTCAGCAAAAACTGATGCAAACATTGAAAAAATCGGTAAACTTGTTCGACAAGATCGCGGTTTAACAATCAGAGCAGTGTCTGAGTTAACAGGAGTTGACAAGGAAAGTGTTAGGCAGATTCTTCATGAAAGTTTCAACATGATCAAAGTGTGTTCAAAAATGGTTCCAAAGTGTCTCACAATTGAACAGAAGGAACGCCGAAGAATGATTTGTTCTGACATCCTGGAAAACATCGAAAGTGATCCCACCTTCTTACAAAATGTTATTACTTGCGATGAATCGTGGTTTTTTACTTACGATCCCGAAACTAAACGCCAATCGATGCATTGGAAAACTCCTGGTTCTCCAAGACAAAAAAAAGCACGAATGTCAAAATCGAAATTCAAGGCAATGATGATTGTTTTTTTTTTGACATCAAAGGGATTGTGCACATTGATTGGGTACCAGAGGGACAAAGAGTGAATCAGCATTACTACATTAGCGTCCTGGCTACCCTACGTGAGCGAGTACGGAGAAAACGGAACGATTTGTGGAGAAAAAAGTCATGGATCCTTCACCAAGACAATGCCCCAGCTCACAGTGCGTTGTCAGTGAAGACGTTTTTGGCAAAACACAACATTCCCATCTTAGATCATCCACCCTACTCACCTGATTTGGCCCCCTGTGACTTTTTTCTTTTCCCTAAAGTCAAGCCAGCTTTGAAAGGAACTAGATTTGAGACTGTTGAAGCAATAAAAGAAAAAGCGACGGAAGTAATGTATGGACTTACCGAAAATGATCTGCAGCACTGCTATGAACAGTGGAAAATTCGTAAGGAGCGGTGTAGAGACCGAGGAGGAGAGTACATTGAAGGAGATAACATGAAATTGTAAATAATTGTAAATAAATGTTTTTTCCAGCATCAGTCCGGTTTTTTTCTAGCCGCACCTCGTATGTCATTTTGAAGAAATCCTGAAAGGTTTTTTTTTTTTTTTTTTCTTTTGCAATTCGATATGCGGACCATGAGTGACCCGGCAGACGTCAATACGGTAATATAATGCTTGTCATACCCGCCCCAGCATGGCATCGTCGACTGTGGCAGTCGTTTCCCGTATTCTCTCCCAGAGCTCTGTTACATCACGTGGTAGAGGCGTTACACACACCAGATCTTTAATGTGTCCCTACAGAAGAAAGCCACATGGTGTAAGATCTGGTGATCGCGGAGGCCATTTCATGAAATAGCTGTCCCCTTCTGTAGCACGGCCGATCCATCGATGTGGCAGCTCCGTGTTCAGGTACCCACGAACTTCAAGATGAAAATGGGGCGGAGCCCCATCCTGCTGAAAGATGAACGGAGAATCCGACTGCATTTGAGACATCAGACACTGCAGCAACATGTCCTAGTAGGAATATCCAGTGACAGTGCTGTCGGGGAAGAAGAATGGCCCGTACAGTTTTCTACGTGACAAGGCAACCAAAAAACATTTACCTTTGGGGAGTCGCGCTCAGATTCAGTGCATTAGTGTGGATGCTTTGTACCTCAGATTCGACAATTATGCCTGTTCACTTTCTCATTAACCTGAAGAGCGGCTTCGTCGCTAAAAATTAAGCGATCAACAATGCCATTCACATCCTCATTCAACTGTTGCAACTGCGAACAAAACTCAAAACGCTTGTCGCCTTTGTCATCATTGAATTCTGCACTAGCTCCAATTTGAATGGTTTCATAGACCGCTTCTGTCGAAGGACTTTCCACACTGTCATTGGAACCATTTCGAGTTCACGGGATGCACGACGCACCGATTTCTTTGGACTCCTTACGGATGTCTCTCGTACTCACTCCACATTCATTTCACTCAAACTAGGACGTCCGTTTCTCTTTGCCGCGCACAAGCAACCCGTCGTAACGAATTTGTTGTTGGTGGTGGCTTCTTACCGTACTTGGTTCTAGACATCCGTTGGACAGTTGTAGCACATTGCTTTTGGTCGAACTGCAACACACAGAAATCTCGCTCCGCACCTGAACTTGCCATGTTTGCGACTAGCGCTGACTATCGGTAAATTACCAAACTATGCTGTGGCAGTATACATAAAAAAAAAGAAACTTTCAGGGTTTCTCTTTAAAATGACATATGTATGATATCTGTATTATGTTTGGTTCTTGTGCAGTAAATAATCAAAAGTGTTCCCGAAACTTTATGTACACACTGTACTTTGGAAGATGACGGACACGGTAGAAGAGTAACTGGATGACAGAGTATTGCCTAAATTGCAACAGAAGTCGCGATTTATTTTTCCAAACTGGCTTCAGTAGCGAGTTAGGAATGATGCCTTCATTTTTCTTGTTACCATGTTAAATCCTGCTTCTTTTAGCACACACACGACACAGCTACGGGGTGTTCATAAAGTATCTCCACACTGCCGTATGATAGCCGCGCGTGCCGTATGCCGCAGTTAATACACTCCTGGAAATGGAAAAAAGAACACTTTGACACCGGTGTGTCAGACCCACCATACTTGCTCCGGTCACTGCGAGAGGGCTGTACAAGCAATGATCACACGCACGGCACAGCGGACACACCAGGAACCGCGGTGTTGGCCGTCGAATGGCGCTAGCTGCGCAGCATTTGTGCACTGCCGCCGTCAGTGTCAGCCAGTTTGCCGTGGCATACGGAGCTCCATCGCAGTCTTTAACACTGGTAGCATGCCGCGACAGCGTGGACGTGAACCGTATGTGCAGTTGACGGACTTTGAGCGAGGGCGTATAGTGGGCATGCGGGAGGCCGGGTGGACGTACCGCCGAATTGCTCAACACGTGGGGCGTGAGGTCTCCACAGTACATCGATGTTGTCGCCAGTGGTCGGCGGAAGGTGCACGTGCCCGTCGACCTGGGACCGGACCGCAGCGACGCACGGATGCACGCCAAGACCATAGGATCCTACGCAGTGCCGTAGGGGACCGCACCGCCACTTCCCAGCAAATTAGGGACACTGTTGCTCCTGGGGTATCGGCGAGGACCATTCGCAACCGTCTCCATGAAGCTGGGCTACGGTCCCGCACACCGTTAGGCCGTCTTCCGCTCACGCCCCAACATCGTGCAGCCCGCCTCCAGTGGTGTCGCGACAGGCGTGAATGGAGGGACGAATGGAGACGTGTCGTCTTCAGCGATGAGAGTCGCTTCTGCCTTGGTGCCAATGATGGTCGTATGCGTGTTTGGCGCCGTGCAGGTGAGCGCCACAATCAGGACTGCATACGACTGAGGCACACAGGGCCAACACCCGGCATCATGGTGTGGGGAGCGATCTCCTACACTGGCCGTACACCACTGGTGATCGTCGAGGGGACACTGAATAGTGCACGGTACATCCAAACCGTCATCGAACCCATCGTTCTACCATTCCTAGACCGGCAAGGGAACTTGCTGTTCCAACAGGACAATGCACGTCCGCATGTATCCCGTGCCACCCAACGTGCTCTAGAAGGTGTAAGTCAACTACCCTGGCCAGCAAGATCTCCGGATCTGTCCCCCATTGAGCATGTTTGGGACTGGATGAAGCGTCGTCTCACGCGGTCTGCACGTCCAGCACGAACGCTGGTCCAACTGAGGCGCCAGGTGGAAATGGCATGGCAAGCCGTTCCACAGGACTACATCCAGCATCTCTACGATCGTCTCCATGGGAGAATAGCAGCCTGCATTGCTGCGAAAGGTGGATATACACTGTACTAGTGCCGACATTGTGCATGCTCTGTTGCCTGTGTCTATGTGCCTGTGGTTCTGTCAGTGTGATCATGTGTTGTATCTGACCCCAGGAATGTGTCAATAAAGTTTCCCCTTCCTGGGACAATGAATTCACGGTGTTCTTATTTCAATTTCCAGGAGTGTATATCGAAACGAAACTCAGTGAAATACAGGTTATTAATTCAACGAATATTCGTTTTTAGTTACAAATTTTCACATTAAATGTTGAAAGTGTCCCCCCTGTTGAATACACAATTAAATTCGTCTAATCATGTTTCCAAACAGAAGCTGTAACATTTCTTCAATAACAGAAGCAGTGAAAGTGGATATTGCAGATTTGAATTCATCGATGGATTTTGGCTGGTTTTTATAGACAGTCGCTTTCGCTGCACCTCAGAAAAAAAAGTCAGGTGGTGTTAGGTCAGGCGATCGTGGAGGACAAGTCCCTGTGAAATTGTGCGGTCACCAAAAACATCAGCAAGCAGTGACATTGAAACGCGAGCTGTATGCGCCGTTGCACCATCTTGTTGAAAATAACCGTTCAGTATTTCACTTAACACAAGTTCTCCTATGAATGGGTACAGAATATCACTGCAGTATCGTTGTGTGTTTATTGTTCCGTTGAAATATGTGGGACCCACGATCCGACGACCATAAATTGCAAACCAGAATGAAGTGGTTCCTCATGAATACACAATGGATTTTCAGTACTCGACATACGAGAAATTTGCTAGTTCATGTACAGGGATAAATGAATCCACGCCTCGTAAGTGAAAAACGTTTCATTGAGAAAACCCTTCCATTTTGTTGAACGAAATTTTTGAACCATTGACAATAATGCAGTCTTTTGCCATGATCAGTGTGTTTCAGCTCTTGCACGACTGTCACTTTGTATGACAAAAGTTCTAATTTTTTCCTTACAGCTCTGTGGGCCACTCCGACACTAACATCGATTTCCTGGGCGAGTTTTCTTACTGATTTGTTCGGACTCATGGATATTTTATCGGAAATATCGAGTAGTTTATCCTCAGACAAAACGCTAGGGCGACCACTTCTCGGTGCATCTGTCACTGAATCCGTACTTCGAAATTTGTTAGTCAGATCTCGCACAGTATAGCGATGCGGGAGTGCTGTCTCCCGGAAATCTAAATTAAATGTTTGATGAACTGAAACTGTGTATTTACCGCCAGCTTTGAATACTTGTTCGACTAAAAACACACGTTCTTCAATGGTTAGCATTTTAACAGTGACGAAAAAGAAACAAACGAACGAAGGAACTAAACTTAAACGTTCACATCAACGCGTAACGACACACACCAACGATACTTCTGACTCTGGCTGAGATAAACGAAACAGTGGAATGTTAGGAGAGTCCGCTTGATGGAAAGTAACCCAGGCAGGCGAACAATCAATAACGGCACGCGCGGCTAACAATCATACGGCACTACGGATAGGCTTTTTGAACACCCCGTATATCTTACCAACACGCTTACAAGTGCAATTGCAATGGATTGCTGAAACGGAGTGTATTACTAAACAAGCAACTGAGCACACAGCTGTGACTCCTGCAATGTTGGAGAGCGCGGACACACTCATTCGATTCGGTCGATGGATCACTACGAACATCTCGGTACTGAATTGGACGTATGTGCTGGTAGTGCTGACACAGCCGTCCACCAGCTGGCGTACTGGAAGGTACGGTATGTGCCCGCTAGGTTCCTAGCCGTCTAACGGAAGACCATAAAGGGGAACCAAGGACCATCTCTGCGAAATTGCTTGCACATGCGAGGCCGGCGGATGATAGGGACTTTACTGATCAAGCAACACGCTGGCTCCGACGTTGATCAAAAGAGTGTTACCATGCGGGCGTTCAGGATCTCCAAACAAGGAGGCGTAAGGCCGTCTCACTGAACGGAGATTATGTTGGGAAATAGGGTTTTGTAGCCAAAAGAGTGGGGAATAATATGGCGTAACGGAATCCCGAATAAAAAAGTGTTGCATTACTTAGTGAACGCCACTCGTATCGAGTTTCGCTGCCATAGGTAAATAGAGTAGCGGCACCTTAATTGTAACTACCCGGCAGAATTCATTTTCTTCAGACTGGATATAGAAAAACAGCTTTAAGAAGACAATAAAGATGAGACGACTGTTACTACCCCTGAAGTATCCAGATTATGTACACTACTGGCCATTAAAATTGCTACACCACGAAGATGACGTGCTACAAAGGTTGGCGCCGGTGGCGACACCTACAACGTGCTGACATGAGCAAAGTTTCCAACCGATTTCTCATACACAAACAGCAGTTGACCGGCGTTGCCTGGTGAAACGTTGTTGCGATGCCTCGTGTAAGGAGGAGAAATGCGTACCATCACGTTTACGACTTTGATAAACGTCGGATTGTAGCTTATCGCGATTGCGGCTTATCGTATCGCGATATTGCTGCTCGCGCTGGTCGAGATCCAATGACTGTTAGCAGAATATGATGGAATCGGTGGGTTCAGGAGGGTAATACGGAACGCCGTGCTGGATCGCAACGGCCCCGTATCACTAGCAGTCGAGATGACAGGCATCTTATCCGCATGGCTGTAACGTATCGTGCAGCCACGTCTCGATCCCTGAGTCAACAGATGGGGACGTTTGCAGGACAACAACCACCTATACGAACAGTTCGACGACGTTTGCAGCAGCATGGACTATCAGCTCGGAGACCATGGCTGCGGTTACCTTTGACGCTGCATCACAGACAGAAGCGCCTGCGATGGTGTACTCAGCGACGAACCTGGGTGCACGAATGGCAAAACGTCATTTTTTCGGATGAATCCAGGTTCTGTTTACAGCATCATGATGATCGCATCCGTGTTTGGCGACATCGCAGTATGAACGCACATTGGAAGCGTGTATTCGTCATCGCCATACTGGCGTATCGCCCGGCGTGATGGTATGGGGTGCCATTGGTTACACGTCTCTGTCACCTCTTGTTCGCATTGACGGCACTTTGAACAGTAAACGTTACATTTCAGATGTGTTACGACCCGTGGCTCTACCCTTCATTCGATCCCTGCGAAACCCTCCATTTCAGCATGATAATGCACGACCGCATGTTGGATACAGAAAATGTTCGACTGCTGCCCTGGCCAGCACATCCTCCAGATCTCTCACCAACTGAAAACGTCTGGTCAATGGTGGCCCAGGGCTGGCTCGTCAGAATACGCCAGTCACTATTCTTAATGAGCTGTGGTATCGTGTTGAAGCTGCATGGGCAGCTGTACCTGTACACGCCATCCAAGCTCTGACTCAATGCCCAGGCATATGAAGGTCGTTATTACGGACAGAGGTGGTTGTTCTGGGTACTGATTTCTCAGGATGTATGCACCCAAATTGCATGAAAATGTAATCTCATGTCAGTTCTAATATAATATATTTGTCCAATGAATACTTGTTTATCATCTGCATTTCTTATTGGTGTAGCAATTTTAATGGCCAGTAATGTACATTTCATTAGTAACCTCATTTCATGTGGCTGGTCAGTAGGAGGTGTCCAGGCTCGCTATTTAATGGCCGCATTTCAGACACGTACTCCTCACTGTGGTGTGTACTGTAAAAGGCATATCTCACCAGACCCAGACCAGGGGACCAAACAGCGAGATCATCGCTCCCATCCGATCAGGAAAGGATGGGGAAGGAAGTCGGGAAATCACGGAAAATCTGTATCACGATGGCAGTACGCGGGTTTGAACCTGTAAGCGGTTCACCACCCTGCTGGAGCAAATGTAATCTTTGCTAGAACGACAATTCACAGGCGCTGCCTGAGACATAAAATATCTTTGCCCCTGTCAAAAGAGAGCTGCAACGAAGTCGCAGGTCAGAGCAGTCTCTGCTGCAGTTGCAGTCGCCCGCTGCTACAGTGTAGTTGTAGTCAGTTGCTGGTACAGCGTAGTTTACAGTTAGTAATTGTTAGTCACAGCGCAGAACAATTTTAAAATTTCATTATGTGGAACTGAATAATAATTGTGATCAGCCGTAGAGCTAAATGATACCATGGAATGAGATGATGACGAACATATGAATAATTGCTAATATAATGAAAAATCAACAGTGTAATTAAGTCAACCATCTATTGTAAGGTAAATTTTATTATTTTTATTGGAATGCACGTAGTTAAGTCACTTGTCTGAAACGTTAATATGGATTTGCTTCAATCGTTTCTTTTGTGATTCGTCAGCACCAATTCACACAGATTTGCAATATATTCAATCTTCCCATGTAATGGATTGTAGATCTTTATCAATAAAGTAAAAAAAAATTCAGAATATAATTGTTTTTACCAGTCAACTATGAAAGTATAATTTCCCCTTAAGTCATTGCCAGTCCCGATGCAGTCATTTATCTAAATTAAAATGTTCCAGAATTTTTGTCAGATCATAGTCATGTGCTCTTTAGTAATCAGACGACCAGCTGTGCAGCTGTGTCACAAAGTAAAGTCAGTTTCTCTCGTAATTCAGATCTCAAACAAATGTTATCCAGTATTAGTAGATAGGCCAGCATTGCACTAAGCTGTGCCGTTTACGAGCAGATATGTAGACAGCGTTATCCGGCGACACCATCACGAGGTAAGAATTTTTCAGTTTATTTCTCACGGATGGATTCAGATTGATTTCACCGGGCCATGGCGTAGCGCAGCGTACGTCAAAATTTATCAGTTTTTCATGAGATAAGATTCATCAGTTTTCATACGTCAGAATTTAATTATCCAAATTTAATTATTTTTATTTTCTGTTCGGTAAGGTTACACATATTTTCTAATTTTTTTATGTATACGGGAAGGTTACAAACCGTCGTCCTCCCGAATGCGAATTCAGTGTGTTAACTACTGTACCACTTCGGTCGGTAGACGTGAGATGTCAAGATATTGTTAACAAAGGGAATTATTAAATTATGGGGGACATCGTTCCCAAATAACTTGAGAGCAACGTCTGTGTTTACTTGGTGTTTTGTCCTAAAAATGGACCGTGGTGTAATCACTGAACACCTACCGCTTCCCTCGTGAAGTTTCGTATTTAGCTGTGCGTGTGGATACGACGTAAACGTCCTCACAATATGCCCTCAACAAACTGGTCGACTATAGGCCTCTCCTCACGGTAGCTGAAGGAACTGAGGTCCATTAACCGGCCCCCAGAAGGCCAACACTATTGCGCAACATTACCGGGTGTGCACTAATATCGAACGGGTAGGCATTAGATTGAAATGCTGAGCGATAACATTGGGCACATAGGAAACTTCTGAAATATACTGAGCTGCCTGGAAGCACTGTTTCGTCTGTGGGCAGTACTGAAAATGTGCTTGCCAGTCTCTCACGCGCAACAGTCTCTCGCTATTTTTGTGTTCGATCCGTTGTTCACTCTTTTTGTTGTTGTGTTGCAAATTAGTGGAAAACAGAGCGAGAGGTTGTTTTTCTTAGAGTGTGCCGAAACGTATAAATAACTGCCGGCGTTGTGAGATGTTAGGGCAGATGAGTACAAAAACAGAAATGTTAAGAATGAATCGCATGAGTTGTTTCTCACAAAATACTAGGAACGGCACCCTACAGCCGCGAAGGAAGATGTTAAAAAAATTGATTGACCTGAAGTTAGGAATAAAAGTACGTTTCGATATTATTTGCATGTGTAACTTATTTGTCCGAATGTAATCTTTTAGTGTACCTATCGTTTCATGACACACTTTCATAACTTTGTCTCAAATAATCAACAGTGTAACTACACTAGTAAATTTGAAAAGTCTTCAAAGAACTGCCGGTAGAGAGTTGCCGTAGTGTAATATATAAGCAACGACTCACTGGAAATGCTTGCCTCTTTACAGAGATTTTTGATCGTAGGGCCAATCATTACAAGTAAAGCATCAAATGTTCGACCATCGACCCGAAAAGATTATGATCTTCCTCTCAACAAGTTTTGGTGAATGAATCTATGACACTCTTTATACCACTTTTTCATCCACGGACTTTTTTTCTTGTTGCCACGAAGTAGATGAGTTATACTGCAGTAGCATCTTGATCGCCCGTCATTTCGAAACAGAGTAAAAACTCCAAAATAGCTTACATAATATTACTCAACATCACCGCGTAAAATTAGAGTGGTGCGTAAGTTCGTTGTGTTTTTCTTTTGCAACTTGGTATTCCGGTTGCTACGGGTTTATTTATCGATTATCATTTTTTATTTGTAGTTATTGTTGCTATCTGAGTTCACATATCGTCATTTTTCATTTGGAGATAGTGAGTGAAGCTGTAGAAGCAAGCAATTAGATGCCAGGTGAAGAAATCGGAACATTTCCGACATATTGTATTCTTCTGCTTCAGTTCAATCGAGGGACTGCCAGAAACATTTGCGCCGTGTATGAGGATAGTGCCACTGGACAGAGCACGGTTAGAAAATGGTTTTAAAATAGTCCCCCATTCGGATTTCCGGGCGGGGACTACTCAAGAGGACACCGTTATCAGGAGAAAGATAACTGGCGTCCTACGGATCGGAGTGTGGAATGTCAGATCCCTTAATCGGGCAGGTAAGTTAGAAAATTTAAAAATGGAAATGGATAGGTTAAAGTTATATATAGTGGGAATTAGTGAAGTTCAGTGGCAGGAGGAACAAGACTTTTGGTCAGGTGAATACAGGGTTATAAATACAAAATCAAATAGGGGTAATGCAGGAGTAGGTTTAATAATGAATAGGAAAATAGGAATGAAGGTAAGCTACTACATAGTGAACGCATTATTGTGGCCAAGATAGACACGAAGCCCACGTCTACTACAGAAGTACAAGTTTATATGCCAACTAGCTCTGCAGATGACGAAGAAATTGATGAAATGTATGAGGAGATAAAAGAAATTATTCAGGTAGTGAAGGGAGACGAAAATTTAACATTCATGGGTGAATGGAATACGAGAGTAGGAAAAGGAAGAGAAGGAAACATAGTAGGTGAATATGGATTGGGGCTAAGAAATGAAAGAGGAAGCCGTCTGGTAGAATTTTGTGCAGAGCATAACTTAATCATAGCTAACACTTGGTCCAAGAATCATGAAAGAAGGTTGTATACATGGAAGAACCCTGGAGATACTAAAAGGTATCAGATAGATTATATAATGGTAAGACAGAGATTTAGGATCCAGGTTTTAAATTGTAAGACATTTCCAGGGGCAGATGTGGACTCTGACCACAATATATTGGTTATGAGCTGTAGATTAAAACTGAAGAAACTGCAAAAATGGGGGAATTTAAGGAGATGGGACCTGGATAAACTGACTAAACCAGAGGTTGTACAGAGATTCAGGGAGAGCATAAGGGAACAATTGACAGGAATGGGGAAAAGAAATACAGTAGAAGAAGAGTGGGTAGCTTTGAGGGATGAAGTAGTGAAGGCAGTAGACGATCAAGTAGGTAAAAAGACGAGGGCTAGTAGAAATCCTTGGGTAACAGAAGAAATATTGAATTTAATTGATGAAAGGAGAAAATATAAAAATGTAGTAAATGAAGCAGGCAAAAAGGAATACAAACGTCTCAAAAATGATATCGACAGGAAGTGCAAAATGACTAAGCAGAAATGGCTAGAGGACAAATGTAAGGATGTAGAGGCTTATCTCACGAGGGGTAAGATAGATACTGCCTACAGGAAAATTAAAGAGAGAAGAGAACCACTTGTATGATTATCAAGATCGCTGATGGAAACCCATTCTGAGCAAAGAAGGGAAGGCAGAAAGGTGGAAGGAGTATATAAAGAGTCTATACAAGGGCGATGTCCTTGAGGACAATATTATGGAAATGGAAGAGGATGTAGATGAAGATGAAATGGTAGATATGATACTGCGTGAAGAGTTTGACAGAGCACAGAAAGACCTGAGTCGAAACAAGGCCCCCGGAGTAGACGATATTCCATTAGAACTACTGACAGGCTTTGGAGAGCTAGTCCGAACAAAACTCTACCATCTGGTGTGCAAGATGTATGACACAGGCAAAATACCCTCAGACTTCAAGAAGAATATAATAATTCCAATCTCAAAGAAAGCAGGTGTTGACAGATGTGAAAATTACCGAACTATCAGTTTAATAAGTCACAGCTGCAAAATACTAACGCGAATTCTTTACAGGCGAATGGAAAAACTGATAGATGCCGACCTCTGGGAAGATCAGTTTGGATTCCGTAGAAATGTTGGAACTCGTGAGGCCATACTGACCCTACGATATATCTTAGAAGAAACATTAAGGAAAGGCAAACCTACGTTTCTAGCATTTGTAGACTTAGAGAAGGCTTTTAACAATGTTGATTGGAATACTCTCTTTCAAATTCTGAAGGTGGCAGGGGTAAAATACAGGGAGCGAAAGGCTATTTACAATTTGTACAGAAACCAGATGGCAGTTATAAGAGTCGAGGGACATGAAAGGGAAGCAGTGGTTGGGAAGCGAGTAAGACAGGGTTGTAGCCTCTCCCCGATGTTGTTCAATCTGTATATTGAGCAAGCAGTAAAGGAAACAAAAGAAAAATTAGGAGTAGGTATTAAAATTCATGGAGAAGAAATAAAAACTTTGAGGTTCGCCGATGACATTGTAATTCTGTCAGAGACAGCAAAGGACTTGGAAGAGCAGTTGAATGGAATGGACAGTGTTTTGAAAGGAGGATATAAGATGAACATCAACAAAAGCAAAACAAGGATAATGGAATGTAGTCTAATTAAGTCAGGTGATGCTGAGGGAATTAGATTAGGAAATGAGGCACTTAAAGTAGTAAAGGAGTTTTGCTATTTGGGGAGCAAAATAACTGATGATGGTCGAAGTAGAGAGGATATAAAATGTAGGCTGGCAATGGCAAGGAAAGCGTTTCTGAAGAAGAGAAATTTGTTAACATCGAGTATAGATTTAAATGTGAGGAAGTCGTTTCTGAAAGTATTTGTATGGAGTGTAGCCATGTATGGAAGTGAAACGTGGACGATGAATAGTTTAGGCAAGAAGAGAATAGAAGCTCTCGAAATGTGGTGCTACGGAAGAATGCTGAAGATTAGATGGGTAGATCACATAACTAATGAGGAGGTATTGAATAGAATTGGGGCGAAGAGGAGCTTGTGGCACAACTTGACTAGAAGGAGGGATCAACTGGTAGGACATGTTCTGAGAGATCGAGGGATCACCAATTTAGTTTTGGAGGGCAGCGTGGAGGATAAAAATCGTAGAGGGATACCAAGAGATGAATACAATAAGCAGATTCAGAAGGATTTAGGCTGCAGTAGGTACTGGGAGATGAAGAAGCTTGCACAGGATAGAGTAGCATGGAGAGCTGCTTCAAACCAGTCTCAGGACTGAAGACCACAACAACAACAACAACAACAACAACAAGGAGGATCACCGTTTTGAATTAGTTACCCTGCACGCTCAGGAAATGTGTGGTAAGTTCCAATTGGAACCGCAGTGGTTAGCACACTGGACTCGCATTCGGGGGGCGACGGTTCAATCCCGCGTCCAGCCATCCTGATTTATGTTTTCCTTGATTTCCCTAAATCGCTCCAGGCAAATGCCGGGATGGTTCCTTTGAAAGGGCACGGCCGTCTTCCTTCCCTGATCCGACGAGACCGATGACCTCGCAGTTTGCTCTCTTCCCACAAACAACCCAACCCAGCCCTCCAATCGGACCAAACTGCTGACGTCATCGGTCCCTAGACTTACACAGTACTTAATAACTTAAACTGACTTATGTATGCTAAGGACGACACACACACCCATGCCCGAGGGATGACTCGAACTTTCGACGCAGGGGGAGAGGGAAGGGGGGGGGGGGTCGCGAACCGTGGCATGGTGCCTAAGACCGCGGGCTACCCGTTCAGGAAGACCTTCGGGGTTTGATGAGGGCCGTTTAAATGCATTCATCCACAATGATCCACTGTGATCATTCCACCATCGTGCGACGTTTCATTCCAATAAGGAAGGTTCAAAAATCAGGTGCAATAGGTACCGCACCCTGTGAGCCAAAATCACAAAAGTCAGCACATAGCCATATGTGCGTCTCTGCCTCCTCATCAGTAGGTTCGTGAACAACACCGACTATTCCTATTCTGTATCGTTACTAGCGACGAGAAATCGTGTCTTTCCACTAACGTGAGAAAAATAAAGGAATAGTGGAGTCCAAACAAAGCAACAACCCCCCCCCCCCCCATATGAAGACTTTCTCGCATCCACAAAAGGCAATGAAATGCATCTGGTGGAACAGCGGTAGTGTGGTGTGCAACGAACTGGTTCCCCGAGGTGTAACCATCACTGCAGACACAGTCCAAGAACAGCGACCACAAAGACTGCTTAAAGTGATGCTTACGCCACGACAACGCCCGCCCGCATTCTGCAAGACTGACAAGAAACAGGTGAGTTGCGAAGTCATTCCGAACCCACCTTATTCACCGTATCTCGAACTCCCAGATTTTCAGCTCTTCCACTCTACATCGAACGACGCTGAAGGAGCGTCCTGTCTGGATGAAAATGCGCTCCGTATATGCCTCGACGAGTTCTTCGCCTCAAAAAGCACTTGATTTCTACAGTCGCAGAATCGAAAAGTAACCCGAGCGTTGGCAGACTTGCAAATAGTGAAGGACAATATACAGGGTGATTCAAAAAGAATACCACAACTTTAAAAATGTGTATTTAATGAAAGAAACATAATATAACCTTCTGTTATACATCATTACAAAGAGTATTTAAAAAGGTTTTTTTTTCACTCAAAAACAAGTTCAAAGATGTTCAATGTGGCCCCCTCCAGACACACGAGCAATATCAACCCGATACTCCAACTCGTTCCACACTCTCTGTAGCATATCAGGCGTAACAGTTTGGATAGCTGCTGTTATTTCTCGTTTCCGATCACCAATGGTGGCTGGAAGAGGTGGCCGAAACACCGTATCCTTAACATACCCCCATAAGAAAAAATCGCAGGGGGTAAGATGAGGGCTTCTTGGAGGCCAGTGATGAAGTGCTCTGTCACGGGCTGCCTGGCGGCCGATCCATCGCCTCGGGTAGTTGACGTTCAGGTAGTTACGGACAGATAAGTGCCAATGTGGTGGCGCTCCATCCAGCTGAAATATGAATTGTTGTACTTCTTGTTCGAGCTGAGGGAACAGCCAATTCTCTAACATCTCCAGATACTGTAGTCCAGTTACAGTAGCACCTTCGAAGAAAAAGGGACCAAAAACTTTATTGGCTGAAATGGCACAGAAAACGTTCACCTTAGGCGAGTCACGTTCATACTGAGTTGTTTCCCGCGGATTCTTAGTGCCCCATATACAGACATTGTGACGGTTGACTTTCCCGTTAGTGTGGAAAGTTGCTTCATCACTAAACACAATCTTTGAAACGAAAGATTCATCTGTTTTCCATTTGAGCAAGGATAAAATCACAGAAATCGATTCTTTTAATCTTATCAGCTGCAGACAGTGCTTGAACCAATTTCAGACGATAACGTTTCATAACTAACCTTTTTCGTAGGACTCTCCATACAGTTGATTGTGGAATTTGCAGCTCTCTGCTAGCTCTGCGAGTCGTATTTCCTGGGCTGCGAACAAATGCTTGCTGGATGCGTGCAACATTTTCATCACTCGTTCTCGGCCGTCCAGAACTTTTCCCTTTGCACAAACACCCATTCTCTGTAAACTGTTTATACCAACGTTTAATACACCACCTATGAGTAGGTTTAACACCATACTTCGTTCGAAATGCACGCTGAACAACTGTCGTCGATTCACTTCTGCCGTACTCAATAACACAAAAAGCTTTCTGTTGAGCGGTCGCCATCTTAGCATCAACTGACGCTGACGCCTAGTCAACAGCGCCTCAAGCGAACAAATGTACAACTAAATGAAACTTTATAGCTCCCTTAATTCGCCGACAGATAGTGCTTAGCTCTGCCTTTTGTCGTTGCAGAGTTTTAAATTCCTAAAGTTGTGGTATTCTTTTTGAATCACTCTGTATATTGTTGATGACGTAATGGTTCAAATGGCTCTGAGCACTATGGGACTCGACTACTGAGGTCATTAGTCCCCTAGAACTTAGAACTAGTTAAACCTAACTAACCTAAGAACATCACACACATCCATGCCTGAGGCAGGATTCGAACCTGCGACCGTAGCGGTCTCGCGGTTCCAGACTGCAGTGCCTGATGACGTAATGCCGTCGGCACACGGACCGTGCTGTCGAACGTCAAAGTTGAGCGTGCCAAGTTCAACGTGCTGCTGAACGCTCAGAAACGATGCGACTTGTGCATACGGTACGTGGGCTCCAACGTGGTATACGCTATCGCAACGCACTCCTGCGGCAGTTGCGGGATGTTTCTAGCTCGTAAATCACACTGTTTACTAAACGCGCGCGTAAAATTCCCACGTTAGCAATATTAAAACGCACATTTCCTCCATGGTCCACGAAAAGGACAGCACCATGTCCAATTAATAAGGACACAGGCTTATAAAAGTTTCATTACAAATAGTGCGATACAAATTCGCAACACTTCTCCACATAAGATAAACATTATTTCACCATTCCCGCATTTTTGAAAAATCCGAAGGTCAGCCTTACTTGATCACTGTTCCTACCCAGTAGCAGAATCTTTGCAACATGTGAATTGCGAAGCATAAAAGAAAAAGGAGCAAAATATCTTTATACAAGTAGCGCAAGCTCTCCTATAGATTAAGCCAGCCGGCCGGAGTGGCTAGCGGTTCTCGGCGCTACAGTCGGGAACCGCGCGACCGCAACGGTCGCAGGTTCGAATCCCGCCTCGGGCATGGCTGTGTGTGATGTCCTCAGGTTAGTTAGGTTTAAGTAGTTCTGAGTACTAGGGAACTGATGAACACAGCAGTTAAGTCCCATAGTGCTCAGAGCCATTTGAACCATAGATTAAGCCAATCGAACAAAGTCACCCCTCGAAAAAAGGTGAACTTATATTTACATAACATCAAATACTATAGTACACTACTGGCCATTAAAATTGCTACACTACGAAGACGACGTGCTACAGACGCGAAATTTAACCGGCAGGAAGAAGATGCTGTGATATGCAAATTAGCTTTTCAAAGCATTCACACAAGGCTGGCGCCGGTGGCGACACCTACAGCGTGCTCACATGAGGAAAGTTTCCAACCGATTTCTCATATACAAACAGCAGTTGACCGGCGTTGCCTGGTGAAACGTTGTTGTGATGCCTCGTGTGAGGAGGAGAAATGCGTACCATCACGTTTCCGAATTTGATAAATGGCGGATTGTAGCCTATCGCGATTGCGGTTTATCGTATCGCGACATTGCTGCTCGCGTTAGTCGAGATCCAATGACTGTTAAGAGAATATGGAATCGGTGGGTTCAGGAGGGTAATACGGAACGCCGTGCAGGATCGTAACGGCCCCGTATCACTGGCAGTCCAGATGACAGGCATCTTATCTGCATGGCTGTAACGGATCGTGCAGTCACGTCTCGATCCCTGAGTCAACAGATGGGGGACGTTTGCAAGACAACAACCATGTGCACGAATAGTTCGACGACGTTTGCAGCAGCATGGACTATCAGCTCGGAGACCGTGGCTGCGGTTACCCTTGACGCTGCATCACGGGCAGGAGCGCCTGCGATAGTGTACTCAACGACGAACCTGGGAATGGCAAAACATCATTTTTTCGGATGAATCCAGGTTCTGTTTACAGTATCATGATGGTCGCATCCGTGTTTGGCGACATCGCGGTGAATGCACATTGGAATTGTGTACTCGTCATCGCCATACTGGCGTATCATCCAGCGTGATGGTATGGGGTGCCACTGGTTACACGTCTCGGTCACCTCTTGTTCGCATTGACGGCGCTTTGAACAGTGGACGTTACATTTCAGATGTGTTATGACCGGTGGCTCTACCCTTCATTCGATCCCTGCGAAACCCTACATTTCAGCAGGATAATGCACGACCGCATGTTGCAGGGCCTGTACGGGCCTTTCTGGATACAGAAAATGTTCGACTGCTGCCCCGGCCAACACATTCTCCAGATCTCTCACCAATTGAAAACTTCTGGTCAATAGTGGCCGACCAACTGGCTCATCACAATACGCCAGTCACTAGTCTTGATGAAATGTGGTATTGTGTTGAAGCTGCATGGGCAGGTGTACCTGTACACGCCATCCAAGCTCTGTTTGACTCAATGCCCAGGCGTTATTACGGCCAGTAGTGGTTGTTCTGGGTACTGATTTCTCAGGATCTATGCACCGAAATTGCGTGAAAATGTAATCACATGTCAGTTCTAGTATAATATATTTGTCCAATGAATACCCGTTTATCATGTGCATTTCTTTTTAGTGTAGCAGTTTTAATGGCGAGTAGTGTATGTACTTATATGAAACTAATAATGAAGTATCAGAACCTAATAAAAACGCAAATGTTAGGAAAAAAATACAGTACCGTCGAGTCGCGAACCACTGCCCAAACATGCTACTTCGAACGGATCACTGACACTGCTATACCAACCTCGCTGTGTCAACAACACGCTAGTGAGACTCTATCATAGCATGTTAGCACTTGCTGAAACCCTTTATCGTAGATATCTTTCTAATTGAAATTTAATTATAACAAATTGCACCAAGAAAAATGCGTTTTGGGTGGATCTTCAGTGTGTCGCTGCCTTCAAATAGCATACTCTCATAATACGCAATTTACAGTCATTCTTTTGCCACGAATATGATGTTTCTCATTGTTTTATTGAAAAGAATCACACAGTTAACAACGGGTTTTCCAGTGATTCTCAATTTGCTGGTGCCCAGAAACGGCATATATACGAGTTCTATCCACAAAGTACATTACGTTTTGGAATTAAAAATAAATAAAGTATTGGAAATTTTTTTTATTATATACAGATGAAAGTCACACTTAAATACTACTTTTCTACATAGTTGCCATTTAAATTAAGGCACTTAGCGTAGCGATGGACGAGCTTGGAAATTCCTTCGTCGTAAAATTCGGCCGTCTGCGCCTTCAACCACGTGGCGACTGTCTTTGGGGACAGAAAAGGTGTGATTTTTGTGGATTTCCTGGAAAGAGGCACTACAATAAACTCTCAAAGGTATTGCCAAACTCTGCACAACCTCAGAAGAGCAATACAAAACAATCGCAGGGGAAAGTTGGGCTCAAAGATCTTGCTGATTCACGACAACGCCCGGGCCCACACGGCAAATGCCACTCGTGAAGTTCTCGAATCTTTTAAGTGGGAGTCGTTTCCTCATCCGCCGTACAGTCCCGACCTGGCACCGAGCGACTTCCACTTATTCCCAGCAATGAAGAAGTGGTTGGCTATGCAGCGCTTTGATGACGACGCACAGCTTCAAGAAGAGGTAACCACGTGGTTGAAGGCGCAGGCGGCCGAATTTTACGACGAAGGAATTTCCAAGCTCGTCCATCGCTACGATGAGTGCCTTAATTTAAATGGCAACTATGTAGGAAAGTAGTATTTAAGTTTGGCTTTCATCTGTATATGATAAAAAAAAATTCCAATACTTTATTTATTTGTAATTCCAAAACGTTATGTACTTTGTGGATAGCCCTCGTATATATAGGCTTGAAATGAATGCCAATATGGCGCCACACAACTCTGTACTGAAGGGAGACGGCGTGCTTGTGACGTAGGTGGCGTTGTGCCATCTCATTGGTCAGCGCTCAGACGCACGCTCAGAATATCGGACATGCCAGATATTGCTCTGCACGTTCGGAAAGACTCCCGAACGTGCTATTCCACGCTATGACGTCAGAGACTCGGCACGCTCTACGCTCGGTTGCACGCTCTGCGTGCCGACGGGTTAAGTGGTGGTGGTGGTTAGTGTTTAACGTCCCGTCGACAACGAGGTCATTAGAGACGGAGCGCAAGCTCGGGTTAGGGAAGGATTGGGAAGGAAAGCGGCCGTGCCCTTTCAAAGGAACCATCCCGGCATTTGCCTGAAACGATTTAGGGAAATCACGGAAAACCTAAATCAGGATGGCCGGAGACGGGATTGAACCGTCGTCCACCCGAATGCGAGTCCAGTGTGCTAACCACTGCGCCACCTCGCTCGGTGACGGGTTAAGTCTCTGTTAAGTGTATCTGTTGTGTTTATTAAACATATAGAAAAACGCTACGACCTGATGTACCAATGTAATAATATTGACTGATGAGGGGCCGCTTTACATCTGCGGTTCGCTCCAGTGTCGGTTAGACCGTCAGTGAGAGAGCACTTCGATTTCCTGCTGCTAATAAGGCGAGTACACCGTTCGCTTGTAGGGTAAACATAGTCATGTGTAGGGACTGTGGTTGTTGTGAGCGGACGCAAGGAGAATTGGCCACTCTTCGGGGGCAGGTGGAGGGTTTGTCTGTTAGGCTCATCGAGCTCGAGGCGCAGGCGTCGGCTCGTAGTGGCGTTGGGGCAACTGTGGTGAGACCTATGCCTACTTCGGTGGCCTTGGAATCGCATGGAACCCCTGATGTCGCTGCGTCTTCCGGCAGTGAGCATCTTACCGGTCAGCCATCACTCCAGGGTGAATGGCGGACAGTGGTGGGCTCGCGCGTGCCTGGCCGAAAGGCGAAGGTGGGATCTGGCCGCGTGGCAGCTGCCTTACCCCTTTCCAACAGGTACGGGGTGCTTCCTAGTGGTGATGACATCGTTTCCGAGCCACCACAGGATGCCTCGCCTGTTGGGCCAGTGGCCGATTCTCCGGCAAGGTCCCGACAGTCACAGAGGGCGGGCCTATTAGTTATAGGGAGCTCCAACGTTAGGCGGGTTATGGAGCCCCTCAGGAAAATAGCGGGTAGGTCGGGGAAGAATGCCAGTGTGCACTCGGTGTGCTTGCCGGGGGGTCTCGTCCGTAATGTGGAGGAGGCCCTTCCGGCAGCTATTGAACGCACTGGGTGTGACCGGCTGCAGATAGTAGCACATGTCGGAACGAATGACGCCTGCCGCTTGGGTTCTGAGGCCATCCTTGGTTCCTTCCGGCGGCTGGCTGATTTGGTGAAGACAACCAGCATCGCACGCGGAGTGCAAGCTGAGCTTAATATCTGCAGCATAGTGCCCAGAGTCGATCGCGGTCCTCTGGTTTGGAGCCGTGTGGAGGGTCTAAACCAGAGGCTCAGACGACTCTGCGACTATAATGGTTGCAAATTCATCGACCTCCGTTATTGGGTGGAGAACTGTAGGGCCCCCCTAGACAGGTCAGGCGTGCACTACACACCGGAAGCAGCTACTAGGGTAGCAGAGTACGTGTGGCGTGCACACGGGGGTTTTTTAGGTTAGAGGGACCCCCCCTTGGGCGAAACGATAAAATACCTGACGGCTTACCAGAGAGGACATTATCATCGTTGATAAAGAACGTCCGTCCTCAGAGACCAAAAACAGGAAACGTTAACGTAATATTGGTAAACTGCAGGAGTATCCAGGGCAAGGTTCCTGAATTAGTATCTCTTATTGAAGGAAATGGTGCGCATATAGTATTAGGAACGGAAAGTTGGTTAAAACCGGAAGTGAACGGTAAAGAAATCCTAGACACAGAATGGAATATATACCGCAAGGATAGGATAAACGCCAATGGTGGAGGAGTATTTATAGCAGTAAAGAATTCAATAATATCCAGTGAAGTTATTAGCGAATGCGAATGTGAAATAATCTGGGTTAAGTTAAGTATCAAAGGTGGGTCAGATATGATAGTCGGATGCTTCTATAGACCACCTGCATCAGCAACCGTAGTAGTTGAGCGCCTCAGAGAGAACCTGCAGAACGTCGTGAAGAAGTTTCGTGATCATACTATTGTAATAGGGGGAGACTTCAATCTACCAGGTATAGAATGGGATAGTCACACAATCAGAACTGGAGCCAGGGACAGAGACTCTTGTGACATTATCCTGACTGCCTTGTCCGAGAATTACTTCGAGCAGATAGTTAGAGAACCAACTCGTGAAGCTAACGTTTTAGACCTCATAGCAACAAATAGACCGGAACTTTTCGACTCCGTGAATGTAGAAGAGGGTATCAGTGATCATAAGTCAGTGGTTGCATCAATGACTACAAGTGTAATAAGAAATGCCAAGAAAGGAAGGAAAATATATTTGCTTAACAAGAGTGATAGGGCACAAATCGCAGAATATCTGAGTGACCACCATCAAACGTTCATTTCTGAGGAAGAGGATGTGGAACAAAAATGGAAAAAATTCAGAAACATCGTCCAGTACGCCTTAGATAAGTTCGTACCGACTAAGGTCCAAAGCGAGGGGAAAGATCCACCGTGGTATAACAATCATGTACGAAAGGTACTACGGAAACAAAGAAAGCTTCATCATAGGTTTAAGAGTAGTCGAATCATAGCTGATAAGGAAAAGCTGAACGAAGCGAAAAAGAGCGTAAAGAGAGCAATGAGAGAAGCATTCAACGAATTCGAACATAAAACATTGGCAAACAATCTAAACAAGAACCCTAAAAAGTTTTGGTCATATGTAAAATCGGTAAGCGGATCTAAATCCCCTATTCAGTCACTCGTTGACCACGATGGCACCGAAACAGAGGACGACCGAAGAAAGGCAGAAATACTGAATTCAGTGTTCCGAAACTGTTTCACTGCGGAAAATCGTAACACGGTCCCTGACTTCAGCCGTCGCACGGACGCCAAAATGGAAAATATTGAAATAAACGATATCGGAATTGAAAAACAACTGCTATCACTTAGTAGCGGAAAAGCATCCGGACCAGACGAGATACCCTTAAGATTCTACAGTGATTATGCTAAAGAACTTGCCCCCTTTCTATCAGCAATTTATCGTAGATCGCTGGAAGAACGTAAAGTACCTAGCGACTGGAAGAAAGCGCAGGTCGTTCCCATTTTCAAGAAGGGTCATAAATCAGATCCGAATAATTATAGGCCTATTTCGCTTACGTCAATCTGTTGTAGAATAATGGAACATGTTTTGTGTTCTCGTATTATGACGTTCTTAGATAATACAAATCTCCTTCATCATAACCAACATGGATTCCGCAAACAGAGATCATGTGAAACTCAGCTCGCCCTATTTGCCCAAGAAATTCACAGTGCCGTAGACACTGGCGAGCAGATTGATGCCGTATTCCTGGACTTCAGGAAGGCATTTGATACGGTTCCGCACTTACGTTTAGTGAAAAAAATACGAGCTTACGGAATATCGGACCAGGTTTGTGATTGGATTCAGGATTTCCTAGAAGAAAGAACACAACATGTCATTCTTAACGGTTCAAAATCTGCAGATGTAGAGGTAATTTCGGGAGTACCGCAGGGAAGCGTGATAGGACCTTTATTGTTTACAATATACATAAATGACTTAGTTGACAACATCGGTAGCTCCGTGAGGCTATTTGCAGATGACACGGTTGTCTACAAGAAAGTAGCAACATCAGAAGACTCGTACGTACTCCAGGAGGACCTGCAGAGGATTAATGCATGGTGCGACAGCTGGCAGCTTTCCCTAAACGTAGATAAATGTAATATAATGCGCATACATAGGGGCAGAAATCCATTCCAGTACGATTATGCCATAGGTGGTAAATCATTGGAAGCGGTAACGACCGTAAAATACTTAGGAGTTACTATCCGGAGCGATCTGAAGTGGAATGATCACATAAAACAAATAGTGGGAAAAGCAGGCGCCAGGTTGAGATTCATAGGAAGAATTCTAAGAAAATGTGACTCATCGACGAAAGAAGTAGCTTACAAAACGCTTGTTCGTCCGATTCTTGAGTATTGCTCATCAGTATGGGACCCTTACCAGGTTGGATTAATAGAAGAGATAGACATGATCCAGCGAAAAGCAGCGCGATTCGTCATGGGGACATTTAGTCAGCGCGAGAGCGTTACGGAGATGCTGAACAAGCTCCAGTGGCGGACACTTCAAGAAAGGCGTTACGCAATACGGAGAGGTTTATTATCGAAATTACGAGAGAGCACATTCCGGGAAGAGATGGGCAACATATTACTACCGCCCACATATATCTCGCGTAATGATCACAACGAAAAGATCCGAGAAATTAGAGCAAATACGGAGACTTACAAGCAGTCGTTCTTCCCACGCACAATTCGTGAATGGAACAGGGAAGGGGGGATCAGATAGTGGTACAATAAGTACCCTCCGCCACACACCGTAAGGTGGCTCGCGGAGTATAGATGTAGATGTAGACAGTTCCATAGCATGCGGACGTGCGTAATATGGGGCAATGTGTTGTTAACCTCTGCTCGTCTCGCCCCTGGATAGCAACATACGAAAAAGGGCTGGGCGTGAGCGTCGCGTGCAGTTCCAAAGAGGAGGAGGAGGTTGAGGAGGAAGAAGCCGTTGTCATTGGGAGTGTGACTGACTGGTCCCGATGACGCAACGGGGACAGCAGCGCACGGCGGTGGGGCTGCACCGGTCGTCTGGAAGCCTGCCGCGTCACCACGCCACGCTGCGCATGCGCGTCGCTGGCCTGGCCCGGCCCGGCCCCCCCGCCTGCACGTGACCGCGGCGTGCCACGTGACCGCATGCCACGTGAGCTGAGCCTGCGTTCGTTCCCCCTGCTGGCTGGAACAAAGGCGCGCCCTGGGCCGGCGGCGCTGCGCCTTCTCCGTCAGCAACAGGGGGCGAGCGAGCACGTTGCAACGCAGGCACCTGCAGCAAAAAAAGAGAGGGCGAGCTGGAAGGCTCCCTTCACCGCAAGCACGTGTCTCCCTCCTTGGTTCTTGGAAGGAGATCGCGTCAACTAGGCGCAACGCAGGCGCGATCTCTTCTGCGAAGCATCCTACGTGAAACTACAGTCGGTGTTGTGAATGTTTTACGAAATAAACTGCCTGGTGGGGTATTTGCATAAACAGGGCCGTTTCTACCATTAGGCAAGACTAGGCGGCCGATTTGGACGTAAAAATTTTAGTGGTGGCAAAGATTGGAATAACGAGAAAAATGAAAAAGAGGAAAAATTTAAAACACCGATTTGTTTTTAAGAGCATATGGAACAATTACTTAATAACTCTTTACTTACAGATTAGATTTATTCCTCATCCTAAAAGTATTTCAATTAAACCAGATGAGGTGGCCGGGCGGTTCTAGGCACTACAGTCTGGAACCGCGCGACCGCTACGGTCGCAGGTTCGAATCCTGCCTCGGGCATGGGTGTGTGTGATGTCCTTAGGTTAGTTAGATTTAAGTAATTCTAAGTTCTAGGGGACTGATGACCTCAGAATTAAGTCCCATAGTGCTCAGAGCCATTTGAAACCAGGTGAAAAATAACACCACGCTTATCCAGATGACAGTTTGATGCTTCGGCGTGTCTCCCATCAGTATAGCATTATTTCTAAATTCAAGGAGAAATTGATTCGCACCATAAAATAGCTGCGTTCCTTTATTTGTCCGTTTCCTTGCAGTTAAACAAGTAACTGATGCCAAATTTGTTTGCACAGGTATATCCAGTTGAGTTCATTCCTACTTCTTCCTGCTTCAATTATTTTGGGAACTTCAGAAACTAAGGACAAGAAATTGAGGACAAAGCATGAGAACTGAGGACTGTCCCAGAAAACGAGGACGTCTGGTCAGCCGGCCGCTGTGGCTGAGCGGTTCTATGCGCTTCAGTCCGGAACTGCGCTGCTGCTACGGTCGCAGGTTCGAATCCTGCCTCGGGCGTGGATGTGTGTGATGTCCTTAGGTTAGTTAGGTTTAAGTAGTTCCAAGTCTAGGGGACTGATGAACTCAGATGTTAAGTCCCATAATGCTCAGAGCCATTTGAACCATTTATTTTTTGAGCGTCTGGTCACCTTAGTTTAATGATTTAAAGCATAAAAGAAGATGTGCATTGTTGTGCCACTGGATGTTGGTGGTGATGAAGGGGGGAGGGGATAATGGAGAGACCAATAGTGGTAAAAAAGAGTGCTTTTTTTTAATTTTTTTTTCAGTTCGCGCCTAGTGTGGCAAAACGCCTAGCAGCGGTCCTGCATTTAGCCTAGACACTCGCTGCATTTTCTGGACAGGCATCTGGAGAGAAATATAGAGTAATGAATACAGGCTATTCCCATTGTTATCTAGCTATTCCGATTGTCATTTAGCACTTAACAACATCAAAACGGCTTTATAACATCAGAAGATATCAACACGTATTTTTACGGATAGGGTCCGCCTTTAGCAAAACACAATTATGAGTTGTTTCAAATATCTGTAATTAAGATTTAAAAACTAATAGCTACATGTATACAAACAGCAAAGAGCACTCTTTATCTTTAACTGATGAAAAATAAAAGCTCACTGAAGATGCTGCAAGCGCAGTGAAACAAGTTTGGGTTAAAATAACAAAATTTTGTTTTGCTAAAGGCGGACCCTATCCAAAAACATACGTATTGCTACAGCAAACACGGAAGAAAAGACCTTTAACACCAAGATGAAGATATCAACGGCTTTTTAAAAAAATTATTACCTCGTTAGCGCAGCAGCTTCATGTTGCAATGGATCTGTTAATTACTGGAAAAAAACTTTGTATTATATATTTGGTAATTAAGAGAAATGCAGTTATGTGCATTATTGTCAAAAATATAAAACAAAACAATGATTAATCGGGTAAGCTTCAATTTAAGGTAGTTTCACAAACCGTGGACGTGAGCAGATTTTCCTTCGTCCACACATTCGAAGCAGCTTGAGTGTATCCAGGATGCACAAATACATCGTTTGCAGTTTATAGAGATCACAGTCTTTTTATCCGATGATTGAGGACACAGGAAACACACCTTCCGTTTCACTGGACCAAAATTCTGCATCGAAGAAGGCAATGGCATATTGAGAGTTGGGCAACGCGTTGGCGTCCAAACATTTCTCTTAGGTTCTTCTCCTGACCACTTATATCGGTTGCCCCCACAGAAAGTGTTCCGTTCTGTTCCTTCACTAATTCGTTCGCACTCACCACTATGTGATATATCTAGTTCAGATTCAGTATCGTGTTCACTGTCGCTTTCAGGATCACATCCGTTGGTAGTTTCTGCATCAAAATCTTGAACCTCAAGAAACCACTGAGCGACAACAGCCTCAAAATCGGGATCTGAAACATCCAGTCTGTCGTTGTTTGCTATACCAAGTGATACTTCAGCGCGTAATGCAAAACATAAAGTGTTTAAAATTATTGCGTTCCTAATGTAAATTGTGTGGTGCGGTCGCGTCATACCCCCGGGAACTTACAGACCAAGTTAAACTAACAGCAGCTAGCAGCAATGACTGTTCACTGCGAACGCTCATAACGAACGAAAGTTACTGACGAGCAGGAGCGCGTAGTACGGAAAAATCCTGCGTCATGCGCATTGGAATGTTGGAGGACGTATCCTGATACAACAAAACACCGATTGAAGGTTGTGTTCCTCACACGCTCTATAGTTATTGCACAATAATGAGGACTAACCATTAATTCGACCGTCTAAGATCGGTATTGACGGTTTGTGCAATATATTAACCCTAGATTACTAAACCGTAGTAAAATTTACGATTGTAGTTGGCTTGCCTTCGTGATTCCTGTCAGTCTGGACACATGAGCGACACTGGATCTTGAGTACCTTCGTGACAATATTGTTGTTAACAATGGTTTGCTGCAGTTAATAATGGTTTGCCGTGGTCGAAGGGATTTGACTTCGACCACGGCATAATAGCCCGGAATATCTTATTGTTCAAATGTGTGTGAATTCCTAAGGGACCAAACTGCTGAGGTCATCGGTCCCTAGACTTACACACTAGTTAAACTAACTTATGCTAAGAACAATACACACAGCCATGCCCGAGGGAGGACTCGAACCTCCGACGGGAGAGGCCTGGCAGTGCGTGACATGGCGCCTCAAACCGCGCGGCGGAATATTTTATTAATTGTGACAATTCGGGCAGTGAAAGTTTTCATTTTACAATCATTTTCTGTCAGTGGTGCTCTTTTGTAAATATTACGTATGTTTACTAATGATGTGCCGTCTCCTAGTTTGTACATGTACAGGGTTATTACAAATGATTGAAGCGATTTCACAGCTCTACAGTAACTTTATTATTTGAGATATTATCACAATGCTTTGCACACACATACAAAAACTCAAAAAGTTTTTTTTAGGCATTCACAAATGTTCGATATGTGCCCCTTTAGTGATTCGGCAGACATCAAGCCGATAATCAAGTTCCTCCCATACTCGGCGCAGCATGTCCCCATCAATGAGTTCGAAAGCATCGTTGATGCGAGCTCGCAGTTCTGGCACGTTTCTTGGTAGAGGAGGTTTAATCACTGAATCTTTCACATAACCCCACAGAAAGAAATCGCATGGGGTTAAGTCGGGAGAGCGTGGAGGCCATGACATGAATTGTTGATCATGATCTCCACCACGACCGATCCATCGGTTTTCCAATCTCCTGTTCAAAAAATGGCTCTGAGCACTATGGGACTCAACTGCTGAGGTCATTAGTCCCCTAGAACTTAGAACTAGTTAAACCTAACTAACCTAAGGACATCACAAACATCCATGCCCGAGGCAGGATTCGAACCTGCGACCGTAGCGGTCTTGCGGTTCCAGACTGCAGCGCCTTTAACCGCACGGCCCAATCTCCTGTTTAAGAAATGCTTCTGCTTTAGCCTTTTCCGTAAGATTTTCCAAACCGTCGGCTGTGGTAAGTTTAGCTCCCTGCTTGCTTTATTCGTCGACTTCCGCGGCTACGGGTGAAACTTGCCCGCACGCGTTCAACCGTTTCTTCGCTCACTGCAGGCCGCCCCGTTGATTTCCCCTTACAGAGGCATCCAGAAGCTTCAAACTGCGCATACCATCGCCGAATGGAGTTAGCAGTTGGTGGATCTTTGTTGAACTTCGTCCTGACGTTGCACTGTTATGACTGACTGATGTGAGTGCATTTCAAGCACGACATACGCTTTCTCGGCTCCTGTCGCCATTTTGTCTCACTGCGCTCTGGAGCGCTCTGGCGGCAGAAACCTGAAGTGCGCATCTGTAGTGTGTCGTGACCATATGTCAATGAATGGAGCTATAGTGAATTTATGAACCAAATATGAAATCACTTCAATCATTTGTAATAGCCCTGTATATTATGCAATTCAGACTTAGGAGCCTGGCAGAGGATTCATCAAACAACTTTCACGCTGCTCCTCTACCGTTCCACTCTCTAGCAGCTTTGTCGGTATATTTGTTTTGTTGCTTAGAATTTACCTTAGTGTGGCATCTTAGGTGAAATGTCTAGCCGTCAAAGTTAGAACAGTGTTCGTTTATATCACATTGCCCTCTTCAGAACTACCGAAGCTACTGATATTAGGACACTTTGGATGGCAACAAGTTCGATTTAGACACTAACGTACTGGGTGATTTTCTCGGGAAATTTCACCTGTACAGCAGCAGCAGAACCTACAACCGCCTCAGGCGAGAAAAGTATGTTCAGATTATGCTTATCCATTACGGATATTTTAGAACCGTGACTGTATATAAATGTAAATAAGTTATACACAACTGCAACCAGTCACTTTTTTCAATAATAATGCTTTATTACATTAGCCGGTTTTCGAACCCTTTCAGGTTCATCTTCAGATGATTTCGGGAGGATCCGGGAAGTTACATCATTACTGGTAGTAGCATAATGCTGGATGCTGGTTTCCGACAGTATAGGCGGCTTTTTTCGTATCTGTCTGCCTCCATTTTGATGTCCAGAACACTTTCACACGAACTATATTAGTTCACACTTTAACAGTGACACTTTACCAGCATCCAGCATGCGCTTTACAACTGTTGCTTATGAAGCATAAAATGGAGGCAGACAGATACGAAAAAAGCCGCCTATACTGTCGGAAACCAGCACCCAGCATTATGCTACTACCAGTAATGATGTAACTTCCCGGATCCTCCCGAAATCATCTGAAGATGAACCTGAAAGGGCTCGAAAACCAGTTAATGTAATAAAGCATTATTATTGAAAAAAGTGACTGGTTGCAGTTGGGTATAACTTATTTACAAAGTATGTTCATTTTGCCCTTCAAGCAAATGGAGAATGACGACATTTTGCAAGCACTGCTCCACAGCAATTTCTGCAGAACACAGAGGTAGGTCTTGCTTAATTTGCAATAATAGTGTCTCCAGCAGAAGACTCTGCTCGTTTTGTATGCAAAATGCTCTTGGAAACATAAATATTTGTAGCGAATGCATAACATAAATTATGACTTCTTTTCCAACAATATTCTGAGCAGTAAAACTGTAATGACAGGGTATAAAACAGTTCATTCTGTACTTATTTTGTATGTGCCATACCATTGGAGACCTAATAATTTAATTAACTACCATATAACCTACGAATTATGATTTCCCCCGCCACCTTTACTGTTCTAGAACTAAAGAAGACTACAGAGCTTTAAGAACGCACTGTGCGATATGTTGTACACTCTAGGTGTCCGACTTTGGCCAGACATGTCCGCCTTTCTACGGTCGTGTCCTGCCAGACAGTACAAGGCTGCTCTGTTCGGCTTTTGTTAACGCTTCCTAGAGAGGTAGACAACGTACAACTAAAGCCTGATCCACGCTATCGACCGAAGGAGGAATAATGAGCTGTACCTTAAGGCTATATACATATATAGGGAGGTCCATTGATCGTGACCGGGCCAAATATCTTACGAAAAAAGCGTCAAACGAAAAAACTACAAAGAACGAAACTCGTCTAGCTTGAAGGGGGAATCAACATGGCCCTATGGTTGGCGCGCTAGATGGCGCTGTTATAGGTGACTCGGATAGCAACTGCGTTTTTTTTTTCGAAAATAGGGACTTCCCCCCCTTTATAATTACATATTCGTGTAGTACGTAAAGAAATATGAGTGTTTTAGTTGGACCACTTTTTTCGCTTTGTGATAGATGGCGCTGTAATAGTCACAAACATACGGCTCACAATTTTAGACGAACAATTGGTAACAGGTAGGCTTTTTTAAATTAAAATACAGAACGTAGGTACGTTTGAACAATTTATTTCGGTTCTTCCGATGTGATACATGTACCTTTGTGAACTTATCATTTCTGAGAACGCATGCTCTTACAGCGTGATTACCTGTAAGTACTACATTAACGCAATAAATGTTCAAAATGATGTCCGTCAACCTCAATGCATTTGGCAATACGTGTAACGACATTCCTCTCAACAGCGAGTAGTTCGCCTTCCGCAATGTTCGCACATGCATTGACTATGCGCTGACGCATGTTGTCAGGCGTTGTCGGTGGATCACGATTGCAAATATCCTTCAACTTTCTCCACAGAAGGAAATCCGGGGACGTCAGATCCGGTGAACGTGCAGGCCATGGTATGGTGCTTCGACGACCAATCCACCTGTCATGAAATGTGCTATTCAATACCCCTTCAACCGCACGCGAGCTATGTGCCGGACATCCATCATGTTGGAAGTACATCGCCATTCTGCCATGCAGTGAAACATCTTCTAGTTCAAATGGTTCAAATGGTTCTGAGCACTATGGGACTTAACATCTGTGGTCATTAGTCCCCTAGAACTTAGAACTACTTAAACCTAACTAACCTAAGGACATCACACACATCCATGCCCGAGGCAGGATTCGAACCTGCGACCATAGCGGTCGCGCGGTTCCAGACTGAAGCGCCTAGAACAGCTCGGCCACACCGGCCGGCGAAAATCGTCTAAATCTTTGGTTTCCGGTATGGATGGTCTCTCTATATATGTAGTTAAGTTTATACGGAACGCTCAGTGCGTGAGACCCACACGCGCATGGCCAATGCTTTCTTTTTTTTTTTTTTTTTTCGGCTATGTCTCCCTCGTTCCGAAGAAACCGTCGGTGAATGGATCAAAAGACGAAGTCTCCACACCACACAGTCTCCCTCCCCACCTCCCCCCCCCCCCCCCCCAATACGCACGTAAGTTCCTATTCGCACATATACGAAGAGCTTTAATCGCCACATCGGAAGTAAATTTTTCTTTGTTTACAGGTACTCATAGACAACCCTAGCACGCCGCTAGAAAAACAAGAAAGGAAGATTAAAGTTTAACATCTCAGTCGACAAGAGACTGCGCACAATAAGGAGGGGCAAGGAAATCATGCGTGCTCAGAGGCTCCATTCCAGCGTCGCAATTCAAGGAAGTCAAGGAAAACCTAAAAAATCTTGACAGCCAAGTGGGGATTTCTACACAGAGTACGCGAAAGAACTTGCCCCCCTTCTAACAGCCGTGTACCGCAAGTCTCTAGAGGAACGGAAGGTTCCAAATGATTGGAAAAGAGCACAGGTAGTCCCAGTCTTCAAGAAGGGTCGTCGAGCAGATGCGCAAAACTGTAGACCTATATCTCTGACGTCGATCAGTTGTAGAATTTTAGAACATGTTTTTTGCTCGCGTATCATGTCGTTTTTGGAAACCCAGAATCTACTCCGTACGAATCAACATGGATTCCGGAAACAGCGATCGTGTGAGACCCAACTCGCTTTATTTGTTCAGGAGACCCAGAAAATATTAGGTACAGGCTCCCAGGTAGATGCTATTTTCCTTGACTTCCGGAAGGCGTTCGATACAGTTCCGCACTGTCGCCTGATAAACAAAGTAAGAGCCTACGGAATATCAGACCAGCTGTGTGGCTGGATTGAAGAGTTTTTAGCAAACAGAACACAGCATGTTGTTATTAATGGAGAGACGTCTACAGACGTTAAAGTAACCTCTGGCGTGCTGCAGGGGAGTGTTATGGGACCATTGCATTTCACAATATATATAAATGACCTAGTAGATAGTGTCGGAAGTTCCATGCGGCTTTTCGCGGATGATGCTGTAGTATACAGAGAAGTTGCAGCATTAGAAAATTGTAGCGAAATGCAGGAAGATCTGCAGCGGATAGGCTCTTGGTGCAGGGAGTGGCAACTGACCCTTAACATAGTCAAATGTAATGTATTGCGAATACATAGAAAAAAGGATCCTTTATTGTATGATTATATGATAGCAGAACAAACACTGGTAGCAGTTACTTCTGTAAAATATCTGGGAGTATGCGTGCGGAACGATTTGAAGTGGAATGATCATATAAAATTAATTGTTGGGAAGGCGGGTACCAGGTTGAGATTCATTGGGAGAGTCCTTAGAAAATGGAGTCCATCAACAAAGGAGGTGGCTTACAAAACACTCGTTCGACCTATACTTGAGTATTGCTCATCGGTGTGGGATCCGTACCAGATCGGGTTGATGGAGGAGATAGAGAAGTTCCAAAGAAGAGCGGCGCGTTTCGTCACAGGGTTATTTGGTAACCGTGATAGCGTTACGGAGATGTTTAATAAACTCAAGTGGCAGACTCTGCAAGAGAGGCGCTCTGCATCGCGGTGTAGATTGCTCGCCAGGTTTCTGGATGAGGTATCGAATATATTGCTTCCCCCTACTTATACCTCCCGAGGAGATCACGAATGTAAAATTAGAGAGATTAGAGCGCGCACGGAGGCTTTCCGGCAGTTGTTCTTCCCGCGAACCATACGCGACTGGAACAGGAAAAGGAGGTAATGACAGTGGCAGGTAAAGTGCGCTCCGTCACACACCGTTGGGTGGCTTGCGGAGTATAAATGTAGATGTAGATGTAGATTTGTTTTGTCGTCTTCCTAGACAACTATGAGTTTTTAAGGTTTAAATTGCTATGTTGTGTTGATGAACTAATGTCGAAATGTGTGTGTTAATTGCTGAATTACATGATAATGGTTACAAAGTTGAAATTGTGTATCCAGAAGTAAATAAAATAACAGATTTTGGAAGCATTATCATTTAGGCAATTCTAAGTGAGTGTGATTCCTAAGAAAAAGGAAAATAGATGATTATTTATTTAGAAACAAACCTCTCTGCTTTCCCGCTCAATAAGATTTGTGTGTGTGTGTGTGTGTGTGTGTGTGTGTTGTAAATATAGAAACGGAGCGAGTAAACCCCTAATGGGGATTGCACTCTTCACAAATCTAGGCGCTGCTGTTACGTCAGTGCTAATGGGCCGAGGCCCACGAGAAAGACAGGCTGCGGCGCGCACGTGACGAACTCGCTCGCTCAACTCGCAGATGAAATGCGTTTCTAAAACTGTTACCTCGCACCTCGGTGTGTACGTACTAACGAGAATTTCGTCTTTTACTGCAATCTGCTGTTACGATGTCGTAAATGTTATAACGGCTTGTTTATAGCAATTAATCTCTTCTGCTTAACAGTCCTAATTTCAAACAAGAAGTGGTGCCTTATGCAACTGATAATCATTGTGGCATGAATTTAATTTTATTGTAACTAGTACAGCCGTAACGACTTATAAGTAGGCCTATGGATTTCCGATTATTGTTAGACTAATAACAGTGAGACTCCATAACAGCGGATTCCAGTAGAAGATGCATCTCGTTTGTACGTACACTCCTAGTTACCAGGGCTAGAAACGTAGTTTGTCTGCTGACTTGAGCGAGCTACCGATCTCAGGCCTACCATCCTGACGTAGGCGCCGCGGCGTGTTTTTCTCGCAGGCCTCGCTCGTAACTGGCTTCCTTCATTCCCGCTGTAGTTCCACGAATAAGTCGAGTCTGGGAACTGTGGCGCTTTCTCCACCATGTGCTGCGTCAGACAGAACTGAACACAAAGCAGATTGACTGTTTATACCCCTGCGACCAAAAAGCGCGCTGTTTCTGTATTCGTTTGGTCATGGCAGCTTGCGTTTTTGGGCTAACAGTGTGTAGGTTATCATTCATAGCCGCGATTTATTGTAGGCTAATAATTAATCACCATTCGCACTTTATCCCAATATCACGTTTCCAGGTACTGTCCCTATAGACTCGGTAACGCCTCGAAAGCGTGTATGTGTCAACGTAATTGCTAGACATCCCCTCAACGGATATTAACTATTAAAATAAATTTACAGCAGTCTTCAAAAAAGTTATATCATACGACCTATCGTGCAACATGATCCGTGGAACATGTAACTAACTAATTAAGCATATACCAATATAACGACTGATCCGTTAGCAGTGAATACAGTCCTCTTTACAGGTACACACACACACACACACACACACTATATATATATATATATATATATATATATATATATATATAGTGTGTGTGTGTGTGTGTGTGGGTGTGTGTGTGTGAGTGTACCTGTAAAGAGGACTGTATTCACTGCTAACCGATCAGTCGTTATATTGGTATATACTTAATTAGTTAGTTACATGTTCCACGGATCATGTTGCACAATAGGTCGTATGATGTGGAATGAGTCATTTTACATTCACATCACAAATTAATTTGTGTATATGGTTACATTCTGAACATTTCGAGTATACATCCATGTACATGTATCCAAATAAGATCCGTATATCTTTTTTTCTTTTTTAAATATGTATACATATAGCAATTCTTACCCATCATGCTGAACACATTAATGTAATAGAAATTCTTCCACAAAATAGGATTGTCAAGGACAAACTTTCTCACTTGGTTTTCAGATTTTACTTTGGTCTTGTATAATATACACTTACGGAAATAAAATCAACACAAAGAAGAAGTTGTGCGACATAAATGGAAGTTGGTAGGTGTGTTTCTACATCTGAAAGATGGTGTCTATCAAAACTTTCGCCAGTCGCATGAGTGTGGCGCTAGTAGCTCCACTTCTTCTTCTTTGGCTTATGCCTCTGTCCCGCTGTTTTGCAGAGTCGGCATTGTTATAGCTGGATTTCGCATGGTTAATTTAAAGGGATGGCTAAATGCCCTTCCTGTCGCCACCCCATACCCCTGGGACGGAATTAGTGTACCCTAGCTGTCTGCATCTAGTGTCAACCATGAAATAGTGCGAACGTGTTGCAAATGTCTGCGAGTTGTGTAACTAAGGCGGTATGTGAGAATCACCAGCACAGTATTCACCTATTGGGATGTGGAAAACCGTCTAAAAACCGCATCCAGGCTGGCCGGCACACCGGCCCACGTCGTTAATCCGCCGGGCGGATTCGATCCGGGGCCAGCGCGCCTACCCGAGTCCAGGAAGCAGCGCGTTAACGCTCTCGTTAATAGCTCCACAATGAGGATGCAAATCAGGTTTGCTTTGAATACACCCTGCAACGGGCGTGAGCGTTAGTTACCTTTGAGATTGGTCGCGGTCAGTTGATGTTAGTCAAGATTACCTTTAAGGCGACAAAGATAGCACTATCAAAACCACAGAGTTGGAACAACGTCGCACAATACGGCTTCGAGAAGCTGGATATTATTTATGGGATATTGCAGAAAGACTTGGCAGGAATGTAGCCACTGTACGTGACTGCTGGCAGTAGTGGTTAGGGGAAAGTATGGTCGCAAGGTGACCAGGCTCCAGATGGCCACGTGCCACTACTACCAGGAGCGAAGACCATCGTGATCGCGTATGGCTCTGGCGCATAGTGGTGCGTCTGCAGCAGCAGTTTGAGAACCAGTTGACTCGACGGTGGCACAACGAACTGTTACAAATTGGGCACTTCAAGAACAACTCCGAGCCAGATGCCCTGTTCAAATGGTTCAAATGGCTCTGACCACTATGGGACTCAACTGCTGAGGTCATTAGTCCCCTAGAACTTAGAACTAGTTAAACCTAACTAACCTAAGGACATCACAAACATCCATGCCCGAGGCAGGATTTGAACCTGCGACCGTAGCAGTTATGCGGTTCCAGACTGCAGCGCCTTTAACCGCACGGCCACTTCGGCCGGCTCCAGATGCCCTGTAACGTGGTCTGTGGTGCGACTTCGTATGACAGCAGGAGAACTCTCGTGGTTATCCCACGCACTCTGATTGCAAATTTGTACGTCAGTCTGGTGATTCGACTTGTTGTACTGCCATTCATGAACAGCTTTCCATTGAGGAGCGGGGTTCCAACGCGATAACGCTCGCCGATATACTGCTGTAACCCAATATACTCTACACACAGGTTGCCTTGGCTTGCTCCATCTCCTGTCTGCAGACGACAACATCATCCACAACCAGCATTCCTGTATTGACCGACCAAGTGCAACAGGCATGGAAGTCCATCCCATAAACGGACATCCGGCTTCTGTAAAACGCAATATACACTGCAGAGCCAAAGAAACTCGTACACCAGCCTAATACTGTATAAAGGCCGCAACACGACGTGGCATGGACTCGACTAATATCTGAAGTAGTGGTGGAGGGAATTGACACCATGAATTCTGCAGGGCTGTCCATAAATCCGTAAGAGTGCGTGGGGGTGGACAACTCTTCTGAACATCATGTTGCAAGGCATCCCAGATATGCTCAATAATGTTCATGTCTGGGGAGTTTGATGGCCAGCGAAAGTGTTTAAGCTCAGAAGAGTTTCCTAGAGCCACCCTGTAGCAATTCCGGTAGTGTGGGGGGGGCGTCGCACTGTCCTGTTGGAATTCCCCAAGTCCGTCGGAATGCACAATGGACATGAATGGATGCAGGTGCTCAGACAGGATGCTTACGGTCGTGTCACCTGTCAGAGTCGTATCTAGACGTATCAGGAATATTTCTCCAACTGCACACGCCCCACACCATTACTGAGCCTCCACCAGCTTGAATAGTCTCCTGCTGACATGCACGGTTCGTGGATTCACGAGGTTGTCTCCACACCCGTACACGTCCAACCGCTCGATACAATTTGAAACGAGGCTTGTCCGACCAAGCAACATGTTTCCAGTCATCAACAGTCCAATGTCGTTGTTGACGGGCCCAGGCGTGACGTAAAGCTTTGTGTCGGGCAGTTGTGAAGGGTACACGAGTGAGCCATCGGCTCTGAAAACCCATACCGATGATGTTTCGTTGAATGGTTGGCACGCTGACACTTGTTGCTGGCCCAGCATTGTAATCTGCAACAATTTGCGCAAGGGTTGCACTTCTGTCACGTTGAACGATTCTCTTCAGTCGTCTTCTTGCAAGATCTTTTTCTGGCCGCATCGATGTCGGAGATCTGATGTTTTACTGAATTCCTGATATTCACGATATACTCGCGAAATGGTCGTACGGGAAAATCCACACTTCATCGCTGCTTCCGAGATGCTGTCTCCTATCGGTCATGCGCCGACTATAACACTACATTCAAAGTCACATAAATGTTGAAAACCTGCCACTGAAGCGGCAGTAACCGATCTAAGAAAAGCGCTAGACACTTGTTGTCTTATATAGGCGTTGCCGCCCGCAGCGCCGTATTCTGCCTATTTACACATCTCTGTATTTGAATACGCATGCCTATACCAGTTTCTTTGGCGCTTCAGTGTATGTGCTTTTCTGTACTTGCATTCAACATTTTGGCAGTTAGACCGGTTAGGGATGTACCAGCATTTCCCATTTGCAACGGCTTATCTCGCGCTTACGTTAGCTTGTTATCTTGCAATGTTAATCACTTAAATACCTTACTTAGATAAATGCATTCCCGAAATTTCATTAATCTACGTTATTCATTTTTTGGTGCTGCGGCTTCTACCCGTCAGTGTATGACTTGCTTTTGTCATTAGACAGGTCGGATGGTTTGTGACATTACAACTTGTACTTGACAATGGCTCCATCGTCGAAATCGTGATTTACAGTTAAGTGGCGGAAATTTCTTTCAGAACGATTGCATATGAAGCGGGAACGCCGCGAGTTCGCGGTTATACTTGCGTACTGGTGTACTCGCTGTTCTTCCTGAGCGACTCGAGTACGCCTGTACCCGACAAAAGACCCAGTATACGGGCACTCTGAGGCGGCGAGTTCGGAGATGACGTCACAGGACTCAAGGCGAGTTTAAACAGAATATACGAGCTCTTTTCTGACGTGTAGCGTGTTGGAGCGGGGCCAACGAGATACACGGGCCCTGCAACGAACTGGTGACGTCACAGTAGTCGGGTGTCCGCTACACTCCGCGAACGCTCGGCTCCTTGCAGGCCCACGGTAAATCAGTATTTAATTGAAAAGGTGCCCTGTAAAGGTCTTAATTTTGTCGTGTGCCAAACACGCAGTCAAGAATTACTAAATTCGTCTGAAATAGTTACTCGTTCCCTGCCGGAGAGAACTGCTGGCACTCGTAAGACCTGCAGTGTAAAGCGCTGCTACTTACGCATCATGGCTTGTCTTCCTCGTGAGCTTCGTGTTGCAGGCTTCATGCTTTCCTAGAACTAGTCAGTGTCAGTTAACGATTTCCTGTAGCGTTGGCGTCGCACGCCCTGACATTAAAGTACCAGGAGACGGAGGTCGACAAGCGGAACTCTATGGTCTCAGCAATGGTCGGGTGATATACGAAGGTCACTCCAAAAGAAATGCACACTATTTTTTTAAAAATCCATCTTTTATTCTACATGTTGTGTAGATACATCCTTTAGGAACAATATTTTCATTTCTCCACACAATTTCCATCCCTCTCAACTGCTTTCCGCCATCTTGGAACCAGCGCCTGTACACCCGCACGGTAAAATTCTGGACGAACCTGTTGGAGCCACTGTTTGGCAGCGTGCACAAGGGAGTCATCATCTTCAAACCTTGTTCCACGAAGAGAGTCTTTCAGTTTCCCAAGGAGATGATAGTCACATGGAGTCAGGTCAGGACTGTAAGGCGGGTGTTCCAGTGTTGTCCATCCGAGTTTTGTGATCGCTTCCATGGTTTTTTGACTGACATGTGGCCATACACTGTCGTGCAACAGCAAAACATCCTGCTTTTGCCGATGTGGTCGAACACGACTCAGTCGAGCTCGAAGTTTCTTCAGTGTAGTCACATATGCCTCTGTCAGCAGTCACAAATTCGTTAACTCTCTGCGCATTGGTTCAAATGGCTCTGAGCACTATAGGACTCAACATCTGAGGTCATCAGTCGCCTTGAACTTAGAACTACTAAGCTAATTAACCTAAGGGCATCACACACACCCAGGCCCAAGGCAGGATTCGAACCTGCGACCGTAGTGGTATCGCGGTTCCAGACTGTAGCGCCTAGAACCGCTAGGCCACTCCGGCCGGCGCTCTGCTCATTGTCTGGAGTGTGTGCAGTACGAGGCCTGCCGCTGCGAGGAGAGTCCTCAATATTGCCGTGCCCGCTTTCATCACGTAACCTGCTTGCCCACCGACTAACTGTACTGCGATCGACAGCAGCATCTCCGTACACCTTTTTCAACCTCTTGTGGATGTTTCTCACTGTCTCGTTTTCACAGCACAGGAATTCAATGACAGCACGTTGCCTCTGACGAACGTCAAGTGTAGCAGCCACCTTAAAGAGATGCTGTGACGGCGCCACTCACGGGAACAGGTTGAACTAAGTTTGAAAACAAGCGGGAAGGATGTATCTACACACTGTAAAACTTTAACACACGCAGAATGAAAACTGTATTTTTACAAAAATAGTGTGCATTTCTTTTGGAGTGACCCTCCTAGGTAATCAGTGCGCAAGTGCCAGTGATAAAGTCAAATTGTAACGCCTAACTCATACGGCGAGAGGGCTAAAAACATAATTAATTATTCATCAAAAACAGCGTCTTTACACAGGAGAAAAAAACTGCGCAGCCCTGATCGTTGCCTTTAAATTGCTGTACATCGAATGATTTACACGTCAAACATACCCTACCGATCGAAATACGCTTTTCCAGAGCGTACTACGTTCCTTTTCGTAGCAAATCTACATCTACATCTACATTTATACTCCGCAAGCCACCCAACGGTGTGTGGCGGAGGGCACTTTACGTACCACTGTCATTATCTCCCTTTTCTGTTCCAGTCGCGTATGGTTCGCGGCAAGAACGACTGCCGGAAAGCCTCCGTGCGCGCTCGAATCTCTCTAATTTTACATTCGTGATCTCCTCGGGAGGTATAAGTAGGGGGAAGCAATATATTCGATACCTCATCCAGAAACGCACCCTCTCGAAACCTGGCGAGCAAGCTACACCGCGATGCAGAGCGCCTCTCTTGCAGAGTCTGCCACTTGAGTTTGCTAAACATCTCCGTAACGCTATCACGGTTACCAAATAACCCTGTGACGAAACGTGCCGCTCTTCTTTGGATCTTCTCTATCTCCTCCGTCAACCCGATCTGGTACGGATCCCACACTGATGAGCAAAACTCAAGTACAGGTCGAACGAGTGTTTTGTAAGCCACCTCCTTTGTTGATGGACTACATTTTCTAAGGACTCTCCCAATGAATCTCAACCTGGTACCCGCCTTACCAACAATTAATTTTATATGATCATTCCACTTCAAATCGTTCCGCACGCATACTCCCAGATATTTTACAGAAGTAACTGCTACCAGTGTTTGTTCCGCTATCATATAATCATGCAATAAAGGATCTTTCTTTCTATGTATTCGCAATACATTACATTTGTCTATGTTAATGGTCAGTTGCCACTCCCTGCACCAAGTGCCTATCCGCTGCTGATCTTCCTGCATTTCGCTACAATTTTCTAATGCTGCAACTTCTCTGTATACTACAGCATCATCTGCGAAAAGCCGCATGGAACTTCCGACACTATCTACTAGGTCATTTATATATATTGTGAAAAGCAACGGTCCCATAACACTCCCCTGTGGCACGCCAGAGGTTACTTTAACGTCTGTAGACGTCTCTCCATTGATAACAACATGCTGTGTTCTGTTTGCTAAAAACTCTTCAATCCAGCCACACAGCTGGTCTGATATTGCGTAGGCTCTTACTTTGTTTATCAGGCGACAGTGCGGAACTGTATCGGACGCCTTCCGGAAGTCAAGGAAAATAGCATCTACCTGGGAGCCTTTACCTAATATTTTCTGGGTCTCATGAACAAATAAAGCGAGTTGGGTCTCACACGATCGCTGTTTCCGGAATCCATGTTGATTCCTACATAGTAGATTCTGGGTTTCCAAGAACGACATGATACGCGAGCAAAAAACATGTTCTAAAATTGTACAACAGATCGACGTCAGAGATATAGGTCTATAGTTTTGCGCATCTGCTCGACGACCCTTCTTGAAGACTGGGACTACCTGTGCTCTTTTCCAATCATTTGGAACCTTCCGTTTCTCTAGAGACTTGCGGTACACGGCTGTTAAAAGGGGGGCAAGTTCTTTCGCGTACTGGGCGAATGGAAAGATATACAATATCCGCCTGTCACTGTCAAACGACATTTTTAAAAAATTGGCCAGATGCGAGTACCATTCGTGTACTGAGATTCCAGCAGGCTTAATTATGTACACAGACAGTTCAGCCATTCCGTAAATCGAGGATCTCGATGATTTTTGCCTGTTATCGAAATATCGGTTCTAGAATTCCGAGACTTTAGAAAATGTTTCAATTTCAAATTTGAAGTAGGATAACAAATAGCTAAAGAAATATTATTTTCGTGTGATATAATTACACAGTAACAATTTTCTGATTCTTCTCCTTTGCTTCTACTGTGAAACCTTTCTTCATGATAAATTTCGTGATTCTAGACCACCGGGAAGTACCCTATAGATTTTGATGAGTCAGTTTGCAAGTATCAAAATATGTGACATAAATGGCCATATCTTTTGAGTGCATAGTGTTAGAAGGTTCAATTTTTTTACACCACCAAGGGACCATAGACCTCAGTATGAGGCATAAATTTCAAACAGAAAACAGCAGCTACTGAGAAATAGGGGTCGTAACAGACGGGCGAATAGACAGTCTGATATAAAATGACAAAAATCTTTTTTTCATGTGATACAACTACAAATTCACAATTTTAGAATTTTTTTCTGAGAGTTGTAGAGTGAAACCTTGCTTCTTGCTAAATTTTATAATTCCAGGTCAAGGGGAAGTACCCTAAAGGTTTTGATGAGTGGGTATTGGTTATCAAAATATGTGACAAAAATTGCCATATCTTTTTGTTACATTGACTTAGACGCTTCACTTTCTTTGTATCGCTGAGGGACTGTAGACCTTAACAGTGACACAAAATTCAACAAGATACAATACCCGCTCCCGGGGAAAAGGGTTTTGAACAGTTGGACAGTCGCACAGACAGACAGACGGACGTACAACAAAATGATCCTGTTACGGCGTGAAGTGAAGCGCTGGCACGCCAGTACAGAAAGCTAGAGCAGAGAGGGCTGTGGGAAGACGTCAGCCAATCGCACGCTGACCGACCCATCTCCAGGACGACAATGCGACAGCGGCGGCCTCTATGCGAAGAGGACATAAGCGCCACTCCCGACTGGTCGCGGCGCAGTCGAAGAGAAGCATCATGACTAGCGACCTGAGGAGAAGCATCGAAGCTCCTTACGTGCTTGTACATTCTACACTCCTGGAAATTGAAATAAGAACACCGTGAATTCATTGTCCCAGGAAGGGGAAACTTTATTGACACATTCCTGGGGTCAGATACATCACATGATCACACTGACAGAACCACAGGCACATAGACACAGGCCACAGAGCATGCACAATGTCGGCACTAGTACAGTGTATATCCACCTTTCGCAGCAATGCAGGCTGCTATTCTCCCATGGAGACGATCGTAGAGATGCTGGATGTAGTCCTGTGGAACGGCTTGCCATGCCATTTCCACCTGGCGCCTCAGTTGGACCAGCGTTCATGCTGGACGTGCAGACCGCGTGAGACGACGCTTCATCCAGTCCCAAACATGCTCAATGGGGGACAGATCCGGAGATCTTGCTGGCCAGGGTAGTTGACTTACACCTTCTAGAGCACGTTGGGTGGCACGGGATACATGCGGACGTGCATTGTCCTGTTGGAACAGCAAGTTCCCTTGCCGGTCTAGGAATGGTAGAACGATGGGTTCGATTTCGGTTTGGATGTACCGTGCACTATTCAGTCTCCCCTCGACGATCACCAGTGGTGTACGGCCAGTGTAGGAGATCGCTCCCCACACCATGATGCCGGGTGTTGGCCCTGTGTGCCTCGGTCGTATGCAGTCCTGATTGTGGCGCTCACCTGCACGGCGCCAAACACGCATACGACCATCATTGGCACCAAGGCAGAAGCGACTCTCATCGCTGAAGACGACACGTCTCCATTCGTCCCTCCATTCACGCCTGTCGCGACACCACTGGAGGCGGGCTGCACGATGTTGGAGCGTGAGCGGAAGACGGCCTAACGGTGTGCGGGACCGTAGCCCAGCTTCATGGAGACGGTTGCGAATGGTCCTCGCCGATACCCCAGGAGCTACAGTGTCCCTAATTTGCTGGGAAGTGGCGGTGCGGTCCCCTACGGCACTGCGTAGGATCCTACGGTCTTGGCGTGCATCCGTACGTCGCTGCAGTCCGGTCCCAGGTCGACGGGCACGTGCACCTTCCGCCGACCACTGGCGACAACATCGATGTACTGTGGAGACCTCACGCCCCACGTGTTGAGCAATTCGGCGGTACGTCCACCCGGCCTCCCGCATGCTCACTATACGCCCTCGCTCAAAGTCCGTCAACTGCACATACAGTTCACGTCCACGCTGTCGCGGCATGCTACCAGTGTTAAAGACTGCGATGGAGCTCCGTATGCCACGGCAAACTGGCTGACACTGACGGCGGCGGTGCACAAATGCTGCGCAGCTAGCGCCATTCGACGGCCAACACCGCGGTTCCTGGTGTGTCCGCTGTGCCGTGCGTGTGATCATTGCTTGTACAGCCCTCTCGCAGTGTCCGGAGCAAGTATGGTGGGTCTGACACACCGCTGTCAATGTGTTCTTTTTTCCATTTCCAGGAGTGTATGTAGCTCAATCTTGGAACTGTTACACTGAAGAAACTTGCGTAATACTCAAGGTTAAGTATTGTCATTTACTTTTCTGTAATAAAACTCATTAATACGATTTATTTGAATTGTTATCTAGTGATTTGAGAAAGCAGGTTTTCTGGACACCCCATCTTGGACGACTGGGCAGGATTCAGCAGATCCTATGAGCGTTCCGTTTCTACCAATTAAAGTACAGAACCTCAATTAGACGAACGGTTTTCGCACTTTCTTGCAAACATTCCGCTGCATCATTACCTATTTCAGAGAGTCCACATATAGATCCATAGAATGATTTTTTTTCACTCTACAGTGGAGTGTGAGCTGATATGAAACTTCCTGGCAGATTAAAACTGTGAGCTGGAACGGGACTCGAACCCAGGGACATTTGCCTTTTGTGGTCAAGTGTTCCACTGACTAAGTTTTTCTGGAAACAACACCCTCCCCGCTCCCTTGTGGCTAGGTCATGTCTCCACAATATCCTTTCTTCCAGGAAGGGGTATTCTGCATGTTGTGCAGGAGAGATTCTGCAAAGATTGAAAGGTAGGAGATGTAATGGTGGAAATAAAATTGTGAGGACTGGTAGTAGTGAGTTGTGCTTGAGTTGCTCGGTCGGCAGAGCACTCATGTGCTACCAGCAAGACACTTGCTCAGTACTCGTCTGGTACACAGTCTTAACTTGCCAGGAAGTTGCATCTAGATCTATAGTTTGTAAGCCACTGTGAAGTGCAAAGGAAAGCTTAAAAACCCATTATTTTTACATATATGAATATGAAGCTGGTATGTGTTCTTTTGGACGTGACCAAATGAACAGATACCATTGCTGATCTTGCAGCACTCAAAGAATGAAATTTTTACAGTTGTAAGACGTATGCGTTGCCGCCGATGGGCGAAGCATGGCAGAGTCTCTGACCAGAGTTGTTGCTTGTCGCGAGTCGGAGTCAGTCGGCTTTGGTCTTCTGTCCGTGCTAGTAAGCACAAGTCGACAGTAGTCTTGAGTAGTCTGTGTGAGTCGGCGGTAGTCGGCGCGTGTCGGCTGTCTGCTTTGCTCGGGACTCTGGTCAGAACTCTGGAAATTGAGTATTGTTGTAGAAGGTAAAGAAGCAGCCTTGCGCATATCTAGTAATGTATATTAATTGTCATTTAATTTATTTAAAAAAAAAATGCCCCAATAATAATTTTTATAATATAAAGTAACTTTTTTAAAGAAAAGCATTCATTTCAATTTAAAGAATATTTCCAATTCATGATCATTCCTTCCAAGAATAAAAAAAAAATACATGCCAGCATTCCACGAAGCTGTGTCGAAAATTATTATGTAAGAGCAGATATATTTGCAGTTTTTATTGAGGTAAGAATTTTTGCTTTTTTATTCAGAATACAGGGCCGAAGGGCAGCGCTGCTGTCCTCATAAAATTTACCAGGTTATTAATTTTTTTTATTATTTTGGTGTTTAGGAATTTTTCTGTTTCGAACTTAACATTAAATGAGAAAGGAACTTTGTGGGAACATTAAATGTGAATGCATTTCTGCACACAGATTATAAATGGGAGCCAATTTTGTTCAGAGGTTACAATACTTTAAAAATTCATTTAATTAATAATTTTCTGGGGAGTTTACGCATGGTCCATTTTCATTATTATTTTTTTGTGGGGAGGTTACACAGTTTAAAACTTAGTACATACTTTTTTTGGGTTTGATGAAAAATGATTTCAAAATATGTAAAAGACAGATGAACAACTGCCAGCAACCATTGAGAAGGAAGAATTTAACATGTGTCATACACAGACTGGAAAAATATTTTGCTTGCTTTTTATGGCATCTGTAATGCCTCCAGCTGTTCGTACTGGGCCAACAGGCGAACAGTCAAATCTCTCACCACGATCCAATTCTCATCCCCTTGTTGCAAAACAAAAATATTTTATTAATTTTCACCCAATGCGTACATCTCCCTTTATTAGAATTCTCCATTCATCCTTTTTATGGTTCCATACCTCAAGTGGTAAAAATGCAGCCCTTATAGGGTTACTGCATTGCCCGTCTATCTGCCCAACTGTCAAAACCCCGTTTCTCAGGAGTGCGTAAATGTATCATGTTGGAATTTAGGTCCTCTATTAACATCTACCGTCCCTTGAGGATGTAAAAATGTGAAGCTTGCAAGTCGATGCAATCAAAAGATATTGCTGCTTATGCTACATATTTTTCTAAATGCAGACTCACTCATCAAAACTGATAGGCTACTTCCTCTCAAGAAGCAAAGTTTCACACTACAACCAAAAGGAAAAGACCAAATATTGTTAATTTGCATGTATATCACACGAAAAAAATTTGTCATTTGTTATCAGACTCTGTCTGTCTGTCCATCTGTTACAACTCCTTTTCTCATAAACGAGTAGATGTATCAAGTTGAAATGTATGTCACGTACTAAGTTCTATGGTCCCTTGATAGTGTAACAAACAAGTCGAGAAATAGTAGATCTAATATCCAGCTGGCTTAGTGAAAGGCAATTTGAAGTGTTTCTAGGCAGCTCGAAAGGCCACAAACTCAAACTAAATAATGGACCACCACAGGGATCTGTTTTAGCCCCATCGCTATTCAATTTATACATTAATGAATTACCAACCACAACATTAACTGCATTCATCTACGCTGATAATATCGCACTGGTAGCACAGAGCAGTAATTTCGAAGATGGTGAACGAATTCTTACGGAGGATCTGGAGAAGATGTCAACTTTCTTTAAGACCTGGAGATTGATCCCAAGCACATCAGAAACTAAAGTCTCTTGTTTCCATCTAGTGAATCGTGCTGCGAACTACAAACCAAGAGTTCTGCTCAATGGACAAACGTTGAGGTACAATCCTTTCCCAAAAAATATCTCGGAATCACTCTAGATAGAACCCTGAACTACAAAGAGCACATCACCAAGCATTCTCATAAAGTTGCTGCAAGGAACAACATACTACATAAGCTCAGTGGCACCACCTGGGGAACCTCTGCTGACTGTCTGTGTTTATCTCTGCTCCCGAGTACTGTGCACCTGTCTGGTTGGAAAGTGTACATGTGAAGAAGGTAGACACAAAACTGAACGACACAATCCGCTGCATTACTGTTTCCATCAAATCAACCTCATGCCACTGGTTACCTGTATTGAGTCACATCCTTCCACCTAAGGCGGAAACAAGCTCTACTGAGGTAGGCCAAGAAAATCTCTACTACTGCACTAGGAATTCTGTCATCCGCCACAACAACGATTGCGATAAAGAAGACCAGCAAGTGTTACTGCAGGACAGCTCATCGCGGATGGTTTTGATCTAAATGAAAGCTGGAAGCATGAATGGTCAACAAAAACACTGGGAACGAGAGCCTACCACCTTTATCCCACAAAGAAACCAAAAGGTTTTGACCTACCGAGGAACCTCTGGTGCCGCCTCAACAGGTTAAGAACTGGACATGGTTGTTATAGGTACTTCAGGTACAAATGGGGCTGGATCAGTTCACCAATGTGTGAATGTAATCAAGAAGAGCAGACAATAGAACATTTAGTCCAACGCTGTTCACTTCATTCATAGCCTGGAATTCCCGACGACTTGTTCACTCTCACACCCAGCTTAATTAATTGGTTGAAAAACACGTGTAACCTCCCCACAAAAAATATTAAAATAAATAAATATTACTTGGTTAATGATTCTAATTTTAGTGTAACCTCAGAACAAAATTGTTTCCCATTTATAACCTCCCTACAGAAATTCTGGAATTAACTGGAATACTCTCTTTCAAATTCTGAAGGTGGCAAGGGTAAAATACAAGGAGCGAAAGGCTATTTACAATTTGTACAGAAACCAGATGGCAGTTATAAGAGTCGAGGGGCATGAAAGGGAAGCAGTGGTTGGGAAAGGAGTGAGACAGGGTTGTAGCCTCTCCCCGATGTTATTCAATCTGTATATTGAGCAAGCAGTAACGGAAACGAAAGAAAAATTCGGAATAGGTATTAAAATTCATGGAGAAGAAGTAAAAACTTTGAGGTTCGCCGATGACATTGTAATTCTGTCAGAGACAGCAAAGGACTTGGAAGAGCAGTTGAACGGAATGAACAGTGTCTTGAAAGGAGCATATAAGATAAACATCAACAAAAGCAAAACGCGGATAATGGAATGTAGTCAAATTAAATTGGGTGATGCTGAGGGGATTAGATTAGGAAATGAGACACTTAAAGTAGTAAAGGAGTTTTGCTATTTGGGGAGAAAAATAACTGATGATGGTCGAAGTAGAGAGGATATAAAATGTAGACTGGCAATGGCAAGGAAATCGTTTCTGAAGAAGAGAAATTTGTTAACATCGAGTATAGATTTAAGTGTCAGGAAGTCGTTTCTGAAAGTATTTGTATGGAGTGTAGCCATGTATGGAAGTGAAACATGGACGATAAATAGTTTAGACAAGAAGAGAATAGAAGCTTTCGAAATGTGGTGCTACAGAAGAATGCTGAAGATAAGGTGGGTAGATCACGTAACTAATGAGGTGTTGAATAGGGTTGGGGAGAAGAGAAGTTTGTGGCACAACTTGACTAGAAGAAGGGATCGGTTGGTAGGACATGTTTTGAGGCATCAAGGGATCACAAATTTAGCATTGGAGGGCAGCGTGGAGGGTAAAAATCGTAGAGGGTGACCAAGAGATCAATACACTAAGCAGATTCAGAAGGATGTAGGTTGCAGAAGGTACTGGGAGATGAAGAAGCTTGCACAGGATAGAGTAGCATGGAGAGCTGCATCAAACCAGTCTCAGGACTGAAGACCACAACATCAACAATACAGAAATTCATTCACATTTAACCTCCACACAAAATTTGTTTCCCATTTAATGTACCCACAAAATTCTTTTCTCATTTAATGTAGGCTCGAAACAGAAAAATTCCTAAACCTCGTAATAAAAAAAATAAATTCAGTAACCTGGTAAATTTTGGACGACAGCAGTGCTGCGTCATGGCCCTGTAATATCATTCTGAATAAAAAGCAAAAATTCTTACCTCAATAAAGTCGCCAACTATCTGCTCTTACAATAGCTCTTTCCGGCACAGCTCTGTGCAATGCTGGCCTATAGATTTGTCATTTATGAAAGGAAGCAACTGATTTTTCTTTTGCAACAATCGGAATGATCATGGATTGGAGAAATTAGTTAATTCTTTAAATTGAAATGAATGCTTGTTAGAAATTACTTTATATGACAAAGATTATTATTAGGACATTTTTAAAAGATTTACATGGGAGATCACATAACATTACTAGATATGCGCGAGGCTGCTTTTACCTTATACTATAACGCTCAGGCTCCGCCATCGCTGCACCACGACCGGCCCAGCCAACACGATACACCAGACCGCTCGCTAGCAACAACTTACTGCTACTACCACACAGTTCCTACTGCATACAACACTGCTCTTTGGTCTCAGATTCTCTTATAGCTTACACATCGCAGGCAGCGCATACCTCTAACACACGGACATTAAGGTTTAATACAGTATTGTCTTATATCATATGTATATTGTATAAAATCATTTGCCTTATATAAACTGTATATTATATAAAATCACCATACGATTAAATAAATAAAGTGTATCAAACGTTAGGTTCTAAGTCAATGCAGTCAGAAGATACGGTCATCTATGTCAGTTATTTTGATACTCCCGAACACACTCATCCAGATATACAGGGTACTTTCCCTTGACGCAGAATCATGAAATTTGCCAGGAAGCAACATTACACGCTACAAGCGATGGAATAAATCTGAAAATTGTGAGTTTATAATTATATCACACGGAAAAAATTTCTTTTGTCGTTTGTTATCCGACTACGAACTTGAAATTAAGACATTGTCGAAAGTTTAAATGCGAAAATTCTCCAGAAGACAATGCCACTACTTACACCCAAATCTTAATACAAAACACACATATGTCAGGCTAAGACATGTAAATCCACCTAATGGCGGAAGTTGAAACCTTCGAAACGCTCGTGGAAATAAATAATCAGTGACTGGTAATAGTAAACTTGTTGTAACGCTCGATTCCCGAAAGTCTTGGAATCTGTGGGACCGGTAACAGTGTCAATAACAGGCACAAATAGACGAACTTCTCGATTCCCGGAACGGATGACCTGTCCGTATATACATTACTGGCCATTAAAATTGCTGCACCACTAAGATGACGTGTAACAGACGCGAAATTTAACCGACAGGAAGAAGATGCTGTGATATGCAAATGATTAGCTTGTCAGAGCATTCACACAAGGTTGGCGCCTGTGGCGACGCCTACAACATGCTAACATGAGGAAAGTTTCCAGCCGATTTCTCATACACAAACAGCAGTTGACCAACGTTGCCTGGTGAAACGTTGTTGTGATGCCTCGTGTATGGAGGAGAAATGTGTACCATCACGTTTCCGACGTTGATGAAGGTCGGATTGTAGCCTATCGCGATTGCGGATTATCGTATCGCGACATTGCTGCTCGCGTTGGTCGAGATCCAATGACTGTTACCAGAATACGGAATCGGTGGATTCAGGAGAGTTATATGGAACGTCTTGCTGGATCCAAACGGCCTCGTATCACTAGCAGTCGAGATGACAGGCATGTTACCCGCATGGTTGTAACGGATGGTGCAGCCACGTCTCGATCCCTGAGTCAACAGATGGGGACGTTTGCAAGACGACAACCATCTGCACGAACAGTTCGACTACGTTTGCAACAGCATGGACTGTCAGCTCGGAGACCATGGCTGCGGTTACCCTTCATGCTGCATCACAGACAGGAGTGCCTGCGATGGTGTACTCAACGACGAACCTGGGTGCACGAATGGCAAAACGTCATTTTTTTGGATGAATCCAGGTTCTCTTTACAGTATTATGATGGTCGCATCCGTGTTTGGCGACATCGCGGTGATGACATATTGGAAGCGCGTGTTCGTCATCGCCATACTGGCGTATCACCCGGCGTGATGGTATGGGGTGCCTTTCGTTACACGTCTCTGTCACCTCTTGTTCGCATTGGCGGTACTTTGAACAGTGGACGTTACATTTCAGATGTGTTACGACTCGTGGCTCTACCCTTCATTCGATCCCCGCGAAACCCTCCTTTTCAGCAGGATAATGCACGACCGCATGTTGCAGGTCCTGTACGGGCCTTTCTGGATACAGAAAATATTCGTCTGCTGTCCTCGCCAGCACACTCTCCAGATCTCTCACCAACTGAAAACATCTGGTCAATGGTGGCCGAGCAACTGGCTCGTCACAATACGCCCTTCACTACTCTCGATGAACCGTGGTATCGTGTTGAAGATGCACACACCACCCAAGCTCTGTTTGACTCAATGCCCAGGCGTATCAAGGCCGTTATGACGGCCAGAGGTTGTTGTTCTGGGAACTGATTTCTCAGGATCTAAGCACCCAAATTGTGTGAAAATGTAATCACATGCAGTTCTAGTATAATATATTTGTCCAATGAATACCCGTTTATATTCTGCATTGCTTCTTGGTGTAGTAATTTTAATGGCCAGTAGTGTAATTACGTTTATACGGAACTCTCAGTGCGCGAGTCGTACCCGTACTTGGCCATTGTTCTTCTTATTTATTAAACGAAATTGATCACTGTACTATTATTTACAGTTTAAAAAACCGCGATTCCGCACCACGGTCTGAACACATGGTTTCGCTTGCCGTTTGACATCTCTCACTCCTTTCGAGTGGTAGCGGGTGAGAGGAATTACCTACATCTCCGGCAACAGCTGAGAAAAACGTGTTTCTAACGCTTCACTCTGGCAACGGCCAGAAACTGCTTCTGCCAGGCCGCCGCCACAGCAGGCTGGCTACGTGCCCCCATCCCCCCACATGCACACCTCGGGACCTCCTTACCTTATAACACGCATGCGCATACATCGATGCAGGTATGAATTTTTAATCTGCGACAGCGAACAATGCTGTACCAGAATAAAATTAAAATTGTTTCAGTTTCCTGCTCCCGGACAAGGTTTCCAGGGTGATCGCTTGTGTGTCGCGTGAATGCCAAAACTGATGATGGAAATTATGTTCAGTGTACTGTGAAATGTAACCACCACCCACAACGACATTATTGAGAGCAGCTTGTTAGTGAAGGCAGAGCAAATAACTTCCATTTTGCACTTCAAATTAGTATGCGGAGGAGTGCATCCAATTAATGATCACACATACATATATCGTTGTCTCTAGGGTGATTCGCTCTGCTGATCTGGTGTCAATAACGTGGAAGTTTTTACCAGTTGTTTGAAGAAACGCAGGCTTCCTTTCTGGCTGTTTATTCAGCTCAAGAAAAATCTCTTCGTGTAGTTTTGACACAGACGACACATTCCATTGTCATCGTAATAACAGAAAAATGAAACTTTCTTCCGTACAATGCAAACAACCAACAATTGTTCTCAGCCGATAATCAACTAGTGCCAAGTTACAAGCACCGTAACGTCATTCCTTGTTCACACTTCGTTACGTACATGCTGTCTGCCCCATGCACCAAAGATACCATACATCTATGCCAAAGATGTTACGTTAGTATGAAAATACAAATTGTGACACAAATTTTTGTACATAAAAAGGTAGAAATCCGCACCTTATTTCAAAATATGATTTCTATTACTATATTTAATTATTGTTTTTATTCAGACCTGTTTAAAATCAAATGTGTCAGGATGGCTATTTTTCTCGGACCTACTGCATCTACGTCTTTTGAACGTAAAGAGTACTCACGTAAACTTGATATAAGATACGAGCTGTCAGGTAAACGAAAAACAAGCAGAAATAATGGGCTTCGCTGGCAAAATCGTAAGACACGTAAGTTCAGGAAAAAAAACAGTTAACAGCACCTTCGTTTTAGAAATCAGGCATCGACAGGTTCAACACTGGTTACATAGCATCAACCTAGGGCCGTTATCACTCCTACGCATGCATACAACTGTCGTCGACTTTACACTATTACACATACATATGTCAACTCTCTCACTTTGCTTTCGTAAGTAAAATTCATTGACCGAGAAACGAAGCAAAAATTTCCCAGTGCCCTGGTACAGACAAAGGTTTCTGCGGTGTTTCCCTGAATTGTAATTCAGATAATGGAAATGGCAGTCCCTCCTCTATATATGCCCTAGTGGGAACTACTCTGTCCCACAGACAGCTCATTATGAATTCGCTGAGAAGAGCTGCCCCTTATAATGAGGTGGAACTCAAACAGTCAGCCCTGTCTTTGGACAGGAACTGGGAATAAAGAAAAAGGCACTGTCTTGGAGTTCCGATTAACGAGGACAACACGTCAAGTGCAATCGATCGATTTCCCAGAAACAATGCTTATTGGAAGGCGGATAAAAATAAACGAACACATTTCTCGGCTTATCCACAGATATCCCACCGCTTCTCAGAAAACGACGGTCAAAATTTCCGCAGCAATTAATACGCCTTGTAGCGGACACTAGCTTCAATCGAAGCGGTCGCGCAATGGTTACCGTCGCGACTAAACACTTTCACGATACGTGTATGGAACCTGTTATTTTTTTCTATTTTCTATTACTCATGTCGTTAGACTACTACACGAATGCTTCCTATCAAATTAAGGGGGGAGGGGGGGGGGAGGAGCGTTAAATTAGTTATAAAATCACAACTGGGATTCACAATGTCACACATTACGTAATATAAACTGAAGCGCCAAAGAAACTGGTATAGGCATGCGCGTTCAAATACAAAGATATGTAAACAACCAGAATACGGCGCTGCTGTCGGCAACGCCTATATAACATAACAAGAGTGCGACGCACTTCTTAGATGGGTTACCCCTGCTACAACAGCAGGTTACAACATTTAAGTGAGTTTGAAAGTGATGTTGTAGTCGGCGCACGAGCGATGGGACACAGCGTCTCCGAGGCAGCGATGAATCGGCGATTTTCACGTACGAGTTTACCGTGTCAGGAACCCGGTAAAACTTCAAATCTCCGACATCGCTGCGACCACAAAAAGATCCTGCAAGAACGGGACCAACGACGACTGAAGAGAATCGCTCAACGTGACGGAAGTGCAAACCTCCGGCAAACTGCTGCAGTTTTCAATGCTGAGCCATCAAGAAGTGTCAACGTCCGAACCATTCAACGAAACATCATCGATATGGGCTTTCGGAGCCGAAGGCCCACTCATGTACCCTTGATGACTGCATGACACGAAGCTTTACGCCTCGCCTGGGCCGGTCAACACCGACATTGGACTGCTGATGACTGGAAACATGTCGCCTGGTCGAACGAGTCTTGTTTCACATTGGAGCGAGTGGATGCACGCGTAATGAAGACAACCTCATGTATGCATGGGCCCTGCATGCCTTCGGGGGACTTTCACGCTGGTGGAGGCTCTGTAATGGTGTGGGGCGTGTGCCGTTGGAGTGATATGGGACCCCTGATACGTCTAGATACGACTCTGACAGGTGACACGTACATAAGCATACTGTCTGATCACCTTCATCCATTCATGCCCAATGTGTATATTCCGACGGACATGGGCAATGCGACACCCCACACATCCAAAATTGCTACAGAGTGTCTCCAGGAACACTCTTCTGAGTTTAAACTCCCCAAATATGAACATTATTGAGCATATCTGGGATGCCTTGCAACATGATGTTCAGAAGAGATCCTCTTTCCTTCGTACCCTTACAGATTTATGGACAGCCCTGAAACTGGCACTTGCAGCTGATTATGAATCAAGATACGCTACTGGAATTCCACTGAAAGTTTTCCAAACTCGTTTATTGTTTTTTTATTGTTTTTGTTACTCACTTATCTACCTACGTCCATAGAAGATTAATACACGAACGTATTCTATTGTGTGCTGAAACAACCTTGTCCTTGTTCGTCTACTAATTGTTTGTCTGGTGAAGGAAAAATAAACAATAAATGAATAAGAAACTTATTTGAAATTGTTATCGGTGGGATTCCTGTAGTGTATCTTGGCTCATAATCAGCTGCAAGGACCAGTTCTCGGGAAAATGGTCCGTTGTGCGCAGTTTACCGAGCAATTATTACAAACCCGTGAAATCTTCAGTAATGTTAACGATGTTTCTTTCCAGAGTAAAGGTCATGCCAAGAAATGTCGCTGTGGCAAACATACCCTCGCGCGAAACTCGTAGTGTCCGGAATTTCTATGTTTCGATCAGTTTCTATGATCGGTATCATCCAAAGGAATGCACCAAAAATTACTAAAAATAAACGTAAGAATTAATATACGGATTGTTATTTGAATGAAATATAAGAATACGAGAATTAAAAAAGAATGTAACCACTGAAAATACCATACACATATACAATGAAGAGCCAAAGAAACTGGTACACTTACCTAATATCGTGTAGAGCCTCCGCGATCACGCACGAATGCCGTAACACGACGTGGCATGGACTCGGCTAATGTCTGAAGTAGTTCTGGAGGGAATTCAAACCATGAAAGCTAAAGGGTTGTCCATAAATCCGTAGGAGTACGAGGGGGTGGAGATCTCTTCTGAACAGCACGTTGCAAGGCCTCCTAGACATGCTCAATAATGTTCATGTTTGGGGAGTTTGATGGTCGGCAGAAGTGTTTAAACTCAGAAGAGTGTTCCTGGAGCCACTCTGTACCCATTCTGGACGTGTGGGGTGTCACATTGTGCTGCTCGAATCGCCCAAGTCCGTCGGAATGCACAATGGATATGAATGGATGTAGGTGATCAAATAGGAATCTTATGTACGTGTCACCTGTCAGAGGTATCAGTTGTCCCATATCACTCCAGCTGCAAACGCCCCACATCTTTGCAGAGCCTCCACCAGCTCGAACAGTGCCCTGCTGACAAGCAGGGTCCATGGATTCATGAGGTTGTCTCTGTACCCCTACACGTCCATCCGCTCGATACATTTTGAAACGGGACTCGTCCGACCAGGAAACATGCACCTAGTCATCAACAGTCCAATCAGTGTTGACGGGCCCAAGCGAGGCGTAATGCTTTGTGTCATGCAATCATCAAGGGTACGTGAGTGGGCCTTCGGCTACGAAAGCCCATATCGATGATGCTTCGTTGAATGGTTCGCACACTGACACTTGTTGATGGCCCGGCACTGAAATCTATTGCAATTTGCGGTAGGGTTGCACTTCTGTCACGCTGAAAGTTTCTCTTCAGTCGTCCTTGGTCCCCTTCTTGCACGGTCTTCTTCCGGCCACAGCAATGGCGGAGATCTGATGTTTTACCGGATTCCTGATATTCACGATACATTCGTGGAATGGTCGTACGGGAAAATCCCCACTTCATTGCTACCTTGGAGATACTGTGTCCTGTCGCTCGTACGCCGGCTATAGCACCAGGTCCGAACTCACTTAAATCTTGATAAACTGCCATTGTAGCAGCAGTAACCGATCTAACAACTGTGACAGACTCTTGTCTCATACAGGCGTTGCTGACAGCAGGGCCGTAGGCTGCCTGTTTACATATCTGTCCGCAGTTCGTGGTCGTGCGGTAGCGTTCTCGCTTCCCACGCCTGGGTTCCCGGGTTCGATTCCCGGCGGGGTCAGGGATTTTTCTCTGCCTCGTGATGACTGGGTTTTGTGTGATGTCCTTAGGTTGGTTAGGTTTAAGTAGTTTTAAGTTCTAGGGGACTGATGACCATAGATGTTAAGTCCCATAGTGCTCACACCCATTTACACATCTCTGTATTTGGATACGCATGCCTATACTAGTTTCTCTGGAGCTTCAGTGAATATTATGGTGTATATGACATTGTGAAACCCAGTTGTAATTTTATAATTAATACAATGCTCTCCCCCTTACCCCCTTCGTTTGACAAGAAGCATTGGTGTATTAGTTTTCTAAGGACATGAGTAGATGAACGAAGAAAATATATAAAATAGGAACTACAATCGGGCATGGAATACGGTAATAACTCGTCAGCTCTTTGGTTGAAGTTACTGTGTGCCAAAAGGTATATAAATTGCGGCGGAAATTTTGACCGTCGTTTCCTCAGAAACAGTAGAGTATCTACGGGCAAGTCGAGACAAGTTTTTATTTATTTTGACTTCTCTTCCATCGAGTAAAGTTTCTGGGAACTCGGATGATTGCACTTGCCGTTTTCTCCTCGTAAGATATCTGGTAGGTTTTACGTCGTTATCTTGCATATGGTGGAATTGCTAATTTCCTCCCACATATTTACAACGACAGCTGACAGTGATTCGGATTCGCGAGTATGTCACGTGGGCCTGAGCAGTTACGCGAGTGTGCCCAAAACATACCGCCACCCTGCACTCGTCCGCTGTTCTCGCTATTTTATGAAGACTTTGATACGCGCCACTGACGGCAGAGCGATTGACCTTGCCTGTGTTTACCTTTTTTCGATTGGGATCACTGTCTGGACTGTATGCGCACGCTTACGACAACTTTCTTTATGTTCCTGATTTTGCTTCAGGCTAGCTATTCACTTCATGAACTATGCTGTCGCCGGCCGGAGTGGCCGTGCGGTTCTAGGCGCTACAGGCTGGAGCCGAGCGACCGCTACGGTCGCAGGTTCGAATCCTGCCTCGGGCATGGATGTGTCTGATGTCCTTAGGTTAGTTAGGTTTAATTAGTTCTAAGTTCTAGGCGACTGATGACCTCAGAAGTTAAGTCGCATAGTGCTCAGAGCCATTTTGAACTGTGCTGTCATCGACCACAGGAACCACCTGCTTGTTCCATCATTCTCTAAATCACTTCCACTGCGAGAGAGTATAAACTGTGTTCTACCTACACGGAGCAGGACAGGAAATTCTTGTCCCACCCCAGGGTCGCTGGATTTTCATTGAAAAGGAATGGTAGTTCTACATCCGCCTGCCTCACCCACTTTAATAGGAAATGAAAGATATAATCCATACACATTATAAAAAGGGTGTGTGTGTGTGTGTGTGTGTTCCACTGGACCGATTTCAATCAAACTTGGTACATAGACCCTTTACTAACACGCAACAGTCTCTATGGCGGTAAGAACCACCTGCTTATCGTAGTTTAGGATATTATGACGTCATAAACACTGATATGCGGGATAAACCGCCGCATCATGAATGACGTTTAAGCTTATTACTTCTTTTCTGCTAACTCTATTCACAGCACATTTTGTAGACAGTATCCACATATGCCGGTGAAAAATTATATCATTGTGTGACATATTGACCAGGAGATATGACGTCATGCGTGAAAAATTGTCACATTATGCATGAAGTTTTAAAACCTTTATTCCCTACTATTAACACACCCTTGCAGTAGAGTCATCTTAAGGAAATCCCTGACACCTGACAGAGCTTTTGAGAGCTTTCAGCTTTAAAGCGCCAATGAATGGCTGTCGACAGAACTCTGAAGAGGCGTTGTCATAGGCACATTTACAAAATCGAATTCCAAATGCGCGAAGCAGCTGTGCCTAGCATAATGAAACTGCCTGGAACCATATTTCTTAATTTTGATACTGCACTTATCCATCTGCACATTCCGATCCTTCACTGCCAACATAGTGCATTTTTTGCTTTCGTTTCTAATGGGTAAAATGAATACCTGCGAAATGCCGGTTTTGTGAGCAAGTAAATAAATAAATCGAGTCAAAGAAAAATATATTTTAGTTCACATTATAAATAGTTAGTTTACCACTTCGTGTCAGAGAGAATGCGATACTTGCTTGGATGTCAACAGAGAAGAAGGTGTGGCGATGGAAGGTGAGAGAGGAGAAGTGGGATCATCTGTCCACCAAGAATAGAGACTTTTTTTTGGAGCCTCGACCTACTGTGGACTACGGGAAACAATTGGTTTGCTTGTTGGTCTTTTCTCCTCCTCCCAGAATCTCTTCAATGATTGGCTGAGGTTCCTCTTCCTTTACTCAGTCCATACGACCTTCGACTTTGTATGTTGCTTTTTCTGTGAACCGTAGAATTTGTTAACCTTCATTCTAAATACCTCTTTATCCCACATCTCTTTCTGATTGACCCCAATTTCCTCCATGTTCTTTCTTATTTCCACAACCCATTTTGTGGTCGCCTTCAGTTTGGTGATATAGTTGAGATTTTCTCTATCAATCTACATTCGCTCATATGAAACTTCCTGGCAGATTAAAACTGTGTGCGGGACCGAGAGTCGAACTCGGGACCTTTCCCTTTAGCGGGCAAGTGCTGTACCAACTGAGCTACCCAAGGACGACTCACGCCCCGTCCTCACAGCTTTACTTTCGCCAGTACCTCGTCTCCTACTTCTCAAACTTTACAGAAGCTCTCTTGCGAACCATGCAGAACTAGCACTCCTGAAAGAGAGGATATTACGGAGACATGGCTTAGCCACAGTCTGGGGGTGTTTCCAGTGAGATTTTAACTCTGCACCGGAGTGTGCGTTGATATGAAACTTCCTGGCAGATTAAAACTGTGTGCCGCACCGAGACTCGAAATTCGGACCTTTGCCTTTCGCGGGCAGGTGCTCTACCAACTGAGCTACCCAAGCACGACTCACGCCCCGTCCTCACAGCTTTACTTCCGCCAGTACCTCGTCTCCTACCTTCCAAACTTTAGGCGAAAGGCAAAGGTCCCGAGTTCCAGTCTCGGTCCAGCACACAGTTTTAATCTGCCAGGAAGTTTCATATCAGCGCACACTCCAGTGCAGAGTGAAAATCTCATTCTGGATACATTCGCTCATTCTGAAGAGGTGTGCTTCAGCCTTCTCTTGCACATAGTGTGTGTCATCTTCTCCACGTGTTTATGCAGCTCTTCAGTTCTCTTCTTCTGCCATGTACCGTGGTCTGTTCCTTGTGGTCTGAGGTCCTTCCTCGAACTTTTTCTTTACTAGTTCCCCAGTTCTTCCGTTTCTCCTTTCTTATTCAATATCAGGCATTCTGAAATGTAAAGTGCTTCTGATTTAAAAACTACCGTGTCCTGTCTTAATATATGCATTACAGGATGGATATTTTTGTATACACTGATTATTCAGAACATGACCACCACCGATCTACTATCGATATTAGCCCGTAGAGGCGATAGCAGCGTCACCTGGCGAGGAATGACTGCTACTCAGACACGCGCACGGTGCATGTAATACCAGTGAGCGTGCTATCCGTGTGTTGAATGGGAAAGCGCTGGATCTGTCTGTCTTTGACCGAGGGCAGATTGTGACGGTCCAGAGGCTCGGCAGGAGCATTTCGGAAGCTGCACAAGTTATCGGGTGTCTCTGACAGGTGACACGTACGTAAGCATCCAGTCTGATCACCTGCATCCATTCATGTACATTGTGCATTCCAACGGACCTGGGCAATTCCAGCAGGACCATGCGATACCCCCCCCCCCCCCCCTCTCACACACACACACGTCCAGAATGGCTACAGAGTGGATCCAGGAACACTCTTCTGAGTTTAAACACTTCTGCTGGCCACCAAATTCCCCCAACATGAACATTACTGGGATGCATTGCAACTTGCTGTTCAAAAGAGATCACCACCCCAGCTCTGCAGGATTCATGGAGACAGTTCCCTCCAGCAGTACTTCAGACATTAGTCGAGTCCATGCCACATTGTGTTGTGGCACTTCTGCTTGCTTGCAGGAGCCCTACACGATATTAGGCAGGTGTAGCAGTTTCTTTCGCTCTTCAGTGTATTAAACTCTGGCTTACACCAAATCATCACATAGTTACTGGAAGCGGGAACCTCTCACCACCAATGGTGATGCAACCAGGGAACAGGATTCTGGAAAGCCTGGAACATCATGTAACAGTGAGTCTCAACTTGTGGGAGCCCCATCACAAACTTTTTATTCATTGCTGAATTCTCATACGTTTCTAGGTATCACTATGAATCCCCTAAACCATAAATTTAGACTTCTGTCATGAGCGGATATACTGTGGTCTTCACATTCAGTACACAGTTTAGCTTTATTTGCTTGCAATATTGTTCATGGTAAATTATGCAGTTTCTTTTTGTTCCATGGTGGTTCCAGAGTCGACCTTCATTAAAGATTGTGGTGAACCACTCCAGAACAGTAGTAAGATGGAGTCCCTAATGGAAAATGGAAATGAGCGTTTGGCGTCATTGGCCGGGAGGCCCCTTGCGGGTCAGGTCCGGCTGCCTTGGTGCAGATGTTATTACATTTTGCGACCTGCGCGCCTGATGGGGGATGACATGATGATGAAGACAGCAGAGCACCCAGTCCCTGAGCAGAGAAAATTCCCGATCCAGCCGGGAATCGAACCTGGGCCCGTAGGACGGCAGTCCATCATGCTGACCACTCAGCTATCAGGGAGAACAGTACCTAATGATTTCTATTTCAGATTTTAGTTTCAAGTGTCAACATAACATATATAACTGATAACATATATAACATAATGTATATAACTGATATTTGAATAAAAATATGTCCTTTGAATACTACTTTTTCCCTTCATTTCCCACCTCATAGACCTTTCTTTTGATATTTCCTGGATTTAATGGTATGAGGATCATTAAGGCAAAAGATGACATCAGTAAAAGATGTATTTACCATATACTAGTGTTTTATAAGTAGTTTTATGGAATCATTGTATTCTAGCTACATAAACTATGATGCTACTTGGGATTTCTATTATGTCTGCGCCTTTCATATATTTCTGTGGAGGCACTGAGAGATACTTGGTTAGATGAAACGCGTTTTTTTTTTGTTTGAGTCATCTGTCTTCTGATTCATTTGATGGTGTCATCCACGAATTCCTCTCCTGAGGCAATCTCTTCATCTCAGAGTACCACTTACAACTTACGTCTTCAATTGTTTGTGTGATGTATTCCAATTTCCGTCTTTCTCTGCAGTTTTTGCCCTCTACAGCTCCCTCTAGTACAATGGAAGTCATTCCCTGATGCCTTAGCAGATGCCCTATCTTCCTGCCTCTTCTCCTTGTCACTGTTTTCCAAATGTTCCTCTTCTCTCCGATTCTGCACAGAACCTCCTTATTCCTCACCTTATTAGTCCACCTAATTTTCAACATTCGTCTGTAGCACCACATCTCAAATGCTTCGCTTCTCTTCTGTTCCGGTTTTCCCACAGTCCATGTTTTGCTTCCATACATTCTCAGAAATTTCTTCCTCAAATTAAAGCCTATGTTTGACACTAGTAGACTTCTGTTGGCCAGGAATGCTCTTTTTTCCAGGGCTAGTCTGCTTTAGATGTCCTCCTTGCTCTGTCATTGGTTATTTTACTACCTCTTCTTCTTTGGTCATCAGCCTTCTTACTGGTTTGATGCGACTCGCCACGAATTTCTCTCCTGTGCTAACCTCCTCATCTCTGAGTAGGACTTCAACCTATGTCCTCATTTATTTGCTGGATGCATTCTAATATCTGTCTTCCTCTACAGTTTTTGCCCTCTACAGCTCTCTCTAGTACCATGGAAGTCATTCCCTCATGTCTTAACAGATGTCCCAACATTCTGTCCTTCCTCCTTATCAGTGTTTTCCACATATTCCTTTCCTCTCTGATTCTGTGCAGAACCTCTTCGTTCCTTACCTTATCAGTCCATCTAGTTTTCAACATTTGCCTGTAGTACCACATCTCAAATGCTTCGTTTTTCTTCTGTTCCGGTTTTCCCACAGTCCATGTTTCAGTACCATACAATTCTGTACTCCAGACATATATTACCAGAAATTTCTTCCTCAAATTAAGGCCAATATATGATACTAGTAGACTTCTCTTGGTCAGGAATGCCATTTTTGCATATCTAGTCTGATTTTGATGTCCTCCTTGCTCTGTCCATGATTAGTTATTTTACTGTATAGATAGCAGAATTCCTTAACTTCATATACATCGTGACCATCAATCCTGATGTTAAGTTTCTCATTGTTCTCATTACCTTCGTCTTTCTTCGATTTACTTTCAATCCATACTTTGTACTCATTAGACTGTTCATTCCATTCAGCAGATCATGTAATTCTTCTTCTCTTTCACACATGATAGCAATGTTATCAGCAAATCGTATCATTGATATCCTTTCACCTTGAATTTTAATTCCACTCCTGAACCTTTCTTTTATTTCTATCATTGCTTCCTCGATGTAGAGATTGAACAATAGAGGTGAAAGGCTACATCCTTGTCTTACATCCTTTTTAATACGAGCCCTTTGTTCTTGGTTGTCCACTCTTATTCCCTCTTGGCTGTTGTTCATGTTGTATATGACCTGTCTCTCCCTGTAGCTTGCCAATACTTTTCTCAGAATTTCGAACATCTTGCACTATTTTACGTTGTCGGTCGCTTTTTCCAGGTCGACAAATCCTGTCAACATGTCATAATTTTTCTTTAGTCTTGCTTCCATTATTAACCGCAACATCAGAATTGCCTCTCTCATGCCTTTACTTTTCCTAAAGTCAAACTGATCGTCATCTAGCACATCCTCAATTTTCTTTTCCGTTCTTCTGTATATTACTTTTGTAAGCAACTTGGATGCATGAGCTGTTAACCTGATTGTATGGTAATTCTCGCACTTGTGAGCTCTTGCCATCTTCGGAATTGTGTGGATGATTTTTTCCGAAAGTCGGATGGTATGTCACCAGAATCATACATTCTACACACCAAATTGAATAGTCGTTTTGTTGCCACTTTTCCCAAAGATGTTGGATATTGTTTCTTATTTGGTCTTTGTCCAAAGCTCTTTTAAATTACAATATTTGATCCCCTATCTCTTCTAAATCGACTCCTGTTTCTTCTTCTATCACATCAGACAAATCTTCCCCCTCGTAGAGGCCTTCAGTGTATTCTTTCCACCTATCCAATCTCTCCTCTGCATTTAACAGCGGAATACCTGTTGCACATTATGATTTACCACCATTGTTTTTAATTTCACTGAAGGTTGGTTTGACTTTCCTATACACTCTGTCAGTTTGTCCAACAAACATTTCTTTTTCGATTTCTTCACATTTTTTATGGAGCCATTTCCTCTTAGCTTCACTGCATTTCCTATTTATTTCATTCCTCAGCGACTTGTATTTCTGTGCTCCTGAGTTCCCTTAACATTTTTGCACTTCCGTCTTTCATCGATTAATTGAAGTATTCTGTTAGTCATGGTTTCTTCGGAGTTACCTTCTTTGTGCCTATGGTTTTCTTTCCAACTTCTGTGATTCCTCTTGATAGGTTCCAGGGAATTACACCCCGTTAATATTGTAGAAACCACACAATATTTCAGCGAGACAACTGCCCGCCATCTTCAGGTGCTACTGTCGCGTCGCTGAGAAGCTCGCCAATTTATACGCTGGCTTTCGAGAACAGCGCAGGCTCCAGCGGGGCATAACATCAGCCAATGCTGGCCAGACATGTCGTAAGGTCAAAGACAGATGCGACGAACATAAACGTCACACGAGGTGGGGTCAGCCAGAGAAATCTGCGGTTGCTGAACACTGTCTTGACACAGGACACGGCATGAGTTATGAAGAAACCAAGATCCTCTCGCATGCTTCCAAATACTGGGACTCCATCATCAAAGACGCGGTCGAAATACGTACAAGCAGTGACCTAATAAATAGAGACATGGGGTTTCACCTGAGCAAAGCCTGGGAGCCAGCCTTGGCGGCACTAAGGAATCGTCAGCTGCAGATTAGCAATCGCACCGAGCCAACGCAGATGGGAAGCCTTAGCGCAGATATTTAAATAGTGCGTCAACACCTTGCGCGCGTAACGGGGTCCGTCGCTCCCGGCCGCATTTCCCGCGCCGCGGCGCGCTTCCGCAGACTGTGACCCATTTCTCTGGCAGAGGGCTCTGGTATTCGACGCTGTCTACGATTGGTCTTCGATGATGTTATGCCCTGCTGGCGCCTGCACTGTTCTAGAAAGCCAGCATATAAATTGGCAAGCTTCTCAGTGACGCGACAGTAGCATGTCAAGATGGTGGGCAGTTGTCTTGCTGAAATATTGTGCAGTCCCTACAATATTATCCAGCGAAATTCCTGGGAACCTATCAAGAAGATGCAACGCCGGGAAAGCCTCAAACAGCACGTCTGTGATTCCTCTTTTGAGGGATGTCCATTCCTCTTCAACTGTACTGCTTACTGAGCTATTCCTTACTGATGTATCTATTGCCTTAGAGAACTTCAAGCATATCTCGTCATTCCTTAGTACTTCCGTATCCCACTTCTTTGCATATTGATTCTTCCTGACTAATGTCTTAAACTTCAGCTTACTCTTCATCACTACTATGTTGTGATATGAGTCGATATCTGTCCCTGGGTATGCCTTACACTCCAGTATCTGATTTCAGAATCTCTGTCTGACCTTGATGAAATCTAACTGAAATATTCCCGTATCACCCTGCGGTTTCGAGTATACCTCCTCCTCTTCTGATTCTTGAATGGAGTATTACTAACTCAATTAATCTTTCTCCTTTTCAGTTCTTGTCCCAAGCCCACATTCTCCTGTAACCTTTTCTTCTACTCCTTCCCCTACTACTGAATTCCAGTCCCCCATGATTTTCATCTCCCTACAAGGTAGAATGTCACAAAGAAACAGGTTAAAGAGGTCTTTTATGTTATCACAAATAATGGCTGACTCATATTGTCAGGAACTGACGTTTATGTTGAATAAAACTCGTACATACTCCTATATGGTAAATTTGCCACATCTTCTTTATTAATAAGTACTTACCTTCATTAACATATGCATGCTGTGCAGTACTAATTGGTGTAGTGTGATCTGGTAATGGCATTCTATGCGAAGTTGCCACCAGTGTTGAATTATACAGTATCTGCAGTTACTGCAAGCAAGTAAATTCGCTGCATTATCTTTCCACCTTAATCTTCCATGTACCACTAATGCAGCTCAATCACACATGCTTAAGGCTCGCCTAGTATTGACAAAGCAATAGAGAAAATGGACTTTCAGTGCCCCTCAGAGGAGACACATTCTCTTACCGTATTCTTTCAGCCTTGGATCACACAAATGGTTTCGTAATCCATTTCGGCTTCTCAGAAAGCCATTAACTGATTTGTTTAAAAGAAAGAGGAAAGGGAAAAAGTGAAATGCTACAAACTAAATTACATACTCAAATTGATTTCTATATACACCTGCAGGGACGTGAAAAAAAGCGACATACTAACTCCCCACAGTACAGCTCTGCTCTATGTAAATTAGCCTGAGTGTGTAATTTAGTATCCCAGTTGAACCGTTAATTTATTACTTTCAACATCTTTTCATAAGGAATTTACTTTATTTACTAACGATTCATCAAGAACACTATGTAAGCGTGGAAGGGGTTGCCAATTGGTAACTGATGGAAACAAATTAAGTTTCAACAAATGGAAATTTTATTCATGAAAGCCTTTTTTTTAACAGATTTAAAAATTATAATTAGAAAGCACCCTGTAAATATCAAGTTACAATTTATTCAGTGGCAGAAATAACATTTTTTTATAGTATTAGCTTTCGGGCTGAGAACCTTGCCACTCCCTTTTAACATGGCCATAGTCACGATCCCTCATGACAACCTCTGGAAGACTAAACTGGTGCAAATCTGCAACACACCAGATTACTTTCAACTAAAAATTTTAACAACTCACACAATACATAAACTATGCACCCTGTAAGAGGGATGGAGATGGTACAAAACACTCACATTAAAAATTATTTGCCACCAAAAGTGCAACCTGTTTTTAAAAGAACTCTTACGCTGGAAGGGTGGCAACTTTATATACTAAAATGACCATTTAAATAAAATCCATGAAATGCAGTTTTACATAAAATGTACCAACATGTTCTACATTGCACATATACCACCTCGCAAGATGATAGGCAAGATAAAAACATATTTCAGGAATTCGGTCTTTACACCTTAAGCAATAAATTCGTTAACACCGAATCCAACAAACATGACAGAGGCAGCTATTAACGTAGCAGACCGACAGACAGACAGACAAACACTAACTGCCTAACAAATGCCGACGAGAGACAAACGAGCAAGCTGGGGACAAGAGACTGACCAAGAACACAAGTAGAATTTAACAAGTAACTGAAACAACATATCACGAATCACTTAACTTCTAATCACTGTGATTTCTGGCAAAGACCTGGCGCAGCACCCCCAAAACGCTCTCCCGAACCGTCCGCTGCCAGTCGCCCCAACGGACGCAGGAAGACGCGCCGATCTCCCGTCTCACGGCGTCGCAGCTTGCCCCAGCCAGACCGACGTCGTGGGTTGACTCCTGTTGCTCTCGTGTCGGCCGCGGAGCCACTATCCCTTGCTATACGGCGCGGCCCACTGGACTCATGTGGCGACCTCACATGCGACGACGCTCCAGGCAGACAAGTCATCTTGTGTCTCAGTGCGCGACCGACAAACCGATCGATCCAACCGCCAGTGACCATTGCCTGAACAAACTCGAGCAGACTGGCGGCCTAACACATACCAGCACTCCGGACGACAGACAGACACTGACTGCCCCACACTGACCCAGCTGACCAACTGACTAGTCTCGCAGAGACTGACAGACTGACCGACTCAGACTGTCTGACTCAGATTGACCAACTGCCGAGCTCATAGCGCGCCTTAAATGCACGTGAACAGGCATCCTTTCCCCTTTCCCACCAGAGGGAGACACCAGAGCTGCGATTGCCACAGCGGCGCCACCGCCGAAACGGAGGGCGACTGCTTTACACTAAATGCGGCAGCGCGCTCTTGAAAAGTTTACCACTGCTCACTAGTATTTTAGTGTTTCCCCTTCTTTTTCCTTTATCGTATTTCAATGCCCCATCTGGGGCGGGCTGGCTGCAGCAAATGCGCTGCTCTTCAGCCGAAAGACATTAATTATACAATAGAAGACATTTAAAATTACAAAGGAGAAAATGTGGCATACATAAATATAAAAAGGGGGAACATAATGGAAGAGAACAGACAAAAAGGGGGCGACGGTAAAATGGTGAGAAAAACCTTAAGAAAGTATTGCGCACAAAAAACCTCACACCTGGACACTTAAAAGAACACAAGGTGAAGTATGAAACGTAAAAGTAGAGATGGACGGTGTAGCCCATAAGTATAACTGACAGTAACACTATGTAGAAGTCCAGCATACAATTAAAGTCACAGCTCTGGAAGCACAGGAGAACAGCACCAAACACAGCACTGACGTAGCACGCTGATGACGATGAGCAAACATAAGATCTGCTAGACGCATGGAGATAAGGGAGAAGGGAAGAAGGGAGAGAGGGGTGGAGAGTGGGGAGACGGGCGGGGGCGTGTCGAAGAGGGCTGGGTAGGGAAGGATGTGGGGGGGGGACACAGTTGAGGAGGGGGTGCATGGACTCAGGGGAGGGGGAAGGAGGTAAATCCGCTCTGGGAGAAGGAGGGGAGGGGGAAAGGGGGGCCCTGGGGAAGGGAGGGAACAAGGCCAGGTTACAGTTGGAAGGAAGGGTAGATGTCATGGCGAAAAATCTTTCACTATACAGCAAGTAGGATGTGTTCAAATGGCTCTGAGCACTATGGGACTTAACATCTGAAGTCACCAGTCCCCTAGACTTAGAACTACTTAAACCTACCTATCCTAAGGACATCACACACATCCCTGCCCAAGGCAGGATTCGAACTTGCGACCGTAACAGGAGGGTGGTTCCGGACTGAAGCACCTAGAACCGCTCAGCCACAGAAGCCGGCTACTGTTTCTCTTTTCTTTATTCTTTCTATCATATGACAATGACTCTCTCGTAACAGAAATACTCGTAAATGCTGTAAAAGAATTCTGCTTACAAGACAGTTCCAAAGTTGCCCTAAGAGCTTAAGCAGTGTGTCTGCTGTATGACACGAAATACAGGGTGAAAACTGATACAATCGACAAACTGCAGAGACGGATTCCTCACTGAAAATTGAGGAAAAAAGATCCTATGAACATGTGGCCGGAAATCCATCGTTGCCACGGTAGATGGCGCTGGCGAATGAAAGTTCCCTGAACACGTGCCGAGTGGTCCTTGTGTGTTGCAGGCTGTGTGATTGACGCAGCGTACTGTAAGCAGCAGAATGGTCCAGTAATCATCTTGGGAACAAGCCGAGATGGTGTTTGTGTATGGTCAAAAACATGAAAACGGTCGGGAGGCAGCACGGCTATACCAAAATAGGTATTTTCACAGACGCCAACCACACACCTCACAACATTTCAAGCCCTTTTTGGGCGTTTGTGTGATCATGAGTCCTTTCAGACAAAGTACACAGAGGTGGCGGACTATGCGTACCTCAGATTTGACGGACCTGGTTCTACTGGATATTGAGACGAACCCTAATACATGCTCCAGGCAAGTGGTCTGTCAACAAGGTGTAAGCCAAAGTACGATTATGTGTGTCCTGTATGACAATCGCTACTATCCCTACCGCCTGCAGCGGGTGCAAGAATTACTAGCAGCAGATTTCCCTGTATATATATATATATATATATATATATATATATATATATATATATATACAGCGAGAGTATATATATATATATATATATATATATATATATATATATATATATATATGGTGTTACAAAAAGGTACGGCCAAACTTTCAGGAAACATTCCTCACACACAAAGAAAGAAAATATCTTATGTGGACATGTGTCCGGAAACGCTTACTTTCCATGTTAGAGCTCATTTTCTTACTTCTCTTCAAATCACATTAATCATGGAATGGAAACACACAGCAACAGAACGTAGCAGCGTGACTTCAAACACTTTGTTACAGGAAATGTTCAAAATGTCCTCCGTTAGCCAGGATACATGCATCCACCCTCCGTCGCATGGAATCCCTGATGCGTTGATGCAGCCCTGGAGAATGGCGTATTGTATCACAGCCGTCCACAATACGAGCACGAAGAATCTCTACATTTGGTACCGGGGTTGCGTAGACAAGAACTTTCAAATGCCCCCATAAATGAAAGTCAAGAGGGTTGAGGTCAGGAGAGCGTGGAGGCCACGGAATTGGTCCGCCTCTACCAGTCCATCGGTCACCAAATCTGTTGTTGAGAAGCGTAAGAACACTTCGACTGAAATGTGCAGGAGCTCCATCGTGCATGAACCACATGTTGTGTCGTACTTGTAAAGGCACATGTTCTAGCAGCACAGGTAGAGTATCCCGTATGAAATCATGATAACGTGCTGCATTGAGCGTAGGTGGAAGAACATGGGGCCCAATCAAGACATCACCAACAATGCCTGCCCAAATGTTCACAGAAAATCTGTGTTGATGACGTGATTGCACAATTGCGTGCGGATTCTCGTCAGCCTACACATGCTAATTGTGAAAATTTACAATTTGATCACGTTGGAATGAAGCCTCATCCGTAAAGAGAACATTTGCACTGAAATGAGGATTGACACATTGTTGGATGAACCATTCGCAGAAGTGTACCCGTGGAGGCCAATCAACTGCTGATAGTGCCTGCACACGCTGTACATGGCACGGAAACAACTGGTTCTCCCGTTGCACTCTCCATACAGTGACGTAGTCAACGTTACCTTGTACAGCAGCAACTTCTCTCATGCTGACATTAGGGTTATCATCAACTGCACGAAGAATTGCCTCGTCCATTGCAGGTGTCGTCGTCGTTCTAGGTCTTCTCCAGTCGCGAGTCATAGGCTGGAATGTTCCGTGCTCCCTAAGACGCTGATCAATTGCTTCGAACGTCTTCCTGTCGGGACACCTTCGTTCTGGAAATCTGTCTCGATAGAAACGTACCGCGCCACGGCTATTGCCCCGTGCTAATCCATACATCAAGTGGGCATCTGCCAACTCCGCATTTGTAAACTTGCACTGACTGCAAAACCACGTTCGTGATGAACACTAACCTGTTGATGCTACGTACTGATGTGCTTGATGCTAGTACTGTAGAGCAATGAGTCGCATGTCAACACAATCACCGAAGTCAACATTACCTTCCTTCAATTGGGCCAACTGGTGGTGAATCGAGGAGGTACAGTACATACTGATGAAACTAAAATGAGCTCTAACATGGAAATTAAGCGTTTCCGGATACATGTCCACATAACATCTTTTCTTTATTTGTGTGTGAGGAATGTTTCCTGAAAGTTTGGCCGTACCTTTTTGTAACACCCTATTCTTCTTCTTCTTCTTCTGCTTTTACGGCCTCATTGGACCACTTCAGTCAATCATTTCTGGTCCTCTTCTTTGGTATTTTTCCCTTCCGAGTGGCCCAGTATCTCTTCATTCGTTCCGATGCTTTTCGTCGTTCCTTATCTGTACCCTTTTCATTGTATGTCGTTTGTCAATTTTTGGTTTAAATCTTATTTCTGTGTCCCTCAACTTCTTTAAATTTGGCGTTTTGTTCTGTAAATCATCCAGAGTTATTTCCAGTTCTTCCACATCCTCTCTTATTTCCTTAAGCCATCCTCCTTGTTGTTTCAAATTCCAGAGTTTCTCAATAATTTTCCTTGATAATCTGGTTTCTGGTGTCCTCAGAATGTGACCACAAAAAGAGATCCTTTTCTTTCGTATAGTATCAGTGATGGGCTCCAGTTCTCTGTATACCACTTCATTTGGAACTATCCGCCATTGCCCAGCTTTTTGATATTTCTTATTTATGCATGTTCTAGCAATTCTTCTCTCTACTTTTAAAATTTTGTCAATTCTGTTTTTCTGGGTGACTTTAAAAAGAGTTTCACTTCCGTATGTAACCTCTGGTTGAACCACCGTCTTGTAATGTTTTAATTTTGTTTTAATTGATAGACATTTTTTATTGTACGTAGACCATGTTAGTTTTTGAGCTTTTATCATTTTATTAGTCCTTGCTCGCCATGCAGGTTTCTCGTCCAATTTATGTGTTATAATTTCACCCAGGTATTTAAACTGTTTCACTATTTTAATTTTCCTATTGTTCACTGTGATGTGATCTATTACAAGTGGATCCGTTACCTATATATATATATATATATATATATATATATATATATATATATATATATATATATATATATACTTTATTTGCAATTTTAACTGCATGTTTTTACCGCTTGAGATTTATCTTGTTGCTTTAAGTTTTCTTGTTTGGAGGCCTTCAGCCGTGAAATAATTGCCTTTTTGAAATTCGTAGTTCTAAAGGTTCGGCTATGTGCCGTTTTGGTTTAAAGGTGTTATTAAATTACAATTTTGAGTGAACCTGACCGACATCTTATTTGGCCCTTTCCACAATCCTAATCAGCTGTTCTGCCCAGCGGATTTAGCGGGCGTTTCAGTCTGCTAAATCACCGGACTTAAAACCCCTGTATTCTTACCTCTGGAGCCATCTGAAAAGCCTTGTGTAAGCTGAACCAGTTCCCAATGTGGAGACCCTTCAACGCCGTGTTCACGACGCCTGCGACGCTATTCGGAGAGAGGCTGGAACGTGCGAAAGAGTGCGGCAAACCATGACGCGACGAGTGAACGCGTGGATTGCATCTAATAGAGACCACTTCGAACACCTGTTGTGACGTGGATGCGACGCAGATCTGTACTGTGTCACTGCACGCACACCATTTGTTTCCGCACACATTTTTATAGAACCTTTTTTTGCTCCATTTCCAGCCAGGAATCCGTCCCTGCAGTTTGTCGGTTTCATTAACGTTCAATTTGTATAATTATATACCTCTGCTGGCGAGTGAGTAATCACTCCACCCATGCTCTTGGTTTGCTAGCCCCAAAGTCCGTTCCCGTCTCACAATCGTTTTCCTGCGCGAGCCGACACACGTAATTTGGTGACTCACTCGATCCTAGGGACGTACATCCCTTGATGACATCAATCACTAGTAGACGGTACTAGTGTAGTTAACAATAGTTTGCAGTTGAGCAGCGCTGCAGGCACGTGATCTGGCGACTCACACAGTCCTAACGACGTACTCACTTCGTGGACCTCAACCGTTTTGACACGTCAGCACTGAACTGAACAAACACTTCCTGGGTTTTTTAAATATACATAAATGTCACATGTCTGCTCACACAACGGTTTTAGCTAATGAGGAATCGCCTAAATCAGCATTTACTCTCAGATCCATCACTGGCGCAGGAAGAAGTGTGCTTTCTCAAATCTCAGCAAGAAAATTTTGAGAGCCTATTACTTGCTGTAGAATCGAGAGTCAAAGCAACATCTGTCTGGTGACTGAGTTGTGCCAGTGAAGCTGAAACCATTGCCCCCGACAGGCGGGGGTCTGTAATTACAACAGCTCATGCTTGCGAGTGAAAGATCCATTATCTAGTGAAAATGTATCTTCGGACTCTACTTACTTGAATTACACAGTTTATTGTGTCTTGTAGAATAGTGTCGTGTCTTAATCTCAGTTCTTGTTGTGGTCTTCAGACCTGAGACTGGTTTGATGCAACTCTCAGTGCTACACTATCCCATGCAAGCTTCTTCATCTCCCAGTACTTACTGCAACCTAAATCCTTCTGAATCTGCTTAGTGTATTTATCTCTTGGTCTCCCTCTACGATTTTTACACTCCACGCTGCTCTCCAGTACTAAATTGGTGATCCCTTGATGCCTCAGAACATGTCCTACCAACCGATCCCCTCTTCTAGTCAAGTTGTGCCACAAACTTCTCTTCTCCCCAATTCTATTCAATACCTCCTCATTAGTTATGTGATCTACCCATCTAATCTTCAGCATTCTTCTGTAGCACCACATTTCGAAAGTTTATATTCTTTTCTTGTCTAAACTATTTATCGTCCACGCTTCACTTCCATACATGACTACACTCCATACAAATATTTTCAGAAACGAATTCCTGACACTTAAATCTATACTCGGTGTTAACAAATTCCTCTTCTTCAGAAACGCTTTCCTTGCCATTGCCAGCCTACATTTTATATCCTCTCTTACTTCGACCATCATCAGTTATTTTGCTCCCCAAATAGCAAAACGTATTTACTACTTTAAGCATCTCATTTCCTAGTCTAATTCCTTCAGCATCACCCGTTTTAATTCGACTACATTCCATTATCCTCGTTTCGCTTTTGTTGATGTTCATCTTATACCCTCCTTTCAAGACACTGTCCATTCAGTTCAACTGCTCTTCCAGGTCCTTTGCTGTATCTGACAGAATTATAATGTCATTGGCGAACCTCAAAGTTTTTATTTCTTCTGCATGGATTTTAATTCCTACTCCGAATTTTTCTTTTGTTTCCTTTACTGCTTGCTCAATATACAGACTGAATAACATCGGGGGTAGGCTACAACCCTGTCTCTCTCCCTTCCCAACCACTGCTTCCCTTCATATCCCTCGACTCTTATAACTGCCATCTGGTTTCTGTACAAATTGTAAATAGCCTTTCGCTCTCTATATTTAACCCCTGCCACCTTCAGAATTTGAAATAGAGTATTCCTGTCAACATTGTCAAAAGGTTTCTGTAAGTCTCAGTTATACTTTGCATAGCAGCAGTGTCAGCTCTGTGTTCAGATGGACTGGCAGACAGGACGAAATTGGGTTTCTGGAACCACGTGACTTTCTGCAAGCTTGGGAATTTGAAAGGCGGGCAAGTGCCGCCGCAGTTGTGACAGGAGATCCTACAGAGGATGCCGTAGGCCTTTCCCGTCAGTCCCAGAAGCTGTGGGTGGATGAATGCGGGACTAGGACCAGTTATCAGTAAGGGCAGTACGAAGAAGGACAATGATCTACGACTGGAAGCAGTGCTGACACTGACGACAACGTAACAGCATCATGACGTTATGTTGTTTGTCCAGATTTGGTTAAAGTGCAGAGTCAGAAGAGGTCTTACTCTGCGTAATATTTACTACCGTAAACCGGGTACACTTCGAGTGCTGTGGTTACCTTGGCCACTTACACACGGAAAGTTTTACACCTCTCTGCAGGCTCTCAGTTGAATGTTTGGTGGTAAAGCTCCAGCAATATACGCTAGACAGCGCCATTTTCCTGCTCAAAAGTCGGCGAACCGTTGCGACATACAATTTTAAAATCTGGCTGTTCAAAGTCCACTGACGACATTTAACTGCAGAACCATAGGTGTTTCCAACTACGTCGTGTATGTTACTCGATAATTCTCGAAATAAGCCACTGATTAGTTTTTTTGTTCACTTGGAGATATCTGCCACGATTACGGTTTATGAGGTCGTGTTCATGATTTCTCTGTTTTGGGGTTACTTCGATCACTGATCATTGTTACCTCAGGATTTCAGATACACAGTTTATTAAACAGTGTTGAGGTCAAGACACTATAGAATAAGGAATACAAACATTAAGCACTGGTATATCGATGAAGCCTACAACTAAGAAAACCAAATTTCAGTCAATGTTGCTCAAATTGCAAGCTTTAGTGGTATCAGGCAGTGATTCAGGAATGATATATAATGTCAAACATCTCCGGAGGCAAGAAATGAAGCTTGTCTAACAACGAGTGCCAAATATTTACTCAATATATGAAGAATGGATAACTTTGTTGTCACTGCATGCGCTGGATGTTTAGAAACGAGGATTTAGGTTTAATATGGATGTAATTTGAGGTATTACATGCAACTAAATTTCGAGATATGTGTGTGGCACTCCATGCTATTACCTTTCATAATAGCTACAATTTTGATGATGGATCATAGTAGGTATTTTCTTTTATGAGGATTAATAAAGCACCTGAGGAAATTTGAGATAGATATATTTATTTCTGGATGATCAAAGTTTCATTGTGTTTTTGAAACGTTGGTAACAGTTGCAGTCGCAGTTGACAGTTGTGATGGAAGTATAAGGCCGGTCAATCTATCCTCTTATCCATGCTAATTCTGACCACCTACATTTCTTTCTATTACTTCTCTGCATTTTAGAAACTTTATTATACTAATGGGTTTTAGAAAATTTATTATACTAATGGATCAATCCATACCAAGTGGACCAACAAAAAAATAATTGGTTGCTTGACCATCTCAGACAAATTTTATATTTGCTGGGTGAATTCCCCAATGTTTATTTGTCACTAAAATATTTTTTAAAAAATTATTGTTTATTATTTTGAAATGGCGGCCATATTTGTTTCAGTGTGCATGCGTTTTTTCGTATTTGCAAGCATCTACATTTTTTACAATTATTCAGTAATGGATTGTCCTAAGCCTTTCAGACAAAATGCATTTAGTTCAACACACTCTGGGCTACAAATTAACATCATTATCACTTAGCTGAATGTATTCTTTAATATATTTTTCATAGTTCAAAGTTATCAGCCATAAATTAAAAAAACTCAATTTTTGAACAGTAGTTCAGCTTTAATATTTCTTCTGCTATTACACTGTATAGTACAGTTACTTTTTGTAGAGTATTAGTGGTGAGCAGCTTACACTTAAATAAATACACTGTTTTAAAAAATATATTTTTTAAAAATTTTCCATTTTGTGGCCTTTGTTGGGGGACCAGATAAAAATCTGAAAATGTCACAGTTAATAGACCTTTATGATATAAAACTTCATCATAAATTTCAACTTTCAGATTCAATTGGAAATTATGGAAAAAATTACAAACACGAGTCAAAAATACTTTTTTAACATCTGCGATATCTGGTAGGCTAATCAAATAAAGTATACCAATTGCATAATGTAACACACCGCATTACAATAACTAATGATTATTTGTCGAAACAATGCTGTGGTAATTGTTTCAGCAGGCTAACAGTTGCATCTGAAAGCCTACACAAGTCTGATTGTTGTCTTCCCCCTTACATGAACAATTGTCTACTCACACTTATTTAGCTAGGAGTTCTTGAAGTGCGCAATGGAAAATTGGTGTCTCAGTGTTCTGTTGGTGTTATTATTAATGAAGCATCTCATAAAAGTGTGTATGGAGTGTATCCTAAAGATATTACTTTAATCGAAGATTACAGTGAAGAAGGAAAAGTGTTGTTTTACTTACGAGTCGGCCCAGAGGTCAAATCAACATGCAAGTACCATGAAATGAAATACTTAAAAAAACTTCACCACCTTTTTGGTCAGTCTTGCGTGGACCCTTTTGAGAAACACAAGAAACCTATAACAAAAGGTCTGCGAGAAATAACATTTGATCATTATTCTAAAAATTAAAGCCCTTTTGTCAATCTCATAAGAGGAAAATTATTGTGTCCAACATCTTATTCTAAGATATTTCCAAGTCGACAAGTCCTATGAAGGTATCTGCTTCCGTTATCAGTCACAAAGTCAGAACTGCCTCTCTGGTGCGTTTACCTTTCCGAAAGCCAAACAGGTCGCCATCTAACACATCCTAAATTTTCTTCTGTTCTCCTGTATAATATTCTTGTCACCAAGTCTTTATGGATGGCTGTTAAGCTGATGATCTATGTGTTAGCAGCTGCATATTTTTAGAGTGCAAACAACTGATTTTTTCAGGTGACATTTGGTGTGGGTACTATCTATTGTACACCTACCTTATTACGTACGTAGTGCCCTCATGATTAAAAAATAATTTGCAGGGACATTGTCATTATTGCGGTATTCAGTCCTAAGACTGGTTTGATGCAGCACTCTATGCTGCTCCATCCTGTACAAGCCCCTTCATCTCTACAGAACTACGAGAATCTACATTCCGGACTCAGCACGTACCTGCTATGTGCAAAAAGGCATCAGTAACTCTCATGTTCTACAGAAACATAAAAAGCACTCCATTCTTGACCTCAAAAACAAACTTGTACAAATATACTTCCAATTATTGTTTACAGCGATGTTATCTTGCAAAGTCCCTCTCAGCAAAGCTCACGGCAGAAGACCGAACTTACCCTTCCACTGTAAAAACGATTTTCGGACAAAGGGTTGTTCAGAAAATCGTGTAATTTATTGAGTTCGCCGCTGTTGTGGAGGCATATATCAAACGTGCCATCCACATAGCACAGGCAGCAGTTCCCCGTTACTTGACGCCTTTTGTTCGAAGCGCTCTATGCCGACAAAAGTGACCCCTTAGCAACCCCATCACGTTTGTAAAATTCTCTACCGCAAAAACAACTTGTCGAGGCCACATATTTATCTTGTTTCTGTCCGTACCCGATAAACGCTTCCATTATTCTGTGGCAGATGTGTCACGGTTTTTTTTTCAGATTTTTGTCTTCCATCGTCTTTTACACAGTCTGATCAAAAGTATCTCGAAACTCCTATGTAATTCGGAACTGACCGCTAGATGTCACAAGAGGCGAGTAACGTGCTGTCATTAGAAAAGCAGGAAAAGCAGCATCGGATGTCCAGGATTAGATGAGCACCAGCTCCATCAATGATATTTCATCCATTGTAAAGCTCCTCAGGTCAAATGTTGGTCATGTTGAGCCGTGCTGCGACTTGCATTGGTGCTGTTTATAGGTTTCCACTCTCTGTTGGACGCCAGTCCGTATCCTTTAGTTAGCATGGTTGTCGTTGTTTGTCTTCTTCTCGTCTTGACTGGCGCCACTCGATTCGCAAGTGTTGTCTGTCCGCTAGTTGCAGCACCGGCGGTTATCGATATGTAGTAACGCCCTATCTTTGGGGCGACGTCGTTGTTTTTCTGTGTCGTGTGAGTGTGGCAGTTTGGTTGGGGACTCAGAAGGAGCCAGGTCCGTGCAGTGCGAGAACACGCTAGGACTGCTGGCGGCGCGCATGGACTGTTGGATGGAAGGTCTGTGGTCACGAGGGTGCACGACCTCGTCGTAAACCGAATCCAGCAGGCTTTAAGATGAGTGCATTTCAATCCAAGTAGAGAAACGTCCACCACTGTGACATCTCACGATTATCCAATGATTTGGGTTCGTGTTGCTGCTCGTAGTGTCGCCGAGACGAAGAGAAGCGGATGGAGTGCTTGGGGAAGGCGCATCCGATTAGCTTTCCTCGCCTTCTATTTACTGCGTTAAACTTGTAACAATTTGTGAAGTTCAACCAGCGGCCGGTCAGTGATTCTTGTACTCTAGTGGTAGTGATTCCTTTCTTGTTCTGGGCACTCAAAACACAGTATTCTGGGGACGTAGTGCAGACCGCCGGTTCGGGCTTTGGCGTATTGTTCCATCGGTGCATTTGGTTTATCGAACGTCAGGTAGCTTCAGCAAGATTATTATTAACCATTTGTTAGACTGCCACTAGTCTGAGTTACCATCTTGTGAAGTGAATGCAACTCTTGGTTGCCTATCTCATCGCTCGCGAAAGTGTTTGTTGCCAGGCCTTCTCAGAGGTCGATTCCTGGAGCACCGTCTGTGACTGGTCCTTGTGTTTTATTATTGTATTATTTATTACCATACCTTGTAATGCCTACATTACAGTCTATGTATGTCTAGTTGATAGTTCCGGTCGCCTTCTGGAATAAATCTAGCAGTGTAAGGGTTATGTTACAAGGTTACCATCATCTTATTTCACCCTTGCTTGTATTTGCAGTTTTACAGTAGGTTTCTAAATTTTTTATAAAATTACCGTTCCTGGCGTGTAAGGCCTTCAGACGTGATTTTGGTCATTTGCTTTGAAAAAGTAATTCGATATTTGTATTTTACAAGTAAACCCTTATTTACTGCCATTCCTGGCGTCTGATACCTTCCGCTGCGTTTGTGGCCACTTACCTTTTAATATTTCAATATCTGTAAGTTGTAATTGCAGCGAGTTCTTAAACATTCTTAATTTTATTACTATTCTTGGCGTGTAAGGCCTTCAGCCATGATCACAGTGGCTTGTTTTCTTTTTTAAAAAAAGAAAACATTACTTTTTCTGTATTTTATGATAATTTGCTAAATTTTAAAGCACTGAAAACACTATTATTTACACAGTTCATTAATAAGGTGTTATATTTTTTATTTATTGTTGAGTCTGGAATTACTGTTTTAAAAATAAATGTGTGTACTGTAAAAGGCAACCAATAGTAACTAATACCCGCCCACAATCGTAACCGAATCCTGCCTTCCCTTTACCACCAGGTGATTGCGAAATGGAAACGCCGAGGAACAAGCACAGGCAAATGCAGACCAGGTAGACACGTATTGACGAAGTGGGACTGTCGAGCATTGTGGACGCTTGTCGCAAAAAAATCGCATGAAGGCGGAAGGAACCACTAGTGAGTTCCAGAGAGCCACCAGCAGTTTAGGTAGCGTATTGACTGTGAGTGGGGAGTTGAAAATAACGGGGCAAAACGAACAAGGCCACACATTCGTGTAGTGAACACTAATCGACTCTAGAAGCGGTGCAAAGAGCAACGCTACTTGCCAGTATTTGATTGGAGGAGAGTAATGTAAAGTGATGAAGCGCACTGAATCCTGTGGCAGTCCATTGGAAGGTTTTTGGTTTGGCGAATACCTGGGGAATCATACCTGCCACGATTTTTAAAAAATTTTTTGAAGGTTGGGTATTCTAGAATAACGTCTCACCTCAGTAACATAAATATCCTCAACAAATCACAATTTGGGTTTCAGAAGGGTTATTCTATTGAGAATGCCTTTCACATGTTCACTTGACTGATCTTGATGTTTTCTGCGAAGTAACTAAGTCACGTGATTGTATGAACCGCGGAATTATCTGAAAGCTGACAGTATGACCGAATACATAACGTTTTCACGTGATTGTATGAACCGCGGAATTATCTGAAAGCTGACAGTATAACCGAATACATAACGTTTTATCGAACCGTAGGGATACGAGAAGTTGTACTTACTAATTCTGTAAATATAGTCTGAGAACATAATTCCGACTGCGGGAGAAATCACGGTTCAATCTTGTGTCCACTATTGTTCCTCATATATGTAAACGATCTTTCGCCTAATATACAACAAGAACAATTAGTTCTCTTTACAGATGACAACAGTATTGTAATCGCTCCAAGCATGGATACAGAAACAGAAGGAATTGTAAACAAAGTTCCAGAAAGTATCATTGATGGTTTTCTGCAAATGGTCTCACCCTCAATTTTAAAAAGACGCATTATATTGATCTGAACATGTAGAGATACTGCACCAATGATAAGTGCAACAAATGGTGTGGAAATTATAAGTAGGATGAAAACTTCAAAATTCTCAGGTGTCCACATTGATGAGAATTTAAATTAGAAAAAAGTACGTCTTGGAACACCTAAAACGACTTAATTCAGCCTCATTTGCACTTAGAATCATTGCAAATCTTGCCGAGAGATAGACCAGTAGGTTTACATATTTTACTGAATAATATCCTATGGAATAATTTTCTGAGGTAACTCTTCATTGTCGAAAACGCGCCGTAAAAATAATATGTGGTGTTTATCAACGATCATCTCGTAAACATTGGTTTAAGGAGTTGTGCAGTCAGCTTACTCACTGCTTCACAGTACATTTATCTCCTCATGAAGTCTGTTGTAAATAAACCACTGCAATTCAAAGGGAACAATGATGTAGTCATTATAATACCAGAAGGAAAAATGGCATTCATTACTCCACATTAAGATTGTTCTTAGTACAGAAAGGACAGCACAATGATTCAACAAAAAATTTTGGTGACTTACCCAGTGACATAAAATGTCTGACACACCAGAGTAAAATCTGAGAACGAAGGAAATAAGTTTCTCCTCGACAACTCTTATTTCGTAGAATTTCTGTTATAGTAATGTATAAAAGGTGGTGGGTAGGACTCACTAACTCAGGACATCTACGTATCTTTTTTCTCTTTTTGGAAAAAGACTTAGAAATGTTCAGAATATAACAATATCTACAAATTAATTTGCGATGTGAATGTAAAATGACTCGTTCCACATCATGACGATCTGCCGCGCAAAATGATCAATGGAAGATAAAATTAACTAACTAACTGTGTAGTCCCGACAGGGAATTACCGAGGAGGGGGTGTTACGGTATGAGGTTGTTTTTCTTGTTCGTGTACGGTTCCCTTACTGCGCTTAAGAAAACACGTGCGTAAGGTTCAAATGGCTCTAAGCACTATGGGATTTAATATCTTAGGTCATCAATCCCCTAGACTTAGAACTACTTAAACCTAACTAACCTAAGGACATCACACACATCCAAGTCCGAGGCAGGATTCGAACCTGCGACCGTAGCGGCAAGGCGGTTCCGGACTGAAGCGCCTAGAACCGCTCGGCCACAGAGGTTGGCCGTGCGTAAGGAGACGAGCAAATTCTACAGCACATTGTACTGAGTATAGTTGAGGAGCAATTTGGAGACGATCATTGCTTCTGTCAGCATGACAATTGACTCAGTCCTAGGGCAAAATCTGCGAGGCAATACTTTGTCGATAAAATATCACTGAAATAGACTGACCTGCCCGTGGTCTGATCCTGAACTCAGTGGGACACTGCTAGGTCGAATTAGAAAGTCGACTTCGGTACAGACCCGAGCGACCAACAACACTACTTCTATGGTTTCTGCTCTTGGGGACTAATGGGCAGCTATTCCTCCACAGACAGACAGATACCTCACTAAAAGTGTCCCCAACAAAGTCGTGATAAAAGTAAAGGGCGGGCATATACCTTGTTAATATCATCTAAAAGATGTCCTGATACTTTTGATCCGATGGCGTACGCTTTGAAACAAATAAAATTTTATGAATACGCTTTGTGTCTCAACTCTTTGTCTGATTCTAGTAGAGAAGCGCTTGTAACGTTTCGTACTGACACATCAACGTCTCGCCGTCGGCTTGTAGCAGTGATTTTTCTAAACGCTTATCATCGCAAAAGGCCGCCATGAAACAAGGCCCTGAATGAAAGAATCGTTCGCATTCTGAAACGTTCGATTTGGAAACGCTATACACTGTTGCGATATTTTTAAGCACTGCACCGTCTCACGTGCTGCCTTTTATTTTCTGTCCTTGCTGTAGGCTCGTACTGTTGCCCAGCGGGAATCTTCCACGCAACTTGCGTCAATTCCGGGCGGTCTCGAGATAACACTTCGGGCTTCTCGCCAATCAGCCCAACACGAGTTGTTGCCGTTGAAGGCGGTTATTTTCCACGGCCTTCACCCTGCTGGCCAGTGGCTTCAGCCCTGCTGGCCAGTGGCTTCAGCGCAGTTCTCACGTTAACCATCTCCGACACTGGTAGACATGTACGCTGGGTGACTAAGGCAGTTGGACGGCTATGGTGTCAATCAGAAATATGAACAAGATGAGGCGTATAAAAATAAAAGCTTTCGTAATTGCCCAGATGAGAAAGTTCCATGATGAAGAAGAGAATTTGGCAATGCGTCTGAGTCGCGACGTTACATCCCTGCAGTGTTGCCCTCCTAAGCATCCTACCTTCTTCAAGGCCCCACCCTCACAGAAACAAACACACACACACACACACACACACACACACACACATACATACACACACAGATTATTTGTTCTACTCATTTATAGAAACAACAAACGGTTCAAATGGCTCTGAGCACTATGGGACTTAACATCTGAGATCATCAGTCCATTAGAACTTGGAACTACTTAAACCTAACTAACCTAAGGACATCACACACACCCATCCCCGAGGCAGGATTCGAACCTGCGACCGTAGCGGTCGCGCGTTTCCAGACTGTAGCGCCTATAGAAACAACAGCGAACGGTAAATGCTAGACATACAACATAACCTTTTCGTAAAATCAAAATACGTGAACGTAACTCTGTTTCTATCCGCCTTCGTAAGCCAGGAGGAGATAGTGGCAGGATTGTACAACGTGCCCGCGTTGTAAAGAGCCATTGGCCACTCTTCCCGTTTACATCTCAAAACTCCCGTGATGTGAGAGTAAAGGTCGGTCACTGTTGGCAACGTGTTTTTCTCACATTCTTAAAAGCACACTGAAACAGAAGAAACAAAAAAGGACTTCACGCTAACACCGTGTAACAACGCCGCTATTCTTGATAATAATGACCTCAGTTCGTCGAGAAAGAGAATTCACAGGGTTTTTGAGGTATGTCATATATAATTGGAGAGTTATTCATTCGCGATTAGATACCGTTTCCTTTTTCTTTTTTTTTTAAATTTTGAACTATCTGTCTTCTGACCGGTTCTATGTGGCCCGCCATGAGTTCCTCTCCTGTGCCAACCTCTTCATCTCAGAGTACCACTTTCAACCGACGTCCTCAATTATTTGCTGGATGTATTTCGGTCTCTGTCTTCCTCTACCGCTTCCTCTAGTACCATCGAGGGAATTCCCTCATATAGTAAAACATTTCCTATCATCCTGTCCCTTCTCCTTGTCTGTGTTTTCCACCAGTTCCAGTCTTCCCCAATACTGCGAAGAAACTTCTCATCAGTCAACGTTCTTCTGTAGTACCCTATGTCAAACATTAGTTTAAACATTTATCATAACGTTGTACAAGCTTTTGTATCCCTAAGTCACTGACATATGCCACCTGTGGGGATAACCATTCTTTCTTTCAGTCAACGGCCTTGCACCGCAGGTAACACCTGTTCCTGTCAGGTTACCAAAGTTAGTGTCGCGCTTGGATAACACTTGGTTGGGTCAGCGTCTGGGTCTGCCAAATGTTGGCAAGCAGGTGCACTCAGCCCTTGCGAGGCCAGTTGAGGACCTACTTCATTGCGAAGTAGCGGCACCGGTCTCAAAAACTGACAACGGCTGGTAGAGCGGTGTGCTGACCATATGCCCCTCCGTATCTGGACACCTGGCTGAAAATGACGTACAAGTTCGTGGCGCCCTTAATCGGTAATACTGGAATTCAGTATGGTGTTGGTCCACCCTTACCCTTGATGACAGCTTCCACTCTTGCAGGCATACGTCCAATCAGGTGCTGGAAGGTTTCTTGGGGAATGGCAGCAAATTTTTAGGGAGTGCTGCACTGAGGAGAGGTATCGATGCCGGTCGGAGAGACCAGGCACGAAATCGGCGCTCCAGAACATCCCAAAGGTGTTCTAAAGAATTCAGATCACGACTCTGTGCAGGCCAGTCCATTACAGGGTTATCGTGTAACCACTCCGCCACAAGCCGGGCATTATGAACAGGTGCTCCATCGTGTTGAAAGATGCAATCACCATCCCCGAATTGCTCTTCAACAGTGGGAAGCAAGAAAATGCTAACAACATCAATGTAGGCCTGCGCTGTGATAGAGCCACGCAAAACGACAAGAGGTGCAAGCCCCCTCCATGAAAACCACCACCACACCATAACACCACCGCCTCCGAATTTCATTGTTGGCACCACGCACGCTGGTAGATAACGTTTGAGAGGTGGCATGAGCCCCCTCTCATATTTCTATCTTACGATTCTCCTCTCTAATTGCATGCAGTGGAAATTTGGTATTCCTTCACACGCGGACTTCCCACGCAGCGTCTCTCGTCACCCAGGTGGTCCAGTGACAGGCGGGCTATACTGATCTCGAGAGGGTTAAGCCGACGGGTGTGAGGCAGTCGAGTGAATGCTTTCCAGACGCCGACATTGTCAAGAGACACGCCCGCCGGGGCCTGAAGTAGCGGCTGGGCTAGAGGTTCCGTTACTTCGCAGAAACTTAGCGAAAACACTTTCTGGCGGGCTACCAGCGAGGCGTGGGAATGACTTGTGTACCCAGGCAGTTGTGGCGGGAAAATTCCCGCGCTTTCTGCAAAATAGTAACTGTGATTGGCTTGCTCAGGGCATAGCTCCTTAACGTAGCAAAATCAGTGCAGAAATTGGCGCCAAGAATCTCCATTGGTGGAATGGTAGTGCTCCGGCAATGGAGTGGAATTTTCCGCCGGTTTTAGAGTTGCTGATTGGAACGTTTAACCACGGCCACTGTCGTGGGGGCGGGAATGTTCTGTGTTTGGCCTGTACGGGTGCTCAGGGGAGTCGGCTCTCGCCTTTCGGTCGAGGACGTCGAAGCAACCAGCCCTCGCCTCCGGTACGCCAGATCGTGTTCTGGCAGTTAAGAAGACAGTTTGGTAATGTATGTCCGCAGCGCCGGCAGATAGGGATTTTCCTAGGTGATAATCAGAGCCCAGCAGAGTGCGCCTGTTCGTCTTTTTCTAACTTTGTTCTGTCTTGAGTAGCAGCAATTAATGTTGGGTTAGCTGTGTGTCTCTCTTAAGATTTGAGTGGCAAGGAATTGGCTCCACATACCACTTCGTCATAAACCTCACAATCTAGTTTAGGGACAACTTCACCTTCACAGCGTTTGTTTGTGTATCCAATTTGAGCCAATTTGATGTATTATAAATGTTTCATGTGTTTTTGTTTATTATTTTGTGTTTAGTCTTAATAAATCATATTGTTATTTTGGACAGAACTTTCATTCTGTTAATCGGTAGAGCAACCCATCATTTCTCACTACGTCAATGAAAGCTTCCTTTATTTAACTTATTTTTCAAATTAAATTATTGCAGGTGCCAAACTCTTTTCTACTCCACTTGCGGGGTTGATTAGAGTCAGTTCGCGTATATTTTTTAATCCTTGTGCAACAGCAAAAGTCGGAGTTAGAATAGGGGGGGCTTAGAGCATCATTTACGTATGTAGATTCTAGAATTTAGTGTTAAATACACTGCTAGCCCCGGCACCTCGCACGTTCACCGGGCATGCACCATACCCACACGTTGCCATCGGATCGCCACAATAAGTACCGTGATTCGTCACTCCACAGAATGTTTTTCCACTGTTCAATCGTCCAATGTTTACGCTCCTTACACCAATCAAGGCGTCGTTTGTCATTTACCGGCGCGATGTGTGGCTTATGAGCAGCCGCTCGAGCATTAAATCCAAGTTTTTGCACCTCCCGCTGAAACACGTATGTAACATAGCAGCGATGGCGAGGCATTGTAGCATCTGTGACCAGAGAGTATGCGCTTGACCGCGCGAGTGTTGCGAGCGGTTCTCAGTCAGTCAGTCGTTGCGAGTCTGTCAGTTCAGTCGTTGCGAGTCTGTCAGTTCAGTCGTTGCGAGTCTGTAGTCGTCATGCAGAGCGGTCGGTCAGTAGTAGCAGCCCAGTGCGGTTGTGTGATGTAGGCGGTCGGCAACACTGGTCAAGATGAGGAATAAGGTATACTGTTAATTAATATAATCATTAGATAATGAAAAATTTTATTTATTGTAATTATTCTCCAACAAGTCTCCCAATAATAATTTTTTATTTCAAAAGCATTTTCTCAAAAATTTAATTTTTTATTGAACTCAAGATTTCGTTGCACTTCCCATTTCATTCCACTTCTTTTGAAGAAAAACTCCACTAAAATCACAAAAAAAGAGAATATTATTATTTGCAATGCAGTTCCTCCAAGCGGTGCGCAACAACAAGAGCAGATATGTGACATCCATTTATTCCGAGGTAAGACTTTAATTCTGATTGTTTCACACAGGGCCAAAGACCGATATTTCGGTTTAATTGAATTTTCTTGTCACTGAATGGACTTTAATTTTTTGAAGGATTTATATTTGAGTCAGATTGCGAATTTCACAATTTTTGTTGCCATTGTCAGTACATTTCATTGTGGGCAGGTTGCGCATAGAGCCATGTCCATCAGCATTTCTAATTAGTATCGTCCTTTTTTCTTTTAAAATTTTTGTGGGGAAGTTACACTCGGCTCCCATTTCTATTAAGTATTGCTTTATTTTCTTTTAAAATTTTTGTGGGGAGGTTACACTTGGCGACACCCAGTCCAGGATCGTATTTCGTTGAGAGTCTTTTGAACAACAGTCAGATATCTGCTCTTGTTTGCTTAGATATAATTAGGATTTAGCGCAACGCTTTTAATAATATTGTGACTTTCTCTCTACAGGTCAACGGCAATTTGTTGCTTTGTTGTATTTGTGTGTTACTTTTGCATTGTGCTTATTTGTTTTGCGAATAGTTGTGACTATTGTTAAAATGCCGCGAAAGACTGTGAATAGTGTATCGCGAGGTATTTTGAATGAAATTACCGACTTAAACAGCGTGACCGATAGTAATTGTGACACGCAGTGTAATGATGACAATCCTGCGTTCACTAACAGTCAGTGCATTCCAACCACTAGTGATGACTTTTACCCTGATAATGAACAAACGAACTCAATTGTCTCGTCTGTTAATTTGACGACAATTGATGACGCAGAACGCTCTATTGTAATGAGCGCTGCCCAGCTTAACACACCCGATTCGAAAAACTCAAGTAATATACAGACAAATTTGTCTAATGAAAGTGGTCAGTGTACCGAAAATACGACGGACTCGAGTGAGAAACGTTTTTGTAAATTACAGAATGACCAAATGGTCAGGCAAAACAAGACAATTTCAGATACACCATCAAACAGTACTGAGAATAAAGTAGGTAATGTTACTTTAGATCAATTTAGGGCAATAATGCTACAGTTTAGGAACGAACTTATTGAAGATTTTAAACAGCAGAAGGAAATGATGATTAATTATTTCAAACAACTAAATGAAAGTGTCGACAACCATTACAAACAACCTAGCAAAACAATTAATGAAAGTTTCAAACTGACGAACGAAAAACAAGACAACCTTAACGAACGGAGCAGACAAGTTAGTGAAGAGAATACAGCTATTACCGTGCAATGCCAGGACGTTAAAGAACAATTACGTGAGGATACTGAGGCTTGTGCTAAAAACAGTAATAAAGAAGTTGGTACTGTTGCACAAGAATTAAATAGCACACGTGTAGGCACAACAGAATCACATAAAGACAACATTAATGCAGTCACTGAACAATGTTCAGCAAACGCAACACTGATACACGAAATTAATGCAGTCAATAAACGATGCCCTAAAAACGAAGTACAGATTCGCGACGAAATTAATTTAGAGTCAGTGGAAGTTTCACACACTCCGAATACGGAAGCTGGCGAGAAATTTGCACGACAGATCAACCAAATCGACAAAAGTGTTACAGTAACAGAGTTGAAAACTATTTCAGTCACCAATACGTCACAGAATCCGCCACGTTGCGAGCATTTGTCTGACTCACGCAGCGTGTATAATGTGAACAATTTACAGAGACTACGCGACTTAAAATCCGAAAAGCCACGCGACTTAAAATCTGAAAAGCTACGCAACTTGAAATCAGAAATCACACAGACAAACAGACTTTCACACAAACCTGAACGTATTATCAAACTAAGTGACGAGAACGTAGATTTCGAGCAATTTGCATTTGTAAGAAAATCTAAGGAATTTAATAATGACAGCGTACAGGTACACGCTTTGCACTGTATACGACAATTTGTTTTTATGCTTTCACCGCTATTACCTGTAATGCAGAAGCTAGCTTTGAACCTGATGCGACAATTTGCTATTGCATTTTCATCAGCATTGCCTGTAATGAAGAAACAACAATTAGCATGCAGACAGCGATTTACTTTTGGAATTTTACCGCTATTGCTTGCAACGCAAAAGCTAAAATTTATTTGCAGTGCGTAAATGACCTCAGGGGATTCATTACGCTTTAATGAATATGTGCCGTAGCGAGCATAGGGCCCCGAGCTGTAGTAGTGCTGTTTCATCTTTAGTTTTCTGCACTGCTGCCTTTTCTTCTACTATCCTTTATATCTATCAAAATTGCTCTTTAACTATTGCTCTACCTAGAATTAAGAAAAATGACAAAGAAAACCCGATATGACAAATCCTTTACCGAATGTGACAATTTTCAGTAGGCACTCCCGTAATGACAACTACCGCCGTAATTTTAATTACAGATAAAATCGTAATCATCAGTATGTGTAAAATTAACAGCAAACGCATTTTTTGGTAACAATAGACCTTTTCACCACAACAGCATGAAAGTAAGCCGCTTAGCATACCTAACCAACAATGTAGTCTACAAGGTCAACCAAACTTTAATGTTTCGCCGCGTGCACGTATAGTCCCTGGTATAACAAATAGTAACGCATGGCAGCAAAAAAAATAACTACGTACAGACAACACACCATTTCAATTCCTATCGCAATGCGCCGTATAGAAATTACTATCATGACAGACGTAAAAATAAATGACGAGCACAATTTTCAGCGTACATTTAATAACAGTCGATCTTTTTAGCAGCAACAACATCAGCAACAACAAATAATCATGAATGAAACAGACAATAGGTGTCATCCATAGCGTAACACATCAGTAAGAAATAACAAAGCAGTTCATATAGTGGATATGCCACAACATTCTCCCGTAAATAATAATACGTACGATAGTTTTTAACCAGATACAGCACAGATTGCATATTACAGTAACGCAAACATTACTTTTGACACGCAGAATTTTGCTCACGAGAATGTTATTTGCAACATGCTTTGTTGAATGCCCCACTTTTATCGCACCCAGATCTTACCAGAAATTTTTCCATTGCTACCGACAGTTCCAACACCGCTTTAGGCGTACATATTTTCCAGGAAATTGAAGAAGATGGTTCTACAGTAATTAAAAACATTGCATTTGCAAGTCGCATTTTGTCACCTGCTGAACGAAATTACTCGGTTACAGAATTAGAAACATTATGTGTTGTATGGGCTTTTACGAGATTTCGGCACTTTCTTTACGGCAGACATACCACTGTCTACACAGACCATAGAGCGATACAATTTTTACTTTCAGCTAAATTTACTCATGACAGGTTAAGCAGATGGAAACTTTATTTACAAGAATTTAATTTTACAATAGTTCACATTCCCGGCACACAAAATGTTGTAGCAGACGCACTATCGCGTTCTCTCGGCAACAATCAGCAAGACGTAGCAACCAACTTCTGTAAAACAAATTTCAGTGTCATGTACATTCAGCAAGTTGCATTTGAAAATTTTATTTCATCGTCATTACAGGACATAGCAAAGGAGCAAAATAAAGACAATGTGTGGAAAGAAATTAAACACCTTTGGCTAGATAAGAATAATGTTACGATTAGAAACCACTACACTGTACGCAATGACATTCTGTTTCGCCGCTCTCATCCTGACAGCAACAATTGGTTATTATGCATTCCTGACGAACTGGTTAACAAATTAATTTGGTACACTCATTTAAGTTACGCACATTACGGAGCAAGAAAATGTTTTCTTATACTGAGACAGAACTGTTATTTTACCAACATGGAGAAACGTATACGACGAGTTTTAGCGTCTTGTAAAATTTGCCAGAAAGCTAAATCAGACACCACTTCACATATTCCTCCTTTATATCCCATTATACCTGTTAAATTAAGACACATGGCCGCAGTAGACATTTTTGGTCCGATTCCGAGAACTAACAGAGGTTTTTGCTACATCTTTGTCGCTGTTGAGCTCACTTCAAAATTTGTTACTTTCACTCCGTTACGCAAAGCTACTGCTAAAACTGTTTCGAAAGCATTTGTAAAACATTTTCTATCTCATGTAGGGCATGTAATGAAAGTAATTTCTGATAATGGATCTCAATTTCGTAGTAGTGTATGGACACGCATGTTACGAGCCAGAAACATTTCTCCGATTTATATATCCAAGTACCACGCTTCTTCGAACCCTTGTGAAAGATTAATGAAAGAAATTGGTAAACTGTGCCGAATATACTGCCACAAAAGACATATTGATTGGGATACACACATACTCTCATTCCAAGATGTAATTAATTCCATTCCAAATGAATCCACTATGCTATCTCCGACTGTTATACTGAAAAACGTTGAACCACCGAACAAAATTAAAGAATTAATAGAATTTCCCAAAAGTCGTCGCCTACGACACCACGAAATAATTGACATTGCGCTGAAGAACATCAAACGTGCCGCAGAGCGCCGGAGAAGACAGCAAAAACAGGTTTGTACACGCCGCGACTTTCACGTTGGACAGAAGATACTAGTACGTACACACTATTTATCCAGTAAATTAAAAGGTAAGTGCAGTAAATTTGAACTTCTATACGCAGGTCCATATCGGATTCGCAGCATCCCTCACCCCAATGTTGTACACGTCGAAACTTTGAGAACCAGAAAATCGAAAGGCAATCACCATATCTCAAACATTAAACCGTTTATTGAATGAAACCACTGTATGATTCAACACACTATGATGTCATTTACTAATGCAATTAATTCACCTGACTACTTATTGATGATTATCGTATTTTTTCTTGGCAAGTGCCCGGCAAGGTAAGGTTAGCAGGTCGCTTTTCTTGTCGTTACACATCAGACCGTGCACATTTTCCACTTTTTTTGTATGTATGATTGTACTCCAGTTTTGTTTGTATGCACTATGAAATAGTTAAGATATAACACACACCAGTCGACTTTGACATTTTTTTTGCCTTATGACATCTCAACATCGTGACTGTTTCACATTTTTTTTTTTTTTGCTGCTGCATTGTATTATTCTGTGTATATCTTTGTTTTTGAACACTGTCAATGTTTTTGACATATTACGTTTTCTGTCATGCTATGCTGTATGGTTAATTATGTTACCATAAACCAGTCATTATCTAGGGGGTATATGATTTAAATGCAGGACATTAATCTTTGTTCATCAATTTCAGAAAGAAATGATGTATGTAAGAAATAAATTTAACATAAATGGGAATTTCACCTAGGGAATAAACAAAAGAAGATGCAATAACTTTATGAGGAAGAGTAAATGGATCAGGATTGGCAGGCATTAACAAGAATATACTATACTCATCGTAGAATAGCAGTCTTAACTAATTTTTTCTTTCAGAATACAAGGTGATTGATGCAGGCTGTCAGAGAGAACTACACATCTTAGTTTTAGTGATGAAATATGCTAGAGATAAGAAATAGTTATGTAATGAGTAACGAAGTGATTTTTTGCAGATGATAGTGAATACTGATGAATAATGATGAAGGAAATGGTATTATGAATAATGAAGTTTTTCTTTACAGGTGATGATAATGGTGAAGTTATGATGATATGGATAATGAAGTTTTTCTTTACAGATGAGAATAATGTTGAAGTAATGTATTTATGTTATGTAGTTATTTAAGTATTTGTTGCAGTTTGCTTTGACAGCAGGTGTTACATTGCATAGTAGGATGACTGAAAGTTTTGGAAAGGACAGCTATGGAACACATTTTTATACACATTTCACTACCTGTTAATTCGAAGTTCACTACTTTTTAGCATAGTGTGCGTTTCTTCTTTCAGGTCAATAATCCGTTTTTATATTTTTTCCAGGAGAAGTTTTTCATGACACTTACTAAACCTGTTAGTTATTATACCTGTTCTAGTACTTGCATTTTTATATTTTTTACCCATTTGTGTCTATCGTTTATAAATGTGATCACATGTACTGCCTTGTTACATAATCTTGCTACAGCTGACTCATGACGAATGACGTTACCTATCCTCATTTGCAGCAATAGGTCAAAAGCAAAAAGTATTATGCCTCAGCAATTAATTATCGATCCCAACGCAATGCATTGCTACCAAAAAAAAATGTATTACCAGTCCCACATAATGTCACTAGTTTATGATAATTCTGAATAATACTGATCAACTCTGAATAGCATGTCACTTGAGTAATGACCTCTTAATGAGACTATATTCAAAATAATGCTTTGTCACTAGCTAATAACTGCCACTTTTTGTTGTAATGATACTACTTATAATGCTTGTGATTACTAATGATTTGACTGTAATTAACTGATTTTAATGATGCCTTTGTAATGATCTGAATACTACTGAATGAGGAACACTGTTTATTGTAATGAGTACTTGTAATGCCCATGATTATTAATGCTATGACTGTAATTAACTGATTTTTAATAATGACTTCGTAATAATCTGAATAATACTGAATGATGATTTTATTCAATACTTGCTGGCCACTGAGTGCCAATAATTAATGTCAGGCGATGAATTGTTATTAATTATGCCATTAATTAGTTTTTGTTTTCTATGTTCATACTTTGTAATTTGAAATGAATGTGACTGTTTAATAATGCTTTGTAATTAGGAGAAGGCTAATAATTCTTACTATATTGGAATTTCAAATGATTAATTAACGATGCCATACTTTGTTATTGGAAATGAATGTGACTGTTTCATAATGCTTTGTAATTAGGAAAAGACTAATGATTCTTAATAGATTGGAATGACACATAATTAATTAACTATGGTACTGTTTAATAATGCTTTGTAATTAATTAAGGCTAATAATTCTTACTATATTGAAATGACAAATGATTAATTAATTAACTGTAATTAGACAAATGATTAATTAACGACAAATGATTAATTAACTGTAATTAGACAAATGATTAATTAACGACAAATGATTAATTAACTGTAATTATACAAATGATTAATTAACTGTAATTAGACAAATGATTAATTAATGACAAATGATTAATTAACTGTAATTAGGAAAAGGCTAATGATTCTTAATTATACTCTGTAACTGGAAAAGAATGCGATCATTTAATAATGCTTTGTAACTAGGAAAAGAAGATTACTGATTCTATGTAAAACAATTAATGAACATTTTTCTGTAATACTACATACATGGTACAGAAATGTTCAATAACTGGGCTATGAATGCCGCACACTACTACTGTAATTGACAATATTATGTGACTTAATGTCCTTCACCTTATGAGCTAACTACCCTGAATTACTGCAATGTCCATTTGTCCTGTTTATCCTAGTGATCATGGAGCACTATCTTTGGTTTTGCACTAATTCTACGTTGGTGTGCCTTGTAAGAGTGTGGTGTTGACACGACATGCTGTCCACCACCATGAGCGATGAAGACATTATTATGGTCCCACTGTTTGGTGTACCTAATGTACTGCCAAAATGAAAACATGGAACATTACTACGACAGTTCAGTGTCTTGGCTACACTGATAAATTCTGATGGGAAAAGAACTTCAAGTTGTGTCACTTGGTGTTGTACTTCTGTGGAAAGATATGGACTTTCAGAGCAGCTGTGTGCAATCTAAAGTGCTACAACCATGATGCAATCCTTCCCTTTCCTATCCTGATTCTTGTCACATAAAGAAAAATTTTTTTGGTAACATCATTTATGTTCATAGGTTATACATTTTTCGATTCGCTGAACTCCAATGCGAGTACACTTATGTCACTTGTCAACATAATATTTTTTGCCAGTCTGTTTATTTGTTCTGAATATGCTAAAGAATTTTTTCAGTGCCTGTGCACTTTATCTGTCAAATAATTTGTATATACTTTTCTGATTTGCTACTATGTTTTGTACTCACATTTTGTCTTTGTCTGATATATTTTGTACTTAGTGCGTGTGCACAACATATACTTTATGTACTACATCTAATTATTCTTGCCAGTCTGTTTATTTGTTCTGAATATGCTAAAGAATTTTTTCAGTGCCTGTGCACTTTATCTGTCAAATAATTTGTATATACTTTTCTGATTTGCTACTATGTTTTGTACTCACATTTTGTCTTTGTCTGATATATTTTGTACTTAGTGCGTGTGCACAACATTTAAATACTCTGTAAGTTGTAGAATTTTGTTAATTAAAGAAAAACTTTGCCGCGCTTGGCAAGTCCAAATGACTCACCATCGCTGCCAAATTTTTGCCCCCCCAGTGGAGGGTTATGAAACACGTATGTAACATAGCAGCGATGGCGAGGCATTGTAGCATCTGTGACCAGAGAGTATGCGCTTGACCGCGCGAGTGTTGCGAGCGGTTCTCAGTCAGTCAGTCGTTGCGAGTCTGTCAGTTCAGTCGTTGCGAGTCTGTCAGTCGTTGCGAGTCTGTAGTCGTCATGCAGAGCGGTCGGTCAGTAGTAGCAGCCCAGTGCGGTTGTGTGATGTAGGCGGTCGGCAACACTGGTCAAGATGAGGAATAAGGTATACTGTTAATTAATATAATCATTAGATAATGAAAAATTTTATTTATTGTAATTATTCTCCAACAAGTCTCCCAATAATAATTTTTTATTTCAAAAGCATTTTCTCAAAAATTTAATTTTTTATTGAACTCAAGATTTCGTTGCACTTCCCATTTCATTCCACTTCTTTTGAAGAAAAACTCCACTAAAATCACAAAAAAAGAGAATATTATTATTTGCAATGCAGTTCCTCCAAGCGGTGCGCAACAACAAGAGCAGATATGTGACATCCATTTATTCCGAGGTAAGACTTTAATTCTGATTGTTTCACACAGGGCCAAAGACCGATATTTCGGTTTAATTGAATTTTCTTGTCACTGAATGGACTTTAATTTTTTGAAGGATTTATATTTGAGTCAGATTGCGAATTTCACAATTTTTGTTGCCATTGTCAGTACATTTCATTGTGGGCAGGTTGCGCATAGAGCCATGTCCATCAGCATTTCTAATTAGTATCGTCCTTTTTTCTTTTAAAATTTTTGTGGGGAAGTTACACTCGGCTCCCATTTCTATTAAGTATTGCTTTATTTTCTTTTAAAAAATTTGTGGGGAGGTTACACCGCCTAACTGTTATAGTAGTTGCAGTGGATCCTGATGCAGTTTGGAAGTCCTGTGTGATTGTCTGGATTGTCTACCTATTACACATTACGACCCTCTTCAACTGTCGGCGCTCTATGTCAATGAACAGACGAAATTGGCTTTTGTGCTGTACTTGTCCCTTCAAGTTTCTACTTCACTATCACATCGGAAACAGTGCACCTAAGGATGTTTAGGATTGCGGAAATATCGCGTACAGGCGTATGACACAAGTGACACCCAATGACCTGACCACGTTCGAAGTCCGTGAGTTCCGCGGAGCGCCCCATTCTGCTTCCTCACGATGTCTAATGACTACTGAGGTCGCCGATATGGAGTATCAATAAATTAGTGGGCTCAAACAACAAAAGGTTACGAGAACAGGGGACTCATATACGAATGAAATAGGTTAGTTATAGGTTTTACACATGAAATGTTTGCGTTTATTACAATACCTCTTACACAAGAAAACGCAGTTACAAATTTCAGGTCTGATTTGACTGGGCGTGGACTCGACTCAGTTGTTAAGGGGATGGAGGAGGTAAAAGAATCTTCTCAACACTCTTCGTGGTCATTCGTCACGTGGTGATGTCGGTCGGTACGGCGCCTCACCTCAGGCTGTCCAGTGGAGATTCCACTGCTGCCTTCCGTGTTCAAGCCCAGATCGGTCCCAGCGCTCACTCCATCTTGTAGATTGCCTGGCCAAAGCTGTGATCTCACAGTGTCGGGAGGTTGATGTAGGCGACGTTTGTCCTCCTTGTCACCACACTCTAAAAAAAAACTAAACTCCGTCCGAACTGGCCTTGGCAGACTCAGGGGCACCGACCGGCCGCCGTGTCATCCTCAGACCACTGGCCTCACTGGATGCAGACATGGCAGGGCATGTGGTCAGCACGTCGCTCTTCCGGCCGTATGTCAGTTTACGAGACTGGAGCCATGCAGTGTGGCTGCGCGTTTAGAGGCGCCATGACACTAATCGTGCAGCCCCTCCCGACGGAGGTTCGAGTCCTCCCTCGGGCACACGTGTGAGTGTTAGCGTTACTTTAAGAAGTGTTTAAGTCTAGGGAACGATGACCTCAGCAATTTGGTCCCTGAACGAGACCGGAGCCGCTACTTCTGAATCAAGTAGCTCCTCAGTTTGCCTCACAAGGGCTGAGTGCACCCCGCTTGCCAACAGCGCTCGGCAGACCGGATGGTCACCCATCCAAGTGCTAGCCCAGCCCGACAGCACTTAACTTCGGTGATCTGACGGGAACCGGTGTTACCACTGCGGCAAGGCCGTTGGCGTGTCCAACACACTCTAAGCTCACCAAACCGTTGAACTTTTCCTCCTCTCGTTGACTCAGGACTTGCTGTCTCTCTCTCACTGTCAAGGCTATACCGAGCGTCGATCGCACATAGTCTCGAAGTTGCTGTGAAAGCAGCCGTATAACACTTGCTTGTAACGGCTATCTCTGTGTGGACCAAAACAGTCTCATGTTTGTGTTTTGTCTAGGAATCTTCTGACGTTCGTCTTTCTCGGAACTTGACAGTTGACAGTCAAAGCTGTTCCCAGCGTTTGTCGCACATTCTTTCGCTGTTTGCTGCTGTGAAAGCATCCACACAATACTTCTTTGTGACGACTGTCTCTACGTGAGGCCTGGACAATTTCGCGTTTGTGCTTCGCCGAAGATTCTGCTGGCGTTCGTGATTTACAAACAACCTCCTATCTGTCTAGCAAACATTTTTTAAAGTAGACTGACTTATTCTGTGGATCTTTAGTTTCACATGGCTCTCTGTGCGAATTGTTGGCGCTTTGTCTACGCTCTGTCCCAGTGGCTGTGGGGTGCTGGAATTGTGGACACGTTCTCGCTTTCTAAGGCAGGTAACAACGGCTGCTGTGGGCCAAAAGCTTTACACGACTCCACGTGTGTTCTTGGCGCTTTTGTGTCGACAGTCCGTCCCAGTGGCTGCAGGGGTCCACCAGTTTTCGGCACGCTTCTCACTATCTCCCAGGCTTTTTGCACCGTGTCCAGACGTAAACCCTCGGCATACGGACTGTGTTGGCGAACGTCAAAATTGCGCGTGCCGAGTTCAACGTTCTGGTGAAAGCTCTGAAACGATGCGGCTTGTGCATACGGTATGTGGGCCCCAGTGTGGTATATGCCATAGCAACGCGCTCCAGTGGCAGTTTCCGGTTGTATCTGGCTCGTAAATCACACTGTTCTTTTTCGAAATGGACGGGTGTAAAATTCCTGTATTAACTCTTACAACGTACAAACCTCCGTTGTCCATATGCTAGTCAGGTTGTTCTGTCTTTAGTAAACATAACTTCAATATCCGTGAAAATATTATAAGGCAAAAACGAAAGTACCATCTCCAGTCAATAAGGACATCCGTTTATAAAAGTTCCATTCCAGATAGTCAGACAAAAATTTACAATATTTCTTCACATAAGATATAAATTATTTAATCACTCTCACTTTTTAGCAAAACCCTAAGGTCATTCTTACTTGATCACTGTCCCAACTTAGTAGCAGAATGTCTACAACATGAGAATTACAAAACTTAAAAGAAAAAAAAGAACAAAATATCTTACTCCAGGTACTGCAGGGGTCTCTTTTAGATTAAGCCAATCGAACAAACTCACTTCTAAAACAGAGCGCATTTATATTCACGTAACATCGAATATTGTAGTATATCTTCATATTAAACTAATACAAAAGTATCAGTACTATTAAAAACGCAAAGGTTAGAAAAAAATTATGGGACGCGAACCACCAATACATCATACATAACGTAAGATATCTGTGACCCTATTCATTGCGCTAAAGCGATGACGAATCTTGTATGAACGTACCTAGCTTATTACTATGTCCTGAAAGCTTCAGTCGTAGCGATATTACTAACTCAAATTGAATTATAACAAATTGTACCAAGAACAATGCGTTTTTAATGGATCCTCAACATGCCGTTGGCTTCAAATTGCCTACTCTCGAAATACGATAATACGCAAGTTACAGTAATTATTTTACGACGAATATGACGTTTCTCGTCATCTCATTACAACGGATCATACAATTCCGGGTTTTCGAGAGACCATTTGTTTGCTGGTACTCAGAAACGGCATATATACAATGAAGCGTCAAAGAAGCTGGTATAGGCATGCGTATTCAAATACAAAAGATATGTAGACAGACAGAAGCCGGCCGGTGTGGCCGAGCGGTGCTAGGCGCTTCAGTCTGGAACCGCGCGACCGCTACGGTCGCAGGTTCGAATCCTGCCTCGGGCATGGATGTGTGTGATGTCCTTAGGTTAGTTAGGTTTAAGTAGTTCTAAGTTCTAGGGGACTGATGTCCTCAGATGTTAAGTCCCATAGTGCTCAGAGCCATTTGAACCATTTTTTTGTAGACAGACAGAATACGGCGCAGCGGTCGGCAACGCCAATGTGAGACAACCAGTGTCTGGCGCAGTTGTCAGATCGGTAACTGCTTCTACAATGGCAGGTTATCAGGATTTAAGTCAGTTTGCAGGTGGTGTTACTGTATAGTCGGTGCACGAACGATGCGACACAGCGTCTCCGAGGTAGCGATGCAGTGGGGATTTTCCCGTATGACCATTTCACGAGTGTACCGTGAATATCAGGAATCCGGTAAAACACAAATCTCAGACATCGCTGCTGCCGGAAGAAGATCCTGCGAGAACGGGACAAACGACAACTGAAGAGAGTCCTTTAACGTGACAGAAGTGCAACCCTTCCGTAAATTGCTGCACATTTCAGTGCTGGAACATCAACAAGTGTCAGTGTGCAAAAGATTCAATGAAACATCATCGACATAGGCTTTCGAAGCCGAAGGCTTGATGACTCCACGACACAAAACTTTATGCCTCGCCTGGGCCCATCAAGACCGACATTGGACTGTTGATGATTGGTCGGACGACTCTCGTTTCAAATTGTATCGAGCGGATGGACGTATAGGGATATGGAGACAACCTCATGGATGCATGGACTATGCATGTCAGCAGGGGACTTTTCAAACTGGTGGACGCTCCGTAATGGTGTGGGGCGTTTGTAGTTGGAGAGATATGGGACCCCTGATACGTCTAGTTACGACTCTGACAAGTGCCAGATACAGCATCCTGTCTGATCACCTGCATCCATTCATGTCCATTATGCTTTCCGACGGACTTGGGCAATTCCAGTAGGACAATGCGACACCCCACACAGCCAGAATTGCTACAGGGTGGCTCCTCGAACACTCCTCTGAGTTTAAAATTTCCGCTGGAAACCAAACTCCCCAGACACGAACATTATTGAGCATATCTGGGATGCCTTGCAACGTGTTGTTCAGAAGAGATCTCCACTCTCTCGTACTCTTACGAATTTATGGACAGCCCTGCAGGATTCGTTGTGTCAGTTCCCTCCAGCACTACTTCGTCGGCCCCCGGTAGCTGAGTGGTTAGCGCGACAAAATGTCAATCCTTAAGGCCCGGCCTCGATTCCTGGCTGTGTCGGAGATTTTCTCCGCTCAGGGTCTGGGTGTTGTGTTGTCCTAATCATCGTCATTTCATCCACATCTACACGCAAGTCGCCGAAGTGGCGTCAAATCGAAAGACGTGCACCCGGCGAACGGTCTACCCGACGGGAGGCCCTAGTCACACGACATTTTAGCACTACTTCAGACATTAGTCGAGTCCATGCCTCTTCGTGTTGCGGTACTTCTGCGATCTACTTGCTCGCAGGGGCCCTACACGATATTGGGGAGTTGTACCAGTTTCTTTGGCTCTTCAGTGTACATGCGAACTTCAAACTGAAGGCCAATATGACGTCTCAGAACTCTGCGCCGGAGGGAGAAGGAGTTCTTGTGACGTCTTTATGTTCTGCCACTTCATTGGTCAACCCTCAAAGGCACACACAGAATATTTGACATGCTGGATATTGCTGTGCACGTTCGGAAGACCACGCTATGACATCAGAAACTCTGCACGCTCAACGCTCAACTTTCGGATGCTCGGCCCGTGTGTCAGCGGCTTTGCCGGCCGCAGTTGCCGAGCGGTTCTAGGCGCTTCGAATCCTGCCTCGGGCACGCATGTGTGTGATGTCCTTAGGTTAGTTAGGTTTGAGTAGTTCCAAGTTCTAAGGGACTGATGACCTCAGATGTTGCCCCTAGTGCTCAGAACCATTTGTCAACGGCATCGAGGCAAGGCCATCATCCAAGCGCCCCCCAGCGTGTTTGCAGACTGTGTTTCCGACACTCGCCCCTTGACATCCAACTTTCGTCTCACCCTGGGCCGTCTGCGCTGTGAGATGGCGGAAGTGGCGCTCAGCGGTGGTAGTGCAGCAGGAATCACGACTTACAAACAAAACACCTTTACTGGCGTTCAGAGTCATCACCATTATCTGCAACGCGCTTCTGACATCAGCTGTAAAGCTGTTGGAAAATGTGAGCATACGCGTCTTGTGGTATCACTCGAAGCACCGTGATCACGCGCAACGGTCGCGAATTTTGAACTTTCCAGGGATAATTTAAAGCAGAGAAACCAAAAGAAGTCTTCCAGCCCCAAATATGGAGAATAAGGAGTGTGCAAACAACAATCACGTTGCTGTGAGCGAGAGAGTTGAGCATATAGACGTCGCGGGTAGCCAACGACGCGTGACAATGATGCTTCGAATGATTCCACAAGAAACGTTTTCTGACAGTTTCCAACAGTTTTACAACCAATGTCCAAAGTGCCTTGTAGCTAATGGTGGTCACTTGGAAGGTCAGTAAATGGTGGCCCTCTTTGCGCATGATATACAACAGGCTCTAGATCCTGGCTCCCAGGTTGATGCCGTGTTCCTCGACTTTCGAAGGGCTTCCGACACAGTTGCGTAAGTCGCTTGCTCCAAAAAGTGCGCGCTTACAGTCTATCTGATGACATATTCAGATGGATAGAAAGTTTTGTAACAGAGTGCAGTATGTCGTCTTGAATGGGGAGACTTCAACAGAAACAAGCGTAACATCAGGTGTGCCTAGATCCGCTGCTTTTTACGATTTACATATACGATCTGGTTGATGGTATTGACAGCGGCAGTAGACTGTTTGCCGATGATGCTGCAGTCTACAGGAAAGTTGTATCACACGAAAGTTGTGAACAAATCAATGAGGATTTGCACAAAATAAATGTGTGAGGTAATGACTGGCAGTTATCTCTCAATATTAGTAAATGTAACTTACTGCGAACAATGCGAAAATCGCCATTAATGCCCAGTCTTTGGAAGCGGTAACATCCGACAAGTAACTGAGTGTGACTATTCGAAATGATCTCAAATGGAACCATGAGATTACACAAGTAGCGGGTAAGGCGAACTCTAGATTGGGATTTATTGGTAGAATCCTGAAGCGATGCAGTCCTTCAACAAAGGGAATTGCTAACGATACTTTAGTTCGTCCCGTCTTGGAGTATTGTTGGTCTTGTGTGGGACCCTTACCAGTTGGGTCTGATTCAAGAGACTGAGAAGGTCCAAAAAAAAGCGGCAAGATTCGTGACTGGTACATTTAGCCATCGGGAGAGCGTTACAAATCTCATAGAAAGTTTGGAGTGGGACACTCTTGCAGATAGATGGAGCGCTAAACAGAAGGGGCTGCTCACTAAATTCCGAAATCCCATCTTCAGCGAAGATGTAGAGCATATATTATTACCACCAATTTTCAAATCGCGCAATGGTCACCATTCAAAGATAAGGGAAATTAGAGCTCGTACTGAGGCGTTCAGACAGTCGTTTTTCCCTCGCGCGATCCGCAAGTGGAACAGAGGGGGAGGGGAAATATGACTTCGGCGCGAACAGTGCCCTCTGCCACACACCACTTGGTGGCCAGCGGAGTATATATGTAAATGTACATCTAGATTTCGTTTATAAGTCTTGTCTGCTTTATTTTATGAGACCATTCAGCGAACTTTTCAGACACACCTTGTAGATAACTGCATCATCTACGAAAAGTCTGACGTTACTATTAATGGTATCTGCAACGTCACTAACACGCAACACAAACAGCAACGGTCCAGACACTTCCCGGGGGTATAGCTGAAGTTACTTCTACATATGTCGATGACACTCCATCCAGTATCATATTCTGTGACCTCCCAATAAAGAAATCGTCACTCCAGTAATAAATATGGCTTGATACCGCATATGATCGTACTTTAGATTTTAAGCGTATGTGTCGCACAGAATGAGATGCCTTTCGGAAGTCAAGAAACACTGCATCTACCTGACACTCTTGATCCATGGCTGTAAGGATTTTATGTGGGAAAATCGCGAGCTGTGTTTCCCGTGATCCATGTCTTCGAATTTCACGCCGATTTACATGGAGTTGATCACTCTGATCGAGCTACCTAATTACATTTGAGCTCAGGATATGTCCTAAGATTCTACGAGGATACTAAACGGTCAGTTTCGTGCATCACTTCTGCTACCCTTCTTGTAGATGGGTGTGACCTTTGCTATCTTCCAACCACTGGACACAGTTTTTTGTTGGAGTGATTAACGGAGCATCTTACTCGGCCACAAATGCGGTAAAGAACGTGACCGGGGTCAACTGCACTGCGGTGAATGATTTAAATTGTGGCAACACTCCCGAGTTTTTGTTTGTAAGGGAACTTTTGGAAACGGAGTTAAGCATTTCTACTTTTGCTTTGGTACCCTCAGTTTCAGTCCCTATCTTGTCCATGAGTGTCTGAAACCTACCTTTGATGGCAATGAGATCCCCTACATGAAACCAGAGTATCTTTCGGTTTTTTTGGGAGATCTTTCGAGCATACTCAGTTACATTTTGTCCTCATGGACAGCCAGATTCAAGTCATTGAGCATTCTCTACCTATAGCTCTACGATTTGTTTTATTCCTATTACACAGCAGTGTCTGATTCCTTTGAAGTTTCTTTACACTTACTGTACCTGTACCAAGAAGGATCCTGCCCATCATGAACTGTTCTACTACGTACATATCTATCCACTGGATCATCAGCTATTCTTTTAAACCCGTGCCATAACTCTACTACATGCTTCTGCCCTCAACTAAAAGTTTCAGTTTCATGATTGAGAAAGAAATATGGCGGGTCCTTCCAACCTGCCTTTCTTCGTTTAATCGATGTAAGAGAGAGTTATAGGTTCTGTGGTCATGAGATTATTAGAGTGGGTTGACATTGGTTGCGATGCTGAATTTAATCGTGGCTAGATGCAGGAAGTCACTACAGGTGGAAGAGCCGAGCGCTTGGCTTGTGTTGTCGAGGATCACAGCTATGATAGGCGAGGCTTAATGGTACCAGCTAGAATGCGGCAAGCTGCAGATGTAGAGAGGACGAAGGGAGAGCCGGTCTGCTGCAGAGGACTCAGTCCTAAGGCCGGTATTAAACTATCAAATTTCTTTGTCAAAGATTTCATCAAACATGTGATCAAATATTCCGTCAAATATATTTGACAAAGATCTTTGAAGTAGCGCTAGAAGGGGTATTACACTGTCATCATATTTTTCGTCAAAGTTCAAGATGGGTGACAACAACTTGTTATTAACTGCAGCAGTTCCATGTACCACAATTGCACTGTGTGCACATGCGGAAGAGCAGCGGGGGTTTTTCGACGACACGATAAAAGCATTCAACAAAACTTGTTGCATGAGCTTATAGTGGAGGACGTCAAGTCGTACATCAATTACTTAAGAATGGGATGAGCATACATTTCTGTATGCGCTCAGTGAAGTGTATCCTCATATCACAAAGTACAATATTCACTTAAGAACTGCTACATCTGGAGAAGACAGGCTCACTGTAACACTCCGATTCCTTGCTGCAGGAGAGGGTTAGGTTAGGTTAGGTTAGGTTAGGTCAGGTCTCGTCTCCAATCTTCTTAATCTATTTTTGTATTCAGGGTGCCTCACGTTGTAAAGCGGCTCATCAGCTTCATACATCTCTATTAATTTTGTAGTTGTCGGCACACACCAATTGTATTTACTGGCAATGTTTATAAAAACACTACAGATGACAGAACGCTGCAGCGATGCTAGCGCTCCATGTGGTAACATGTCACATTGCGGTGAACAGAAGACAAGCGACTTCTTTGACCAAATCTACAGCGAGGCCCTAGATTTGATCAAATATTGGACGACATTTGACAAAGTTCCCTATTACACCATCAAATATCTTTGACAAAGAAATTTGATAATGTAATACCGGCCTAAGCCACGAATCTCTGGTAATCCATCAAGGAAAGGGGGACTGCACCCACACTCGAAGTACCTAAATAATGATAACAAAACCAGCGGCTATATTTGAATCTACGTCTTTTTATTCTTTTTAACACATTCTACCAGTTTCGACAGCAAATGGTACCATCTTCAGGCCTCTAGCGTAACCTGACATCCACAACCGTTTCCATGTGCAATGAACAGAATCGTGTGCAGCAGGCCAACATTACCTGGATTCTGTACCCTCTGTTGTACGTCTGACCATGCTGGACTCTTTACTGTCAAAAAAGGTACGGAATCCAGTTAATGTTGGCCCGCTGCATACGATTCTGTTCATTGCACATAAAAACAGTTGCGGGTGGCAGGTTACGCTTTGGGCCTGAAGATGACATCATTTGGCGTCGAAACTGGAAGCATGTGTTAAAAATAATAAACGACGTAGATTCAAATACAAACTCTGGTTTAGTTATGATTATTCAAGCACTAAGCCACAGGGTCCGCTGGCCATAGGTAGGGGAGAGGCCGGAGCGGGGACATAGCCTATTGTCCCTGAAGCCAGAAGCATAACTTTTTACGTCCGCTTTCACCACACTGCAACGGACTGAGGCAGTGACGAGTGTTCACAGCTGAGGCAAGCACATTCTGCTGTTTTTGCACGGGTCCTCGTGCTGTTTCCTGGGAAGCTTCCTGTGAGATCTGTTATTCAAATAGACAAGACCTCTTGATCACCTTTATTAATTTTAGTTATGTATGTGGGAAATAATAGTAAACTTGAAAAAAAATACAATTTATCATCTTCAGTTTCAATCCACGAGGCCACATTTCTTGCCATTCTCATTTAAAATCCGTTGCACATAATTATCACCGTAGTGTCACTGAAGGACTGGTTCTATATCTTAGCGATACTGAGAGGCATAACTTCATTAGAGGTACCCAGATGCCTGCCCACCAGAGAGACGTTTTGTAACACTACAGTCTCTTAACCTCATTGCATAAAATATAAATCTTTCTACTTGTTCCAGTTGCCATGTTTACTTTTGTGATCATAGTTGCTTCGGCTGCTTCATGGTCACTCATACCAGATTCAGTGTGACTTTCAGAGAGGTCTGGTCTATTTGTTGTCATTACATCCAACATATTTTCACCATGAGTGGGCCTTCGAACACACATGACTAAGATAGCTGTAATTATCACGATCATTGAATAATTAAAGTCGCCTCTGAAGATTACAGTATGACTGCGAACTCAGATACAAGCGAACTAAGATCTCTCTAAAGTTTTCGGTTACATCAGGCGATGAATCTGGTAGTCGATAGAAGGATCCAGTTACGTGGGTTACTCCAAAAGAAATGCACACTATTTTTGTAAAAATACAGTTTTCATTCCGCATGTGTGAAAGTTTTACAGTGTGTAGATACATCCTTCCCGCTTGTTTTCAAACTTTGTTCAACCTGTTCTCGTGAGTGGTGCCGTCACATCATGTCTTCAAGATGGCTGCTACACTTGACATTCGTCAGAAGCAACGTGTTGTCATAGTTACTGTGCTGTGAAAACGAGACAGTGGGAAACATCCACAAGAGGTTGAAAAAGATGTATGGAGATGCTGCTGTCGATCGCAGTACAGTTGGTCGGTGGGTAAGCAAGTTACGTGATGAAAGCGGGCACGGTAATATTGAGGATTGTCCTCGCAGCGGCAGGCCTCGTGCTCCACACACTCCAGGCAATGTGCAGAGAGTTAACGAATTGGTGACTGCTGACAGACGCATCACACTGAATGAATTGTCACGCTACGGTGGGATAAGGGAAGGAAGTGTTTGCAGAATACTGAAAGCGTTGGCGTTAAAAAAGGTTTGCGCCAGGTGGGTTCCCAGGATGTTGACAGTGGCTCACAAAGAAACAAGAAAAACGATATGCAGCGATATTTTGGAACAGTACGAGAATGGTGGAGATGAATTTCTTGGAAGAATTGTGACAGGTGATCATTTTTCACCAGAGACGAAGAGGAATCAATGGAGTGGCATCATGCAAATTCACCCAAGAAAAAAAAATTCAAAACCACACCTTCTGCTGGAAAAATAGCTACGGTGTTTTCCGATTCCGAAGGACTCTTGCTTGTGGACATCATGCCAAGTGGAACCACCATAAACTGATGCATATGTGACGACACTGAAGAAACTTCAAGCTCTACTGAGTCGTGTTCGACCACATCGACAAAAGCAGGATGTTTTGCTGTTGCCCAACAATACACGGCCGCATGTCAGTCAAAAAACCATGGAAGCGATCACAGTCCTGACCTGGCTCCATGTGACTATCATCTCTTTGGGAAACTGAAAGACTCTCTTCGTGGAACAAGGTTTGAACATGATGACTCCCTTGTGCATAGTACCAAACAGTGGCTCCAACAGGTTGGTTCAGAATTTTACCGTGCGGGTATATAGGCGCTGGTTCCAAGATGGCGTAAAGCAGTTGAGAGGGATGGAAATTATGTGGAGGAATAAAAATATTGTTCCTAAAGGATGTATCTACACACTGTAAAACTTTCAAACATGTAGAATAAAAGATGGATTTTTTTAAAAAACAAATAGGGTGCATTTGTTTTGGAGTGACCCTCGTATATGTCTATGTCCACTCCTAATATGAGTGTTACCCAAACAAATTCGCATACAGCTTCAATATCTCTCTCGGTGTATTGCAGTTTCTTATCTAATGCGAGAAATACGCAACATCCATTTGCAATTAGCCTATCCTTTCGATATAACCTTAAATTTCCCCCAAGCATCTCACTGCTATCAATTTCAGGTTTTAACGAGCTTTCTACACCTAGTGTTACGCGAGCTTCACTACTTTTCCGGAGCGCTTCAAACTATGTCATCACTTTTTGCGGACACTTTGGCAGTTAATCACTAGCATTTTAATACTTTCGCCTGTGGGGCATTTCTTTGGATGTGACACTGATATTTCTGGATCTATTCGATCCACCCATCTAATCTTCAGAACTCTTGTGTAGCACAACATTTCAAACACATCTATCCTCTTTTTGTGTAACCAGTTTATCGTCCACATTCCACCTCTGTACAAGGTTACATTCCAGACAAATACGTTCAGAAAAGACCCTCTATCACTTACAGGGTGGTCCAAAAGTCCGGAAACACCCTCATAAAATCCAAATGGAGTAGCAAACACGGAAAAAGACTCGATACACACGAGGAACGGGAAGGGGGAAACGTTTTAGGCTATGCCACCAACATGGCGGCCATCTTGAAAGCTGCCATCTTGGATTCAACTCCAAAATTTCAAATGGGAGTGTGGTCATGTGACATATCAAACAGACAGAGAATTTCACCAGAAAAACAATGCCGTTGTTATTTTAAACATAGCTTTATTCATTCTCGGGTTATAGCCAATTACTTGCGTCAGCAGTGGGACGCTCCGCAGCATGTTTGTTATGTGCCGAAGAGACATTACGCCGATGTTACGCAGTCCCGAGAGACCACCAACAGTCATAGGAATGGCTCGATATGTCGTCCATTATGTTCGATTGTTAATGCTATCGTCCAAACCCAGTCCTGATGAAGATTGACCAACACATCTGGCTGAATTTGACCACACCCATCAACAATGCGCTGCTTTTGATTATGCAAATCTCGTATTTTCACAGAATAAACCAGTGCTTTGACATCCATATTCGATGTTGATAAATTTCACCTTTACGCAAACGCTTTTGTTTATGAACTGCATTCGTAAATTGCGAATTCGATTGTACAATGGCTGCACGATTTACTAGCAACATCTGAAAATTTGTACTGGACTGGTAGTCGAACCCGGATGTCCCGCTTTACGCGAACTACCTCGTCCATCCGACCCCGCCTCCAAAACCTGCCCGAAACTCTCATATGCTTTAGTGTCTTTGTCCCATAGTGCTTGTATACAGATCGTTGCCTTGGCATGAAATACAGTAGGGCATTAACTGTATTTTGCAGTGTCTGCATAGTTCGATACAATATTCCTTCGCATATGCATGCTTCTAGTAGTAGTAGTACTGGTAGCTTTATTCATCCGTAGATCTCCTTTTACAACGATATATGACGTATCAAAGTATTCACAAGTTTAGAACAATTTAAAATAAATTAATTCTTATACACATACATTTAGAAACTTCTAGTTACAGACAATCATTAGATTTACTCCTGGTATACAATAATATTTTCACAAATAACTTATTAAATAATGTAATGCCACACTGTTCACTCATATCTCACTATCAGTAACTACACACTTTATACACACATTGTTTCGTAACACTTCACTCACTACACACACAAACACACACACACTGCTGATCTCTGGGTCCTTTTCTGTGCCACAACTTCCCATTTGCTATCCTGAAAAACTGAGTCAGCATCCCTCTATAATGAGTGAGATATTGAGCTCAGAAGGAGGAAGACGTGTTAGTGTTGACGCATGGTGCAGGGAACGGCAATTGAATCTCAGTGTAGACAAGTGTAATGTGCTGCGAATACATAGAAAAAAGATCCTTTATCATTTAGCTACAATATAGCAGGTCAGCAACTGGAAGCAGTTAATTCCATAAATTATCTGGGAGTGGGAATTACGAGTGATTTTAAATGTAATGACCATATAAAATCAATCGTCGGTAAAGCAGATGCCAGACTGAGATTCGTTGGGAGAATCCTAAGGCAATGCAGTCCGAAAACAAAGGAAGTAGGTTACAGTACACTTGTTAGCCCACTGCTTGAATGCTGCTCACCGGTGTGGGATCCGTACCAGATAGGATTCATAGAAGAGATAGAAAAGATCCATCGGAGAGCAGCGCGCTTCGTTACAGGATCATTTAGTAATCGCGAAAGCGTTACGGAGATGATAGATAACCTCCAGCGGAAGACTCTGCAAGAGAGATGCTCAGTTGCTAGGTACGGGCTTTTGTTGAAGTTCCGAGAACATACCTTCACCGAGGAGTCAAGCAGTATATTGCTCCCTCCTACATATATCTCGCGAAGAGACCATGAGGATAAAATCAGAGAGATTAGAGCCCACACAGAGGCATACCGACAATCTTTCTTTCCACGAACAATACGAGACTGGAATAGAAGGGAGAACCGATAGAGGTACTCAAGGTACCCTCCGCGACACACCGTCAGGTGGCTTCCGGAGTATGGATGTAGATGTAGGTGTAGATGCATAGCTTGGCGGTAAGTATTTATAGAAAAGGAAAAAAGAAGGAAAAAAAACATAGTGTTAAGGTGTTATGTGGAATGTTGGGTGTTTTATAACCATAAGTATTATTTATTTGTACAACATTTTTTTACCAAACCCCTACTCTGTTTTATCTAAGTAATCCTTCAATGTATAAAATGTATTGCATAACAGGTGCTCTGTAGCTGCCTTTTTAAATAAGTTTTTCAATTTCTTTAATCTCTTTTGGTAATTTAGTGTACAGTTTTATTCCTTGGTAGATAATGCTGTTAAGAAGTTTATGTTTATTTTTTCTTGGTAAATGTAAGTTGAGTCTAGCTCTTGTTCCGTGGTCATGGACAGAGATGTTTGTGCAGTAAGTACCAATGTTACTTTTGATGTGTACAACTGACTAGTAAATGTATTCACATGGTGCAGTTAAAACCCTGGTGTTTTGAACAGATCTTTACAATGAACTCTACTACTATTTTTGGTTATCATTATTATGGCACTTCTCTGGAGTTCGAAAATTGTGTTAATATTTTGTGCATTTGTTCCCCAAAACTGAATGCCATAGCTAAGAACTGAGTGTATATATGAATAGTATGTAGCTAAAAGACACTGCATGTTACACACTGATGATAGGATTCTAAGGGCATAACATGCTGATGACACTCTGTTTGCAAGTACCATTGTGTGTTCACACCACTTCAACTGAGAATCAATATTCATTCCTAGAAATGTTGCATTTGTTACACAGTCTATAGAAGTGCCATCTACATTTAATTTAACATTGTCATTTTTCCTCTTCAAACTGAAATTCATGGCATTAGTTTTCTTTATGTTCAATGTCACTTTATTGCTTGTTGACCAATCGTAAAATTCCTTGAGAGTTTCATTTGCTTTCTCTGTGAGAAGTTCTCTTGTTTTCTCAGTGACTATAACATTGCTGTCAATAGCGAAGAGAATTTTTTCACCATTGGGTAACACTACTAAGAAAGTCATTGATGTACACTCCTGGAAATTGAAATAAGAACACCGTGAATTCATTGTCCCAGGAAGGGGAAACTTTATTGACACATTCCTGGGGTCAGATACATCACATGATCACACTGACAGAACCACAGGCACATAGACACAGGCAACAGAGCATGCACAATGTCGGCACTAGTACAGTGTATATCCACCTTTCGCAGCAATGCAGGCTGCTATTCTCCCATGGAGACGATCGGAGAGATGCTGGATGTAGTCCTGTGGAACGGCTTGCCATGCCATTTCCACCTGGCGCCTCAGTTGGACCAGCGTTCGTGCTGGACGTGCAGACCGCGTGAGACGACGCTTCATCCAGTCCCAAACATGCTCAATGGGGGACAGATCCGGAGATCTTGCTGGCCAGGGTAGCTGACTTACACCTTCTAGAGCACGTTGGGTGGCACGGGATACATGCGGACGTGCATTGTCCTGTTGGAACAGCAAGTTCCCTTGCCGGTCTAGGAATGGTAGAACGATGGGTTCGATGACGGTTTGGATGTACCGTGCACTATTCAGTGTCCCCTCGACGATCACCAGTGGTGTACGGCCAGTGTAGGAGATCGCTCCCCACACCATGATGCCGGGTGTTGGCCCTATGTGCCTCGGTCGTATGCAGTCCTGATTGTGGCGCTCACCTGCACGGCGCCAAACACGCATACGACCATCATTGGCACCAAGGCAGAAGCGACTCTCATCGCTGAAGACGACACGTCTCCATTCGTCCCTCCATTCACGCCTGTCGCGACACCACTGGAGGCGGGCTGCACGATGTTGGGGCGTGAGCGGAAGACGGCCTAACGGTGTGCGGGACCGTAGCCTAGCTTCATGGAGACGGTTGCGAATGGTCCTCGCCGATACCCCAGGAGCAACAGTGTCCCTAATTTGCTGGGAAGTGGCGGTGCGGTCCCCTACGGCACTGCGTAGGATCATACGGTCTTGGCGTGCATCCGTGCGTCGCTGCGGTCCGGTCCCAGGTCGACGGGCACGTGCACCTTCCGCCGACCACTGGCGACAACATCGATGTACTGTGGAGACCTCACGCCCCACGTGTTGAGCAATTCGGCGGTACGTCCACCCGGCCTCCCGCATGCCCACTATACGCCCTCGCTCAAAGTCCGTCAACTGCACATACGGTTCACGTGCACGCTGTCGCGGCATGCTACCAGTGTTAAAGACTGCGATGGAGCTCCGTATGCCACGGCAAACTGGCTGACACTGACGGCGGCGGTGCACAAATGCTGCGCAGCTAGCGCCATTCGACGGCCAACACCGCGGTTCCTGGTGTGTCCGCTGTGCCGTGCGTGTGATCATTCCTTGTACAGCCCTCTCGCAGTGTCCGGAGCAAGTATGGTCGGTCTGACACACCGGTGTCAACGTGTTCTTTTTTCCATTTCCAGGAGTGTATATCAGGTATAGTATTGGTCCTAATATGCTACCTTGCAGAACCCCTATATTAACGTATTTTGGTTCTGATAAGTGTTTTACTAAATGTTTGGATCTATTTAAAGTACGTGTTATCTCTACTCTTTGTACCATATCTGCTAGGTATGATCGAAACCAGTCATTAGCTACCCCTCTCATTCCTAATGCTTCTTTAATAGAATATTGAGGCCTTAGAAAGATCCAAAAATATGCCTGTGACACACTCATCTTTATCAAGAGCATGAAGTAGAACTTTACTGAATTCTACTACGGCTGACTCCGTAGTTTTGCCACTTCGGAAACCAAACTGTGATTCGCTTAATAGATTGCATTTTTTCAGGTAATTCATTAATCTGTCTTTCATAATTGCAGTTGATAACTTAGACATTCGCAATGTGAGAAAAACTGAGCAGTAATTATATTGCATCTAATATACACTCAGGTGACTAAAGTAGTGGAATAGCGATATGCACGTAGACAGATGACAGTGGTAACGTGACACAAGGTATAAAAGGCCAATGCATTGACGGAGCTGTCATTTGTACTTAAGTAATTCATATGACAATGTGTCCTACGTGATTATGGCAGCACGACGAAAACTAATAGACTTTTGGACGCGGAACGGTAGTGGGAGCTAGACGCATTTCGTTTCGGAAATTGTCAGGGAATTCAGTATTCCAAGATCCACAGTGTCAAGTGTGTGCAGAGAACACCGAATCTGAGGCATTACCTCTCACGACGGACAACACAATGGGTAATGGCCTTCACTTAACGACCGAGAGCAACGGCGTTTGCGTAGAGCTGTCAGTGCTAACAACAAGCAACAAAGCGTGAAATAACAGTAGAAATCAGCGTAGGGCGTATGACGAACGTATCCGTTAGAACAATGCAGTGAAATTTGGCTTAATGGGCTGTGTAAGCAGAAGATCGACGCGAGTCCTTTATGAGTCCCAGTATCAGCAGGTAAGAGTTGATGGTAGGGTTCGAGTGTGGCGCTGACTCCATGAAGTCGACAAGGCACTGTGCAAGTTGGTGACGACTCCACACAACGATTTGGGCTGTGTTTACATGGAATGGTCTGGGTCCTCTAGTCCAACTGAGTTTCTAACAATTCCACCACTTGTAAAGTAGGTCAGAAACCATTTAATAATGTTGCTCACGCATCATATGTTCGCCTTACCGGACAACAACAAAGTTATTGACTGTGGATGGCATCGTCAGAATGGAAATAATGAAGTCACTGTAAAAAATGTCATTAATTTTGGCACTTATCTTGAATGGATTCCCACGTAGATTTCGTCGAAGTTGTTATGACTCATCTTGTTGATTCTAGGGTGATTCCACTTTGACTGCTAGAAGATCCAGATCTGTATTTTAGCAATATTTGAAGACCTAACAAATGCGTTTTTCAGGAAGTTCTTAATGATCAAACAATCCCAGATCAGAACAATGGTATGGTAGAAATACTTTTGGACTTGGTGTTCACGATCCACATTTTTATTAAACTTCTTGAAAAGTCACATATACTTCTTCTTAATTGTCACTTCATCAAGAAAACAGTTTTGTAACAATCTTCATATATTTAATTTCCACTTTAACCAAACACAGGACTTGACTGTTCTTTTACAAAGCGAAATAACAACTTAACTTCTGCAAAGTGAAACAAAAACTGCCCTGTGCGCATTCGCACCGAAACGGTTACAAGTAAGTCAAAGAATATGACAGTCTCACAGAAATGAATACACGCAAGAACCATATCACTGTAATATATCGATACGTCGGAGTACCTATACATTAATCAAACCAAATGTGAATATTGTCATAAAAATATGTCTGTTACTTCGCAGAAAAGTAGTACGATATTACTGGTATCGAGAACTGGGGTTGGAGTGCCGTAATGGTCACGTAAATTAAGAACCATTACAAGTTGCAGCCAAATCTTCGAAGGAAGCACATGATCTACCAATACAAGTCATCCAGAAACATATCGCTCCATGATACCAGTATCGATTATTTTTTAGAGGTGCATATGGGGCCTGAAGATGGCGCATTGAATTGCGAAACTGGCAGCGAAAATAAAATAATATCTCAATTGCACAGGTGTTTGGCGAATTTCATTGTTAAATATTTGACCAACCGCTGTCCCATGTCCACAGTAGATCAACAGAGACTGTAAGTGGTTGTGTTCGGCATCCATTCATAGATTTCATGTTCCTAAACAATGATGGAATTTTTATGGATCGCACCTGTTCATGACTGGTTTGATAAACATTCTGGACAATCCGAGTCGACGTGAGGCGTAATCGACAGGTGAGTTCGTGTTCCTGCACAGGCATCATTTTTGCAATTATGGATGGCTATAGGGGCAGCATGAGGCAAGGGCCTTGCCGCAGTGAATTCACCGGTTCCCGTCAGATCACCGAAGTTAAGCGCTGTCGGGCGTGGCCGGCACTTGGATGAGTGACCATCCAGGCCGCCATGTGCTGTTGCCATTTTTTCGGGGTGCACTCAGCCTTGTGATGTCAATTGAGGAGCTACTCGACCGAATAGTAGTGGCTCCGGTCAAAGAAAACCATCGTAACGACCGGGAGAGCGGAGTGCTGGCCACACGCCCCTCCTATCCATATCCTCAGTGAGGATGACACGGCTGTCGAATGGTCCCGATGGGCCACTTGTGGCCTCATGACGGAGTGCTATAGAGGCAGCATGGCTCAATATTTCTGCGGGGAAATTCCAACGTCTTGCTGAGTCCCTGCCACTCAAGTTGATGCACTATGCTGGACAAAATAAGGTCCAACACGCATTTAGGAGGTATCCTGTGACTTTTGTCACCTCAGAGCATGTCTCTGTCCGTCTCTAGGTGAGAGGTCAGTGCGGATGCTTGCCAGAGGACACAGTTTCGATTCCCGGTACTGCCAGGGATTTCCCCTTGATTCAAGGACTACTACGGGGTACACTCAGCCTCCTGAGGCCAACTGCATTCTAGCATGGCTGTGTTACGTAGCCGCCATGTTGTTGCGCAACACCTCGCAAGGTGGGTGACTTGAGCCGAGTTCCACTAGCTGCCGCCAGGGCTCGGAGGATCGCGCTCAAGCTTTAACTAAGGCCGTTATTACACTATCAAATTTCTTTGTCAAAGATTTGATCAAAGATGTGATCAAATATTCCGTCAAATATATGTGACAAAGATCTTTGACGAGCGCTAGAAGGGGTATTACACTGTCATCAAATTTTTCGTCAAAGTTCAAGATGGCTGACAACAACTTGTTATTAACCGCAGCAGTTGTACGTACCCCAATTGCATTGTGTGCACATGCGCAAAAGAAGTGGGGGAAAAAATGGAACCATACATACGAGGTTGACAGCATTAAAAGTCCTGGGACTACAACTTGATAATAAATTAAGTTGAGAGGAGCACATCCCAGAACTGCAGAAAGGCCTTAACAAATATGTTTGCAATTCGAGTGTTAGCACACATAGGCAACATAAAAATGAAAAATCTTGCATACCTTCATTCCATAATGTCATATGGTATAGTATTTTGGGGTAAATCTTCAAGTCAAACAAAAGTTTTCAGAGTCCAAAAGCGTGTACTATGTATTATTTGTGGAGTAAATTCACTGACGTCCTGTAGAAACCTCTTCAAAGAACTGGGTATACTAACTACTGCCTCTCAGTATATTTACTCCTTAATGAAAGTTGTCGTAAATAATATATCTCTTTTTCCAACATACAACTCAGTTCATACATACAATACCAGGAACAAAAATGATCTACACAAGGACTTAAAAGCACTTACTTTAGTTCAAAAAGAGGTCCACTACTCAGGAACACTCATCTTCAATAATTTGCCAGCAAACATAAAAAATTTAATTAGAAATAAAGATCAGTTTAAAAGGAGCCTGAAAGACTTACTAGTGGCCAACTCCTACTCCATTGACGAGGATTTCCTCAGCACGGATCTATGGAACGAAAAACTAATCTAATCTGGGTGAAGCCGTGGGTTTTACGACGACACGATAAAAGCATTCAACAAAACTTCTTACGTGAGCTCACAGTGGAAGACGTCAAGTGATACATCAATTACTTAAGAATGGATGAGCATACATTCCTGTATGTGCTCAGTGATGTGTATCCTCATATCACAAAGCACAATATTCAATTAAGAACTGCTACATCTTCAGAAGACAGGCTCACTGTAACACTCTGATTCCTTGCTACAGGAGAGGGTTATGTTATGTTAGGTTAGGTTAGGTCAGGTCAGGTCTCGTCTCCAATCTTCTTATTTTATTTTTGTATTCAGGGTGCCTCACGTTATAAAGCGCCTCATCAGCTTCATACATCTCTATTAATTTTGTAGTTGTCGGCACACACCAATTGTATTTTCTGGCAATGTTTATAAAAACACTACAGACGACAGAACGCTGCAGCGATGCTAGCGCTCCATGTGGTAATATGTCACATTGAAGTGAACAGAAGACAAGCGATTTCTTTGATCAAATCTATAGCGAGGCCCTAGATTTGATCAAATATTGGACGACATTTGACAAAGTTCCCTATTACACCATCAAATATCTTTGACAAAGGTTTTGGACAAAGATATTTGACAAAGAAATTTGATAGTGTAATACCGGCCTAAGCGCGATCCGCTGGTAAAAAGCTTTTCCGGTGCGGCGACGCCCTTCCGGCGTGCGCTGATTGGCTACCGGGGCGCTCTTATCAGCCGCAACATCCGCTGGGGGCCCAGTCTCGCTCGTGAGGCAACAGCATGCTCATTCGACTCGAGGCAGCCGCATAGTACAAACAGCCATGCCTTACCGTCGCAGAAGATATACAAGGAGAATGAGACTACCAGTGTATAAGAATGTAGATACATTTGATCTCAGACCCAAGCAAACAGGACAACAGCAACTGCTTGGAGAACCTATTACTTTTGTAGGATGTAGGATTAATTTTTCCTGCACAACTACAGAGGTAGTGAGTGGTAATTCATGGTTGACGATAGCCATACTACGAGGAGGAGAGACAGCTTTGGGAGGACTTGAGAGCTACAATGAGAGAGATATTATAGCTTTTGGTAGCGCTTCAGAGGTCGAGAAAAACGACAACGACTGGGAGAGCAGTGTGCTGCCCTGATATTCCTCCATACTTTCTCGGATGACGGCACTGCCAGAAGAAGGCACAGCGGTCGTGGGATCCTAATAGCCCATCTAGGGCCAGAATTCGGAACTTTGCCTTCGCCTTGTCGGGATCAAGTGAATAAGAAAATAAAGTGTAGGGTGCCTACTTGAGCCTGTAGGTCGTCGTTTTCTCTCATGCGATGCGCACAGGGTCTGATTTTCTCTCCTGGGCGAGGCAGGCCCCGCGACTAGGGCCTAGGGGTCTCGATCAGGCATTGCATTCTGGGTATACTTGATCAAAAAAAAAAAAAAAAGAGAGAGAGAGAATTACTTGTTATTCGGCAACTGGTGGCAGCATTATCACTAACACAAAGTTTGTTTCATTGCTGAGTTCAGTTGGAGTGCGGCTGGTCTCAAATGCTGTAGTTAGTTAATTAGTTTCATGTTCCACAGATCAGTTGAACGACTTTTTGTAGAAATCGTGACGAACGTACTTTTTTATATGTACCAGTTTTTAAATACGAAACCGTACATGGAACAGAAGGAGTTGTCTAGGAACAATGATTTAGTTTAGGTTTAAAACTTTGCTAGCTGTCAGACATATTACAATATGGAAAAATGGTCAAACGTTTCTGTTGCTGCTTACTGAACTCCTTTCTTAGGCAGTGAAATAATGGGTAATAAAGGTCATTGTTTCCTCTATTGTTGTAGGTAAGGACGTCACTACTGTGATTTATTATTTATGACAAATTTCATTGGCGAATACATCTGTTGTGTATAACTCCTTGAGGAGGTACCTGCGTGGCAACTATGGGTGAACACCTAACATTATACTTACCGCTCGCTTTTGTACAATCCATACCTTCTTTCTACCTGAAAATTATTCCATAGGACATTGCCGACCGGAAATATGCAAAACATGTCAGGAGGTTGATTCGTTTCTTCTCAAGACTAGCGATTACACAAAGATCAGAAGTAGCTAAACTTCATTGTTTAAGAAGCTCAGTAATATCCTTCTCCCAATTCAAGTTTTCGACAACAGGTACACGCAAAATTTGGAACAATATACCCTATTTCTGTTCAGTACTACATCAGTTGTTTGTATGAGCATTTGTTACACAGAATTGAATATAGCTTGATTTTTCAAAATTTAGGGAGAATCTGTTTTGAGAGAGCCACTTAATAATTCCATACAAAATATCATTGACAATGTCTTTTGTTGCTTTCTATCTAACGGTATGTATTAAAACACTAGTATCGTCAGCAAAAAAGTACTAATTTTGTTTCTTGAATGTTAAGTGGAAGATCATTCACATGTTTAAATAATAGGAGTGGACCCAGGATTGAAGCTTGTGGCACTACCTTCGTTATTTCTCCCAGCCACTAAAATTTTCTCTCCTCCTAATATTGTTTGAATTATTCAGCACATCTTTTAGTGTTCTGTTTGTTAACGTGTTGTCTTTCGCGTCGACTTGTGTATAAGATCACATTGTTTTGAGAACGAAGTGGCACCTGACGACACTCAAAACATTTTTGGATTCTTTTTCGCGTCAGTTTTGGGTGAAACCTTGAGCTTTCAACGACTACTACCGTCGCCTTCGTGAAGAGTAGCTGAAAGTTGTGGCTGGTGCTGTGGTGGCATCATATGGGGTGGTCCATTGATAGTGACAGGGCCAAATATCTCACGAAATTAGCACCAAACGAAAAAAATAAGAAGAACTAATCTGTTCGAGTGGGACGGGGGAAAACTGATGGCGCTACGGATGGCCCACTAGATGGCGCTGCCATAGGTCAAATTGATAGGAACTGCATTTTTTAAAATAGATACCCCCACTTTTATTACATATTCGTATAGTGCGTAAATAAGTAGGGATGTGTAATTTGGAACAATTGTTTCGTTTTGTGAAGGATGGCGCTGTAATATTCTCACAACTGTAGCAAAGCACCCGACAGTACTTTGTGCAATTCATTACTTAAATCAGGTATGATAATACGCTTGTCCAGTCATAATAATCACGCGGAAGAAATACTTTTGTTAAAATGGAAGTTTAACAGTTGCAGAAAAGGTAGGTATGGTGTTTATTTATGGCTATTGTGATCAAAATGTTCAAGCTTGTGCCGTGCATGTATGTTGATCATTATCCTGACAGACAGCATCCAAGTGTCCGGACCGTTCGTCGGATAGTTAATGTATTTAAAGAAACCGGAAGTGGCCAGCCAAAGGAGAAGACGTAACCAAGAATTGCAACAAATGAATATGTCCAAATAAGTGTTTTAGCTGCAGTTGGGGTTAATCTGCACATCAGTAGCACACAAGTGAGCAGGAATCGGGAATTTCACAAAAGTCAGTTTTGAAAATTCTACATCATCATACATTTCACCCTTACCATATTTCTATGCACCAGGAATTGCATGGCGATGAGTTTGAACGTCGTGTCAATTTTTGCTGCTGGGCACAAAATAAATTACGAGACGATAACAGGATTTTCCAAGAGTTATAGTTAGTGACGAAGTGTCATTCACAAGCAGAGGTAACGTAAACCTGCATAATATGCACTACTGGTCAACGGAAAATCCACGATGGCTACGAGATGTGGAACATCAGCGACCCTGGCCGGTTAATGTATGGTGTGGAATTATGGGAGGACATCTAATTGGCCCTTATTTTATTGATGGCAATCTAAATGATTCAATGTATACCGATTCCTTAATTAATGTTTTACCGATTCTACTACAAGATGTTTCACTTCATGACAGAATGGCGATGCACTTTCAACATGATGGATGTCCGGCACATAGCACGCGTGCAGTTGAAGCGGTATTAAATAGAATATTTAACGACAGGTGGATCGGTCGTAGAAGCACCACACCGTGGCCTGCACGTTCACCTTACATATCCGGACTTCTTTCTTTGGAGAAAATTGAAAGATATTTGTAATCGTGATCCACCGACAACGTCTGAAAACTTGTGTCAGCGCATTGTCAATGCATGTGCGACAATTACTGAAGGCGATCTACTCGCTGTTGAGAGGAATTTCGTTACGCGTATTACCACATGCACTGAAGTTGACAGACATCATTTTGAGCTTTTATTACATTGTTGTTGTTGTGGTCTTCAGTCTTGAGACTGGTTTGATGCAGCTCTCCATGCTACTCTATCCTGTGCAAGCTTTTCCATCTCCCAGTACTTACTGCAACCTACATCCTTCTGAATCTGCTTAGTGTATTCATCTCTTGATCTCCCTCTACGATTTTTACCCTCCACGCTGTCCTCCAGTGCTAAATTTGTGATGCCTTGATGCCTCACAACATGTCTTACCAACCGGTCCCTTCTTCTTGTCAAGTTGTACCACAAACTCCTATTCTCCCAAATTCTATTCAATACCTCCTCAGTAGTTATGTGATCTACCCATCCAATCTTCAGCATTATTCTGTAGCACTTTTCGAAAGCTTCTATTCTCTTCTTGTCTAAACTATTTATCGTCCATGTTTCACTTCCATACATGGCTACACTCCATACAAATACTTTCAGGAACGACTTCCTGACACTTAAATCTATATTCGATGTTAAACTTCTCTTCTTCGGAAACGCCTTCCTTGCCATTGTCAGTCTACATTTCATATCCTCTCTACTACGACCATCATCAGTTATTTTGCTCACCAAATAGCAAAAGTTCTTTACTACTTTAGGTGTCTCATTTCCTAATCTAATTCCCTCAGCATCACCCGACTTAATTCGACTACATTCCATTATCCTCGTTTTGCTTTTGTTGATGTTCATCTTATATCCTCCTATCAAGACACTGTCCATTCCATTCAACTGCTCATCCAAGTCCTTTGCTGTCTCTGACAGAATTACAATGTCATCGGCGAACCTCAACGTTTTTATTTCTTCTCCATGGATTTTAATACCTACTCCGAATTTTTCTTTTGTTTCCTTTACTGCCCGCTCAATATACAGATTGAATAACATCGGGGAGAGGTTACAACCTTGTCTCACTCCCTTCCCAAGCACTGCTTCCCTCTCATGCCCCTCGACGCTTATAACTGCCATCTGGTTTCTGTACAAATTGTAAATAGCCTTTCGCTCCCTGTATTTTACCCCTGCCACCTGGTTATTACGGTTGCTCACGCAGTAACAGCATGCGTTCCCACGATTTGTGATAGGGTCACAAAAGTTAATGTATCACCTTGGAACAATAGAAATAAAGTCCAAACGTAACTACTTTTTGTGTTTTAATTTAAAAAACCATATTATTACCCAGCTGTTCATCTAAATGGGTGAGGCATATTATAAGTGTTGGGATATTACAGACCCATCCATCACAAAGTGAAACAAATCTTCCAAATTATTTATTTACGTACTATACAAATATGCAATAAAATGGGGTATCTATTTTAAAAAATGCAATTTCTATCAATTCGACCAACGGCAGAGTCATTTAGTGGGCCATCCGTAGCGCTATCTGTTTCCTCCCGTCACGCTCGAACAGATTTGTTCTTATATTTTCATTTTGTGCTAATTTCATGAGATATTTGGCCCAGTCACTATCTATGGAGCACCCTGTATAGGCCATAGATCGCTTTTGATTGATGGGGTTAAGCCCCCATGTTGCCATGGATGGTGCCAACGTCTGTAATGGCGGTGCGACCACTGACGTAGTAGCGTAAACAGTTCGGCCGACTCCTCTGTGTCTTCTTAGCCTCGAGAACTGGCTTCCTCTCATCACCAACACCACACCGGTTGTTCCAATTGAAGCTGTTCTCGCACATTCTACTTTCTACAGCTTCTCTGATAACAGGATACCAGTATGCACAAGCGCGGGACAAAACTCTTGTTCCACCAGACAGAATTTTTTGCGATTATTTGTAAGACTGTTGTCAGTAACTACTGATTTCTCAAGTTGAAAGGTGGCTTTAATTTGTGGCATTCATTTCGCAGATTATTCTGCATATCTGGAGTAAATAAACCCATATAATGGTTAATTAGTCTTATTGGGTGCATTAGAAAAGAGATATGTGATGATTACACACATGTCTGAAATAATACGGGCTTTGGTAATAACAATATTTAGTTGCATGCTATAGATGTAAGCAAAGCAAATTGGCAGTGGTGGCGAGGAGTGGTCGGGCACAGCCGGGGAGGCGAGGGCCGGCGAGCGCCGGAAGAGCATTGTGCAGGGACCGGGGGTCCCAGGTGATGCGGCCGCTGACCTGTAAGCATCAAATGGAACGCCCCCGGATGCCAGGTGAGAGAGAGAGGGGAAATGTCGAGCAGACAGAGAGCGTCCAACGTACGCGCTGGCGCCCCCCGATCGCGCGCTGTTTTAGCGGCAAATGGGCTGAGGTCTGATTGGGCAGTTCATAAGAAAGTGCGGGAAACGTTGAGGGTCAACGCCCGCTGTTTGATCAGAGAAATTTTTGGATAGGTGGAGAAATTGTATCACTCCGCGAGGGAGATGTGGGAGGCCTTTTCAGCGTCGGGATTGGCTGATTTAGAGTTTGGCGGCAAGATTGTCGCAAGAGCATCGGGTAGAGAGTGACAGGAGGGAGAGCGTCTTGTGCTGTGAAAGCGGACAGTCGCAAAGGTCGGTAGCTCTGAAATGGGGACTTAGATTCTGAATACTGTGCTGTGTATGATCTAGAGTCTGCAGCTACAGTAGGACATCAGCGTCCACGATAGGCATTGCATTGACTACTAGTATAATTGCAGTTGATTCCGCCTTGTAGGCTGGCAGACACCATTGAACGTAGACAACCAGTGCACGGAGCTATCATACTGGTATTGCACGTTAGTGCAAGACACACTGGGCTGCACCTTAAAGGTTGTTGAGCCAGTCTTGAACGCGTTGTATACCATTTAGAGGAAATATAGGGCTTGTGGTATTAGCAGTTTCTGAGTAGTTTATTCTGCTCAAGATATTTGAGAGACTGATCTTAATTCAGCGATTTTGCAGCTGCAATCGTCACCCCAGCGGTATCGACGGAGCCAGCACGCTGGTAGACGGTATTGTAAAACTTGCAGCACCGGCATTTCAGACACAAAAGAGATTATAGGAACGCAGTCAGATCGCATTTACCATTTGCTTATCCAGGGGCATAATTAAATCTAACTTCGCATCAACTTAACGTTAAGAGCTGAGAGCCAATCTTACCAGTGTAGCATATCTAAGAACAGTGTACAATTTGTTTAATTTGTTTTCATTCATGATTTGTTCAATATGATCTAATTTCTATTGTGGGATAATTTTCAATAAATACAAGTTATTTACAATATCGCCTTTGATTCAGTAGTTGGTGGTAGTTAGCCATTACTGTCACATTAATATAATTTATTCATGTTTAATAGCGGCCTCTACCCCAATAGGAACCGCTACACATGGCGACCCTGACAGGATCGATATTAAAACTGGTAATTAAGAAAGACAGAATGAGAGGCAAACCAAATTACGAGAAGAATTGACTCAGTGGAAAATTTTCAGTAATTGTGATCCAACATTTGCTTGTTTCGCGAAATTTGTATTTATATGTGCATTGTACCTTATTGTGTTGTTTGTGTTTTATTTTCTTTTGTGGGGAGTGTTGTGTATAATTTTGCTATAGTAAATAGGAGTGTATTTGTTTGCGTGTGACTTTGAATGCAGGTTCAGATTATAGGATACGTAGTTATGTCAGGTTGTACAGTAAACTTTGTGTGTGAATTACGGTTAGTGTGATAGTTCATTGAATGTCAGAGAACAGATTTAGTCGCGTGTAGTACATCTATGTTATGTACAAAATCAGTGGGGTTGTAGTAAGCGTAATTTGATGATTACAAGGGCAAGAGCACGTAAATTGGCAGACGATATGAGTCGGGAAAGAAATGAAATGATGACAGAGAATCGGGATAGCACTGACAGTTTACACGAAGTACGTGAAATCAACGACGAAAGAGAGAGCAGTTTCGGCAGCGTGAGACCCGGTGCAGTGGAATTTAGTGAAGCAACAACGTTCGATCAGTCAGCTCGTGGGCAATTAGCCAATCGGGAGAAAAGGGAACAATACGTAGAGCCGGTTATTGTAGTGCATGAGTACGGAGAAATTTCTCCTAGAGGGTGGAGACCACCGACAGAAAATTTCAATGATGTTCAAAGATATAGTTCAGGACATAACGGTCCGACGCAAATGTATCGCGGCGAATTTTGTGCAAGTCTAGAAAGAGTCAGACAAGACGGGAGACGAACACCCGCGTAGGTGTGGCGAGCATTTTGGACTATCTAGAACGTCTATCACAGGATGTCCGTACAGAAACACAGGCGACGAGAGAACGTCTATCACAAGAAGTGAAGACAGTCCGTACAGAAGTGCAGGCGATACGGAGAGCAACATCTGAAGTTAAGGACGAAGTCAGAGCGATGCCAATAAAACTAGAACGGGAAATAGCGGAAGCAAAGCGGACGGCAAAAGAAGCAGAGATAATTGCGAAAGGCGCAAAAAGAATAGCTAAAGAGACCGAAGAAGGAACAGAAAGAACGACAAAAGTGGGGAAGGTAGTCATAACTAGATTACAAACGAGAGTGAAGAAAATTGAGGAAACTGTAACCAGTAAAAATACGGAATCGGAAAACGGATCGTTTTCGGCAGAAATCTCTGAATTTAAGAAAAAGATCGACAATGAATTGAAAGCACTATCAGCTGACGTTATGTCGAAAGCAAGATCGGGCAATGTAGACACTGAAACCGTTCAAAGAGTACAAATGACGTCGACAGTAGAAACAAACGCAGGGGTCAGGCATGCAGAAAGAATTCCTGAGGACCGAGTCGTACATCCGATGGAAATCGACACACGAATGCACAATGTAGAAAGAGAAGGAGGAAGTAACGGACAAAGTTATCACGAAAATAAAACGATTAGTTCATCGCAGGATACGAACAGGATTATCAACTGGCAGTACAATAACGGATCGTCCAGGACAAACAATTGTAGCCCGCTGCAACGTACTGCAACAGTGTTAACGGATTCAAGAAACGTACAAGAAATGAGAGGAAATGTAGAGTTCGAAAATACGCGCAAATAAGCAGTGAACAACAGCAACTATCTGGTGACGAGGCAAAATAGATACGACGAAGGGTTATTTGACTACAAGCACTTTCTTTCTGTAAGAAAACTTCAACACTTCAAAGACGACAGCAATGCAATGCATCCGAAAACTTTCATTGGCCAATTCGACTTAACTTTACCACCGCAATGGCCACTGATCAATAAGTTAGATTTTGTATGTTCGCACGTAGAAGGTGCCTCTGCAGAAGGTATGCAGAGCATCGCAAGACATTGTTCATCATATAAAGAATTTAGAGATGCTTTCATGAACCGATATTGGTCGCGTGAAACACAGGACAGAATTAAGCAAGAAATCTTAATGACAAGGGACATCGAAAATTCTGGCTTCAGAAGCGTTGTGAAATTTTTCGATGATATGTTAAAAAGGAACCAGTATCTCGATGACCCGTGTAGTCCGGGGGAGATCATCAGAGTTTGTTACATGAAGTTGCCGTTGTCTTACCAACAGACATTGGCAGGACGATGTGGGAATGACGTGGAGACTTTTAAAAGCATTGTACGGGAATTGGAATTTGCATTTAGAGAGCAGCAAGTTCGGGAGAAAAGAACAGCAATGGAGGCACAAAAAGAGAGAAGAAATTAAAACTAAAATAATAATCAAAGCCAAAATTGGCCAGCCAGTGCAGGAAATAGGCAAAACAACTTTGGAGGAAACAGAAACGGAGATAGTCAAAATCAGGACTGGAGGAATAATAATAGATGGAGAAATCAAGAGCCACAGAACCGTGGGTAGTAGCAACAAAATAATTTCCCATCACGAAACTTCAACAGAGAGGATAGGCCGCGAGTCGAGCAGAATTGGAGATCACAGGCACACCAGAATGCATATGAACTGGAAGCAATCAAAAGTGGTAAATCAATAGGGGTGCATCATGTCAGTCATCTTAAGCCGTTTGTGGGGTAGGTTTGGATGACAAGACACTGGGACAAATGTACATATAGAGTAATTAAGTGTAAGTAAAATAAGACGTTATGTGTAGATTTCTTTAAAATAACATGGTATAGAATAATATTATGTTTTGCTGAGGGGAATTCTTAATAAACATTTTGAATTGAGTCATAATCTCACATAACATTTACTGGAATTGTAGCGTAACATGTTAACCATTTAAATTTCAGGTACTGTGTCATGTTTTCCAAGATTGTAACTCTTAGAGTATTGTTTGTCATGTGGTGAATCGAGGTAGTGGGGTGAGTGTTAATTGTGGTTGGTGTGCATTGCGTCTCACTGTAGTTGTGGGTTTGATTTGCATCTGTAGAGACGATATTAGGTGGCCTGTCTTACCGCTGTGTAATGACGCAAACAGTTCGAGAATGTTCGTTTGATTTATGTTACCGTCCTTAGAGACGAAGGTGGCCAGTTTCAGGCAGGAGCGAAGAAACGCATTTTCGAGGGTATTTTGAGGGTGTTGCTGCGTCCACAGAGACGTACGGTGGTCTGTCTAGTACGGAATGTCTGGACGCACCGAATTCGAGGCTTTAATGTAGCGATGTGGCCGCTCTCCAGGCACACGTTCAATCAGATGCTGGAAGGTTTCTTGGGGAATGGCAGCAAATTTTTACGGAGTGCTGCACTGAGGAGAGGTATCGATGTCGGTCGGTGAGACCTGGCACGAAGTGGACGTTCCAAAACATCTGAAAGGTGTTCTATAGGATTCAGGTCAGGACTCTTTGCAGGCCAGTCGATTACAGGGATGTTATTGTTCTGCAACCACTCCGCCACAGGCCGTGCATTATGAACAGGTGCTCGATCGTGTTGAAAGATGCCATTCCATAATTGCTCTTCAACAGTGGGAAGCAATAATGTGCTTAAAACATCAGCGTAGGCCTGTGCTGAGGTAGTGCCACGCAAAACAACAAGGGGTGCAAGCCCCCTCCATGAAAAACACGACCACACCATAACACCACCGTCTCCAAATTTTACTGTTTACACTACACACACTGGCAGACGACGTTCACCGGGCATTCGCCATACCCACAACCTGCCATCGGATCGCCACATTGTGTACCGTGATTCGTCACTCCACACAACGTTTTTCCATTGTTCAGTCGTCCAATGTTTACGCTCCTTATACCAAGCGAGGCGTAGTTTGGCATTTGCCGTCGTGATGTGTGGCTTATGAGCAGCCGCTCGACCGTGAAATCCAAGTTTTCTCACCTCCTGGCTAACTGTCATAGCACTTCCAGTGCATCCTGATGCAGGTTAGAATTCCTGTGTGATGGTCTGGATACATAACGGCCTGTTACTAATGGTTCAAATGGCTCTGAGCACTATGGGACTTAACATCTGTGGTCATCAGTCCCCTAGAACTTAGAACTACTTAAACCTAACTAACCTAAGGACATCACACACATCCATGCCCGAGGCAGGATTCGAACCTGCGACCGTAGCGGTCACGCGGTTCCAGACTGAAGCGCCTAGAACCGCACGGCCACACTGACCGGCGACTGCCTGTTACAAACTACGACCCTCTTCAACTATCGGCGGTCTCTGTCAGCCAGCAGACGAGGTCAGCCAGTACGCTTTTGTGCTGTATGTTTCCACTTCACTATCACATCGGAAACAGTGGACCTACGGATGTTTAGGAGTCTGAAAATCTCACCTACAGACGTATGACACAAGTGGCACCCAATCACCTGACCACGTTCGAAGTCCGTGAGTTCCGCGGAGCACCCTATTCCGCTCTCTCACAACGTCTAATGACTACTGAGGTCGCTGATATGGAGTACCTGGCAGTACGTGGCAGCACAATGCACCTAATATGAAAAACGTATGTTCTGGGGAGTGTCCGGATACTTTTGATCACATGGTGTATCACACGATGCCGTTTGACACCTTTACGATCGTTTTCATCCGTGAATATACCTCTGCTTTGTCGCTAAAAGGATGAGGGCGAGGGTACAGTTCATATTGATGAGACTGTTTGGACATCCTTTATTGTGACGTAAATTTTGGTCTCAATTTGTTATCATATACTCCTACAATGACGAACTACCTGTCGCCTCACTTGTCAATAAAATGAGCTTGTCCATGAGCGTGTTGAATTTTTTTACTGACACATAAATTTGTATTTCACGCCAAAAGGGAAGAGAGATGTTGGCAGACAAAAAAAAAAACCGAAGACCGTGATAGGCAATAAATGACATAGTACGGGAAGTGACGAACTAGATTACTGCTGCGATCCACCAAAGCACCGATATCCCAGTTCGTTTATTTGGAGGTGCGGATGCGGTAGGTACACGTTCTACGAAGATTATTTAAAGAACTGCTTCTCTTTTCTCTTGCTCTTGGCCCTGTACAGGGTGAGTCACCTAACGTTACCGCTGGATATATTCCGTAAACCACATCAAATGCTGACGAATCGATTCCACAGACCGAACGTGAAGAGAGGGGCTAGTGTAATTGGTTAATACAAACCATAAAAAAATGGACGGAAGTATGTATTTTAACACAAACCTACGCTTTTTTAAATGGAACCCCGTTAGTTTTGTTAGCACATATGAACATATAAACAAATACGTAATCAGTGCCGTTTGTTGCATTGTAAAATGTTAATTACATCCGGAGATATTGTAACCTAAAGTTGGCGCTTGAGTACCACTCCTCCGCTGTTCGATCGTGTGTATCGGAGAGCACCGAATTACGTAGGGATCCAAAGGGAACGGTGATGGGCCTTAGGTACAGAAGAGACTGGAACAGCACATTACGTCCACATGCTAACACCTTTTTATTGGTCTTTTTCACTGACGCTCATGTACATTACCATGAGGGGTGAGGTACACGTACACACGTGGTTTCCGTTTTCAATTACGGAGTGGAATAGAGTGTGTCCCGACATGTCAGGTCAACAGATGTTCAATGTGGTGGCCATCATTTGCTGCACACAATTGCAATCTCTGGCGTAATGAATGTCGTACACGCCGCAGTACATATGTCGCCGCAGGCTGCCACAATACGTTGTATCATATCGTCTGGGGTTGTAGGCACATCACGGTACACATTCTCCTTTAACGTACCCCACAGAAAGAAGTCCAGAGGTGTAAGATAAGGAGAACGGGCTGGCCAATTTATGCGTCCTCCACGTCCTATGAAACGCCCGTCGAACGTGTACCTCACCCCTCATGGTAATGTACATGTGCGTCAGTGAAAAAGACCAATAAAAAGGTATTAGCATGTGGACGTAATGTGCTGTTCCAGTCTCTTCTGTACCTAAGGTCCATCACCGTTCCCTTTGGATCCCTACGTAATTCGGTGCTCTCCGATACACACGATCGAACAGCGGAGGAGTGGTACTCAAGCGTCAACTTTAGGTTACAATATCTCCAGATGTAATTAACATTTTACAATGCAACAAACGGCACTGATTACGTATTTGTTTATATGTTCATATGTGCTAACAAAACTAAAGGGGTTCCATTTAAAAAAGCGTAGGTTTGTGTTAAAAAACATACTTCCGTCCATTTTTTTTATGGTTTGTATTAACCAATTACACTAGCCCCTCTCCTCACGTTCTGTCTGTGGAATCGATTCGTCAGCATTTGATGTGGTTTACGAAATATATCCAGCGGTAATGTTAGGTGACTCACCCTGTACAGGGCAGTCAACATACTGGCGGTTTCTTTTCAGGTTTAAGGCGCGTGGATATTTCTTATGACTCTGTCGCGAATCCATCACGGAAGAAATGCTGCGCAATCTACGTTATGAGTATTATTTTCAGCGATGACGCTGTTCCAGTAATGACAGCAACTGGAAAACAACCGAGCAGTTCTGTGCAAAAAAACTGAAATATCTTGACAGACCGTCTCGGAACGAGTTTCAGTTCGTGATCGGCAGCCACTTGTTAACGTCGCGATGAGGCATCTGTGGGAAAGGCAATCATTTCTGAACTTTCTTCCGTACGTATTCCGTTACACCTGGTGGACGTCAAAAGAAGAAGCCTCAACTTCCTGCCATATTAGCAATTCGCACACAGTGTTGCAGGTAACGCATTCACTTTAACCTGTTTGCAAATATGTCGTCCATAACGGACTGCTTGTCGAGGGCTTTGAGTGATTAGACAATATACAACAATTGTTTATACACTGCTTGAGTCAATCATCTGCAGGTGGATTGAGCTAGCTTTCTGTTGTTGAATTTCCTTGTCACATACAAATCTATTCTCTATTACGCAGACAACGCTGTGACATTGACGTTATGCGTCGTTCTGCGTTGCTGGAGAAAGATTAACGTTGTTTGTAGCACAGAAAGGATTTATTGACTTTTCTACATGAGTTTGGAAGCTGCATTTACTGCATATTTGGGCGAATATATTTGCTGTACGCTGCCATAGCGAATTTCAGTGTTTGCTACTACACACTTTGCAATGTTGTAAGTCATTCTGCGTATCTTACAGTTCAACGACGTCACAAAAACTGCGGACATACTGCAAGAATACGTTCAGAGATACGGAGCTGTATTAATGTTCAGGATTAATTAAGCGAAACCCTTTTCTAGCCTTGTTTCACAACTTTCTTATTATTGTACGGCCTAGATTTCGAGTTACTGTATATGCTCATTTTCTAGTACATAAGAGACTCAAAAAAATAAACACGTCGATTTCTAATCTATTGATTCTTAAACTATAAAAGTTATCACTGTTGAAAATTTTAAAAAAAATAGATATGAATTTAAAAAATTCATTTGCACTGCGTTTACAATACCTATGATTAAAATAGGTTGGAGTAAAGCTACGCACAGGAATGGAATTTTTTATCATGTGTTGGAGACACCAGGGTCCTTCTTCTACGTAGGGGTTGCAATATTGTCTAAAAGTGATGAATAATTGAATTGAGTTCATTACATAATAAATGTGAGGATACACACATCTGTTTCTTAATTTCGAAATTTTATAACTGAGTCAGGTTCGCACACTTTCCTCTATGTGCAGGATTTATGCATATGTAGTCGCGGTTTTCGTTTTCGCAGTGATCAGCAAGGGATTATCTGGCTACTTTACTCTCCTGGTTTTATGGTGTTCGCTGAGCGTCGTACAGGTTGCCCTTCTAGTCGTTTAATACAGCAACACCTACACTCTTGGCAGGTGGTCTGGCTATTTATCTTATGAAGAGATACCTATTTGCTGTCTGTGGGATATAGCAAAGTGCAGAGGAAACCTTTGCTTTTAAAATGTTAGTTATCCTATTTGAAGTTTTACCAATAACAGATAAACCGCGCCATTTCCATTCCGGCCTATCCAGTGGATACCGCAGAGACCTGGCTTGCTTCTTCAATTTTATGTTAAGAATTTTGTGATCAACGTTGGAATCAAATTTATTGTTTGTGGATCTTGTTTTGCTTGTATTAAGCTCGTGGTCAAAGTCTCTTTGGAACATGGGGCCAGAAAGGCGACGGTGGATATATCTAGGTCGTACAGTAATAACAAAGTTTGTGCAATAAGGCTAAAAGTGTTTAGCTTAATTAATGCAATATTGTCATTCACCAAGAACCCACAGTTCAAAAATGTTCAAATGTGTGTGAAATCTTATGGGACTTAACTGCTAACATCATCAGTCCCTAAGCTTACACACCACTTAACCTAAATTACCCTAAGGACAAACACACACACCCACGTCCGAGGGAGGACTCGAACCTCCGCTGGGACTAGTCGCATAGTCCATGACTGCAGCGCCCTAGACCGCTCGGTTAATGCCGCGCGGCAACCCACAGTTAAATCAAGAAAATGTTACATGTTAGTAGTTCTATAAGGAACAGTAAAATGAAACCGAGACAGCTGAAAAAGTAGCAAGTATACTTCCTAGCAGATTAAAACTGTGTGCCCGACCGAGACTCGAACTCGGGACCTTTGCCTTTCGCGGGCAAGTGCTCTACCACTGAGCTACCGAAGCACGACTCAGGGCCGGTACTCACAGGAAGGTAGGAGACGAGATACTGGCAGAAGTAAAGCAGTTTTAATCTGCTAGGAAGTTTCATATCAGCGCACACTCCGCTGCAGAGTGAAAATCTAATTCTGGAAACATCCCCCAGGCTGTGGCTAAGCCATGTCTCCGCTTTATCCTTTCTTTCAGGAGTGCTAGTTCTGCAAGGTTAGCAGGAGAACTTCGGTAAAGTTTGGAAGGTAGGAGACGAGATACTGGCAGAAGTAAAGCTGTGAGTACCGTGCGTGAGTCGTGCTTCGGTAGCTCAGTGGTAGAGCACTTGCCCGCGAAAGGCAACGGTCCCGAGTTCGAGTCTCGGTCGGGCACACAGTTTTAATCTGCTAGGAAGTTTCATATCAGCGCACACTCCGCTGCAGAGTGAAAATCTCATTCAGCAAGTATACTGTTTATTATTTCGAAAGTAATAAAAAAATTGTTCAAATGGCTCTGAGCACTGTGAGACTTAACTTCTGAGGTCATCAGCCCGCTAGAACTTAGTACTGAAGCCTAACTAACCTAAGGACATCACACACATCCATGCCCGAGGCAGGATTCGAACCTGCGACCGTAGCGGTCGCGCGGTTCCAGACTCTAGCGCCTAGAAACGCTCGGCCACTCCGACCGGCGAAAGTAATAGCATAAGTGTTGTTATGATGCGATTCGGCTATTGTTATGTTCCTAGGAACCAAATGTTACATTCTCGTTGTGAATGATAAATGGGTGGAAGGTGGCCAAAGGGATCTGTTCCCAAGATATGTGGACAGGCAAGTGTAAGACTAGTGGACACAAGTGCAGTTTAAATAACTATATTTTACTCAACTTGTTGCTGAGAAACTCCTGTACTTGTATTAATGCAGAATGCGCAGCTGTGATACACATTATGTAAATTGAAGATGGAGGAGGGGGAGAAAGGAAAGAGACTATTGATGTTAGCTGCATCGATACTTTATGAGTAATCAGCAGCGACGAGTGAAAATGAGTACCAGATCAGAATTCGAAGACAGTTTCTCCTGCTTGCTAGACAGCTACATTAACCACTACGTTACTCGGACACAGTGGTTATCGCAATTACATGGACTATCTCAGCACACCTCTCTGCTGACACACACTCCCACCTGGCGCCATCTACATCTACGTCTACGTGATTACTCTGCTATTCACAATTGAGTGCCTGGCAGAGGGTCCAATGAACCACCTCCATGCACTCTTTCTACCATTCCACCCTCGAACGGTGCGCGGGAAAAACGAGCACTTAAATTTTTCTGTGCGAGCCCTGATTTCTCATATTTTATCGTGATGATCATTTCTCCCTTTGTAGGTGGGTGCCAACAGAGTGTTTTCGCAATCGGAGGAGAAAGGTGGTGATTGAAATTTCATGAGAAGATCGCGTCGCAACGAAAAACGCCTTTGTTTTAATGATTGCGACTCCAATTCACGTATCATGTCTGTGGCACTGTCTCCCCTATTTCGCGATAATACAAAACGAGCTGCCCTTCTTTGTACTTTTTCGATTTCATCCGCCAGTCCCACCTGATGCGGACCCCACACCGCACAAGCGTGGTGTAAGCAGTCTCTTTAGTAGATCTGTGGCACCTTCTAAGTGTTCTGCCATTGAATCGCAATCTTTTACTTTCTCTACCCATAACATTATCTATGTGATCGTTCCAATTTAGGTTATTTGTTACTGTAGTCCCTAAGTATTTAGTTGAATTTACAGCCTTCAGATTTGTGTGACTTATCGCGTGATCTAAATTTACCGGATTTCTTTTAGTACCCATGTGAATAACTTTACACTTTTCGTTATTCAGGGTCAATTGCCACTTTTCGCACCATAGAGATATCTTATCTAAATCATTTTGAAAGTCGTTTTGAATATCTGATGACTTTACAAGACGGTAAATGACAGCATCATCTGCAAACAATCTAAGACGGCTACTCAGATTGTCTCCTATGTCGCTAATATAGATCCGGAACAATAGAGGGCCTATAACACTTCCTTGGGGAACGCCGGATATTACTTCTGTTTTACTCAATGACTTTCCACATATTACTACGAACTGTGAGCTACTGACAGGAAATCACGAATGTCGTACAACTGAGGCGATATTTCATAGGGACGCAGTTTGGTTAGAAGACGCTTGTGAGGAACGGTGTCGAAAGCCTTCTGGAAATCTGAAAATAGGGAGGCAATTCGGCATCCCCTGGTGATAGCCCTAATTACTTCATGAGTATAAAGAGCTAGTTGTGTTCTGCAAGAACGATATTTTGTGAATCCGTGCCATGTGTCAATAAATCGTTTTCTTCGAGGTACTTCATAATGTTCGAATACACTGTATGTTCCAAAACCCTACTGCAAATTGATGGTAGTGATATGGGCCTGTAATTCAGCGGATTACTCCTATTTCCCTTTTTTGTATTGGTGTGACTTGAGCAATTTTCCATTCTTTAGGTACGTATCCTTCTGTGAGCGAGCGGTTGTATATAATTGCTAAATATGGAGCTATTGTTTCAGCATACTCTGAAAGGAACCTGACTGGTATACAATCTGGACCGGAGGCCTTGCTTTTATTGTTTTAAGCTACTTTGCTACACCGAGGATATCTACTTCTACGTTTCTCTTCTTCGGAGTTGTTCCATCCGCAGTCCCTGTCGTTGTCCTCCATGCTCCCACTTTGAGATTCACACAGGAGGTCGGACGTAATGGTGCATCTGTTAAGCAGGAGTAATAGGAGGCAGATTTCAGACTACCTAACAGATCAAAATGAAAATATCTGTTCCGACACTGACAATGTTGAGTGTTTATGGAAAAAGTTCAAGGCAATCGTAAAATGCGTTTTAGTCAGGTACGTGCCGAGTAAAAAGTCAAAGTTAGCGTAAGGAGAGTGAAGCGTTCAGTGAATTCGAAAGTAAAATTCTATGTACCGACTTGACAGAAAATCCTAGGAAGTTCTGGTCTTACGTTAAATCAGAAAGTGGATCGAAACAGCATATCCAGACAAAAATGGTTCAAATGGCTCTGAGCACTATGGGACTCAACTGCTGAGGTCATTAGTCCCCTAGAACTTAGAACTAGTTAAACCTAACTAACCTAAGGACATCACAAACATCCATGCCCGAGGCAGGATTCGAACCTGCGACCGTAGCGGTCTTGCGGTTCCAGACTGCAGCGCCTTTAACCGCACGGCCACTTCGGCCGGCCATATCCAGACATTCTGGGATGATAATGGCATTGAAACAGAGGATGACACGCGTAAAGCTGAAATACTAATTAACACTTTTTTCCAAAGCTGTTTCACAGAGGAAGACCGCACTGCGGTTCCTTCTCTAAATCCTCTCACGAACTAAAAATTGGCTGACATCGAAATAAGTGTCCAAGGAACTGAAATCACTCAACAGAGGAAAGTCCACTGGACCTGACGGGATACCAATTAGATTCTACACAGAGAACGCGAAAGAACTTGACCCCTTCTAACAGCCGTGTACCGCAAGTCTCTAGAGGAACGGAAGGTTCCAAATGATTGGAAAAGAGCACAGGTAGTCTTAGTCTTCAAGATGGGTCGTCGAGCAGATGCGCAAAACTATAGACCTATATCTCTGACGTCGATCTGTTGTAGAATTTTAGAACATGTTTTTTGCTCGCGTATCATGTCATTTCCGGAAACCCAGAATATACTCTGTAGGAATCAACATGGATTCCAGAAACAACGATCGTGTGAGACCCAACTCGCTTTATTTGCTCATGTGACCCAGAAAATATTAGATACAGGCTCTCAGGTAGATGCCATTTTCCTTGACTTCCGGAAGGCGTTCGATACAGTTCCGCACTGTCGCCTGATAAACAAAGTAAGAACCTGTGGAATATCAGATCAGCTGTGTGGCTGGATTGAAGAGTTTTTAATAAACAGAACACAGCATGTTGTTCTCAATGGAGAGACGTCTACAGACGTTAAAGTAACCTCTGGCATGCCACAGGGGAGTGGTATGGGACCATTGCTTTTCACAATATATATAAATATTAGACACTATTAGATAGTGTCGGAAGTTCCATGCGGCTTTTCGCAGATGATGCAGTAGTATACAGAGAAGTTGCAGCGAAATGCAGGAAGATCTGCAGCGGATAGGCACTTGGTGCAGGGAGTGGCAACTGACCCTTAACATAGACAAATGTAATGTATTGCGAATATTTAGAAAGAAGGATCCTTTATTGTATGATTATATGATAGCAGAACAAACACTGGTAGCAATTACGTCTGTAAAATATCTGGGAGTATGCGTGCGGAACGATTTGAAGTGGAATGATCATATAAAATTAATTGCTTGTAAAGCGGGTGCCAGGTTGAGATTCATTGAGAGAGTCCTTAGAAAATGTAGACCATCAACAAAGGAGGTGGCTTACAAAACACTCCTTCGACCTATACTTGAGTATTGGTCATCGGTGTGGGATGCGTACCAGGTCGGGTTGACAGAGGAGATAGAGAAGATCTAAAGAAGAGCGGCGCGTTTCGTCACAGCGTTATTTGGTAAACGTGATAGCGTTACGGATATGTTTAGCAAACTCAAGTGGCAGACTCTGCAAGGGAGGCGAGGGTGTGTTTCTGGATGAGGTATCGAATATATTGCTTCCCCCTACTTATCTTCCGAGGAGATCACGAATGTAAAAGCGCGCACAGTGACTTTCCGGCAGTCGTTCTTCCCGCGAACCATACACGACTGGAACAGGAAAGGGAGGTAATGACAGTGACACGTAAAGTGCTCTCCGCCACACACCGTTGAGTGGCTTGCGGAGTATAAATGTAGATGTAGATGAAGGCGATGGTTCCATTGCCTGGACATTTTGAAAGAACAGACACCACGCATTCACGTAATTGATTCGCCACTCTGTGAAATGAATTCACCACTTCCAGTGCGGATGCACTGTCACTTCCGACCTCCTGCGGGAATCTCAAAGTAGCAAACATGTGTAAGTATGCTGTTTTGGTTTTCTTATTGGTAACGCCACGTAGCGCTCTGTGTGAGAATCACTGGCTGTGCTGTGTGCAATCTGTGGCTGGTTTGCATTGTTGTCTGCCATTGTAGTGTTGGGCAGCTGGGCTGTTAACAGCGCGTAGCGCAGTGTTGCCAATTTAGCGACTTTGTCGCTAGAAATGGCGACTTTTGCCTTCGACTTAGCGACAAAAAAATCTTTTTAGCGACAAAAATTATTTAGCGACTTATCTGGCGACTTTTGGAGTACTGACGACTTTTGAAGTACAAATCAAAACTATTTTGGGCCAGTATTTTCATTAACAAAATTAAAATTTTAACTATAGAATGGGTACTACACTGACTTTGTTCTAGATTTGCGAAGTTAAATTAAGTTCTTAGCAGATCATGCAGCATTGTTCAGCATTTAGTAAACCTGAATGTGGGAATTGCCTACAGAGTAAGAAAACCTTGACTATAGAATAATTCAGTATTGATTACCCATTAGCCTGTTATCGTTGATAACGTATCGATCTATAATTCTTCAACTTTTGAACTCCCTTTATTTTTCGAATTGACAAAAAACATACGTGATTTTAAGTATAATAAAATACATTCCTGTCCAGCAACCTCTAATTTTTCCAAATGTTAACTCGCAGTCAAATTATTACCACATGAACAGTGGTAACGCAAGAACAATTCTGTGGGGGTATCTCAGACATTATTACGTTTTAAACAATGAACAATAGTACTGATATCGCGTTACCGAGTGAGTAGATTGTTTCATGACCTCTAGTTCGCCTGAGTTTTAATGTATTTTCAGTGATTATAAATAGGTGAAACTTATGTTGTGGTGGCTTAGTACACCGCAGAAGAAGAAGCAGTACGCTCAAAAATATCGGGATGCGTGGGAAGCAGAACCTGAATTCAATGTGTGGCTGAAACCAGTCGTTGGAGACTTAGCCAAGGCAAGATGTCAAGTATGTGCAACAGAGTTTTATGCTAAATTGTGTGATATTAGAAAGCATTCGAAAACTATTAAGTATAAACAAAAAATTGGTTTAAAAAAAACACAAACCACCTTACCTATGAAAATTGTTCCAAAAACTACAGATAGAATAGCAAGCAGAACGAAAGGCGCCATTTCTTTATTTATTGCTGAACATTGTTCTATTTTAGCTGTAGATCATTTAGGAATACTGTGCAAGAAGGTGTTTTCCAGTGATGAGGGCGCTAAAAACATGCAATTACATCGTACAAAGTGCACTAACATTATAACTGAAGTTTTGGCTCCATATTTGACACAATCATTGGTTGAAGATACAGGTAACCAAAAATACGGTGCACTAATAGATGAATCCACATATGTATCAATATCTAAAATGCTAGGTATCATTATACGGTACTATAGTGTAAACAACGAAACCATTAGATCAGCATTTCTCAACTCGTTCTAGTAGAAACTGCAGATGCAAGAAATCTGGCTGCTGCTCTTGTGAATTCTTTGAAAGATCTCAAATTTCCAATCGCTAATATGGTAGGAATTGTCACAGATAATGCTTCTGCAATGGTTGGAACAAACAATGGGCTTTTCGAACAACTCAAAAGAGAATATGGTTTGAAGCATTTGGTATTGATCCGTTGCATTTGTCACTCTCTTCAGGTTGCAGTTTCGCACGCCTCAGTGAATACCATACCTAAAAACAGAGTTTCTTGTGCGGGAAACCTACAATTGGTTCTCCATTTCACCCAAAAGACAAGAGGAATATAAAAAGGTTTATGAAACAAACTGTGGAAAACAGCCACTAAAAATTTTGAAGGTGTGTGCAACACGTTGGGTTTCAATTGAACCAGCAATACGAAGAATTCTGGAGCAGTGGGAAGAACTAAAGCTACATTTTTCACTTGCCATGCTCAAGACAATTGTTACACTACCGATCTTTTGTACAAGATGTATTGTGATGACTCAAATCATCTTTACATGTTTTACCTTAAACATGCTATAAAAGACGTACAAATAGCAATAAAAGCTTTTGAAGGAGAAGACAATGACCCCACTAAATTACTAGATGCACTTGTATTTCTCATGCAGTCACTCGGACAAGACATAGTTTTCCCAACTGTTGATTTGTTGACAACACCAGTTTCAAGCGAATGTATGTACGCAAATCCGAACCTTGGCTTTATGTTTGAACAGAAATTGTCTGAGTCAAGTTTGTCTGAAGAAAATAAAGTTTATTTGAAGAAGAGATGCATACAGTTTAGTCTGAAACTCATAAAAGAAATTCAACAAAGACTGCCAAGTAACGTTACGATCCTGAAAAAAATGTCAATGCTGAATGTTGAAGAAACACTAAAAGTGAATAAAAATAATGCTGAAGCTGATGTAGCCTAATTTGAGTTCTTGCTTTCTTTTGTTACAAATATAGTTGTATATTTGTAGTATATTTGACTACTGTGATTGAAACAACAATTTATGTGTTGCCTATTGCACCATTCACAGCACGAAATTTTCAGTACACACCTAGTAAAATCAGTTTTAGCGACTTTCTAGCGACTTTTGGTATTGAATCTAGCGACTCTGGTTTTTTAGAGTTGGCAACACTGGCGTAGCATTGCGCAGTTGGAGGTGGGCCGCCAGCAGTGGTGGATGTGAGGAGAGAGATGGCGGAGTTTGGAAATTTGTAAGACTGGATGTCATGATCTGTTATGTATATTATGATTTTTCAACACTATTAAGGTAAATACATTGTTTGTTCTCTACTAAAATCTTTCATTTCCTATCTATGCGTATCAGTAGTTAGTGCCTTCCGTAGTTTGAATCTTTTATTTAGCTGGCAGTAGTGGCGCTCGCTGTTTTGCAGTAGTTCGAGTAACGAAGATTTTTGATGAGGTAAGTGATTTGTGAAAGGTATAGGTTAATGTTAGTCAGGGCCATTCTTCTGTAGGAATTTTTGAAAGTCAGATTGCGCTGCGCTAAAAATATTGTGTGTCAGGTTAAGCACAGTCCTGTATAATTTTTCTAAGGGGACGTTTCACATGGACCACATGGACGGAGACCGCGGATAGATGACGGTAGGTGGCAGTGTGGGAAGGCCGAAAGGCGTGCCAAGATACTCAGCGCAAGTGCAATGAACGCTGTGTCCAGGTGGTGCAGTGGTTAACACAGCTACCTAGTAAGCAGGAGAGTCCTGGTTCGAATCCCATTTTCACTCGTCGCCGCTGATTCTACATAAAGCCTCGAGTAGCTGACACGTC